>NC_051179.1:96140088-96445088 GCF_013339695.2 Rhipicephalus sanguineus
TGATTCTGCAAAGTGATAAATCATTTCAGTTGCTCGCGCATATTAAGTAAATCTTGGGCGTAAAGATGAAGAGAACTACATATGTACATTTAAGCACATTCTTTTCTTTTTCTTAAATTTCAGCGGTGCACGTTTTATGCGGCGCTGAAGAGGGTAAGTACTCACCAAAGCCACTTTCTTTATTTTTCTGCCTAAGTAGCCTAAGTACGTTTCTGGAAGAGAAAATAGTCAAGCTTTAAATAGTGACGTATACAATAAATTTGACACTTTACAACTGTTTGTGAGCACACCAACTACAAGAAAAATTTTAGCGCATGAAGAACCAAAGTACATTTTCATAGATTTTATCGATTTGGCCACAAATTACCATCGTCTGTAGCGGGGCTTAATAGAAGTAACGGGCGATATAGTTAATCGTGTTCTCCGCTATGCTTTTGCTGGGGCTGTGATACTTAATTCTCAGGTGCGGCTTAAACCTTAAACTTCCATCCTGAAAAATTCGAGCAAATAGGTCCACTCCCTACTGTAACTGCCTGGTATTTAACGATACGATACTTTTCCCGTGGCTGTCTCGTTTATGTGTATCAGAGTAAATTCCGACAGATATCTTATCAGCGTAGCCATGGGTCAGCGTAGGTTTTGAAAAACGGGCATGGCTCCTCCTAACACACCCCACTGAGCCAAAAAGGCCAACATACTTGAACGTGATTACACGCATAGACGGTGTTCGGGAAATGCAGAAAAAGTCCTGTTTACACCCGAATGGTGTCCTTTGAGAGATAAATGCAACGCCTATGTGTAGTTCCAATTCATATTTATTCCTTTACGTAGACACAACATACCTCAGAACATTATAGCTAATCATACGACGCAGTATATAACAATGAAAATAGCAAAGCAATTGTAAATGTGTAGTCACCGCAACTGGTTTCATGCGTTCGGTGAGTTCCCCAGCATAAGTACTTTTATTTGCCTTCACCTAAGGGTGTATGTAAGAAAACGTGCTCGATTCAGGGAATATAATTATGGCAATTATTCCATTTCCAGTTATACAGTGAATTTAGATGAAAAACAACATAACAAGCACAGCCAGGGGTAAAACCTTATTTACCTAGAAGGTGTATGGCTTCCTTACGTGAAAGCTTTTACCAATTAGCACAAGGTAATTAGGACGCAATTATATGAACGCTGTTATGTACTGTAGAAATCAAGTACACGCAGCACTCATTCTACTATTCTGAGTGCATCTTTCACTGCGCACTATAATATATTAAGTAGAACATGGGATTAAAAAAAAACCGCAGTTTCGATGCGAGGGGGAAGCAATGAATACGCCAGCAACCAATTAGAACGTTATACAGAGTAAGACAGCAGTTAACTCTTTGGGATCTAATCTCGCGCATTTATACAAAGCCCTGGTGTGACGGAATACAGCCGCTGCAGGGAGAGAAGCGGTACTGGTGCTGTCTGCCGTCTTAGCGCGAAGTAAACCGTGGGAACACAACCGATATAAGGGTATACGAGCCGTCTACCGATAGCGAGCGTGTCGCGACAGTTCTGTGTGTCGTGATAGCACACGCTATCACGACCTACAGCAGTAGGGCGCAGCACGCATAAAACATACATCAAAAGGGCGTGGTCGCGAGAGGTGACCGCGCCCTTTTTCACAAAGTTCGCAGTTGCTGCTCAAGCAACACAGCCCCCAGCCGCATCAACACCCTTTGATGATTTTTCGCCCAATGAAAGACGGGCAGGGCGTTTCCTCTCTGCTTGAGGAGCCATCGACGACAGGCCTCGCACGCGTAGCGATGTTACCACATGCGCCTTTTGTGCGACGAAGATGGCCGGCTCGTTTCAGTTGTGCTTTAGCCGCGTTCGTTCAGAGCGCTCGCGTGCTTTACGAGGCGCGGGCGATGTTCTCGATTTGGATTTTATGCGAAACATGACGGCATGCTGTGTATATACAGACGCGCACATAAAAGCACACTCACGAACATGCATGAAAGGTGGTTGACTCCTGACCCCACCCCCGAATAAATTCTGGCTGCGTCCGTGTTTGGCGCGTTCCAAAACTGGCTTGTGCAGAGGCAGGATAGCCGCCACCACCTCTGCCGGGGTGTCTCCAGAAATCTACTGACTGGAAAGATCGAAACAAAGTGTTCATTGTGGTCTGCAAAGAATGTGCTACAAAAAAATTAGAAAAATCGGCAATGTGGCGGCAGAAGAAATGTGCACATCGTATACAGCTGATCGCCAGCGCCGGGTTTTCGCGAACCATGCCGTCGCCACCGAAATCTGTCTCTTACAGAAACTTCACTAAAACCACTACGCCATAAATCATTTTTCGAAGTAGCGAAGCGCCTACTACGCGTCTTTAAGGCAATATGCGCGCCTAGCAGCTGCAAAGTTTGTTGTGACTGACAATGATGACGATATGATGAGGACAGTGAGTAATTACGGTTGAGACTTTTGCAGTCGGTGGGAAGGTTTAAACCACCCAATCATTGCGCAATTATCAAAATAGTGTGATGATGATGGTGAGGGTGCAGGTGATATTGGCCAGCCGTTGTAGCGCAGTGGCGGTGACGTTAAGCTGTTTAGCGCTCAGTTGAAGCTCCCATCGCAGATACAGTGGTCATATTTCGGCTTAGACGCAATAGAAATCTACGTATCTGACACATAGTTCGCAAAAAAAAAAAAACGTAGCGTTCACTAGCACGCCTTGCCTCTGATTTCGCTCAGTAACAAAAATTACGCCACAGTCACCTTCCCGCCGCGTGCTTCGCATAACATTGACTCTCACGGTACGTGGTATCTGTTTATGCACCTGGCGTGGCTCTGTGGCAGAATACCTGTTTTCCACGCGAAAATGCTTGGGTTCGATTCCTGTTGGGATCCTAATTTTTATTCTTTCCATTCGTCGGGTCAACGCTACCAATGTCAGTTTTTCTTAATGCTCTCGCATTTAAGCTACCATCGTCTGTTCTCGCCGTTCCTGGTAGATATAAACTGTCAATCACATGTGGCGCATACCCTACACCGCAGCCCGTGGCAAACGGGTATGTGCCACACATGTCTGGAGGAAAGGGTTTGACGACATACGCGACACGATTTTCACGTTATTCATGTCATGACCCGACAGTCACATGCGTCAAGTCCTCTTACCCACTCATGCCAATTGTGGTCTACACCAAGTTAAGGAGGCGATCATGAGAGCACCCAGACGTAGGCGGCTAGATAGATAGATAGATACGTAGATAGAAACGCTCAAAGTGCCAAAGGTTCGCTAAGGAATGCTTCGCATTTAATACCCATTCATCACACAATGGTAATCCGCAACGAATGTGTGGTTGAATGCTTCCCGCCCACTGCAAAATGGTCAGCCATAATTATTCATCGTCATCAGTCGCATGCAGCTTCAACAAACTGCCCATAATACCTTACATATGTGTATTGGGTACCTTGCTTGCCCGGAGAAAGACTCATTTTGGCTTAGTGGGTGCTGTCCTACTTCACAAAAATTATGATTTATGGTGTAGTCGATACCATGTGGAAAGCCGAAACTTCAGACACAGTTGGCCTTGCCCCATCACGAAGATGCGTTGAGAATTCGCATTAGGAGTATCGTAAGCGTCGGTGAATCGTTGTTCTTGTCTTCTGCTGACGGGCAAGTTTCAATGACAATTTATAGCTGGAAATAAAATAAACAAGTGCCTGATATCATGTCCCTCTTAGGGCTTAACAAAAGAGGGGAATTCACATGCAAGATTGCGTGTATTCTCGGGAACTGTATGCACGTTGCGTTTTCCTTGTTTTATAACTGTTCAAGGTTCGGTCCCTGGCAGCGGCATGTTGTATTTTCGTCCACTTTACTTTGTTCACATCTATATGACTGTTTCTGCAATAGACTAAAAACAGCACAATTAACGCCCCCTATATGTTCCTTGGCGTCATTATCTGCTGGTTTTCATGAAGGTTGAGCCAAACAAAGAAACGAGCCCTCAAAATTTCCTTCTTTCGTAACCTAAATAGGTCATGCGCTATATTGAGTAACGAATACTGATTTTGCCAAAACTTTGACTCTCTTACTTCGAATACTTCACTTGCAGACTCTCAAGAGCTGGGAGAAATGTCATATGAAGGTATGTTGGAACTCAAATAATTTTAGTACTGTTTCGTCTTAGAGGCATAAAGATACGTCGTTGTTATAGTGGGTGAGATCTCTGAAATTGTCTGATGAATGCGCGTAGGATGGCTCTTCTGACTGCATTTGTATTCTGTTTACTGTGTCATCTATGTTGCGACTTGTATACGCAGGTGGCGAGATTCTGTGTAAGATTCGTTTCTTTCTTTTTCACTAGTTCATTACTAATATTTCGGGCGGTAACACTAAGGGGGTGAAAAGCAAAATCACATTTGCTCTGCTCCGAGTTAGGCAATGCTTTGTAGGGAGTCGCACAGTACGGTCTTTGCTGGAATGACAGAAAACTGCGCTAGTTCGTAAGGATTCATCTTAAAGAATGCAAGGTGTGCATAGCGGACGCAAGCGACGAGAGGAAGACAACACAAACGCCGACAGTCAACTGAAAGGACGCATAGCGGCTGAAATGAAATTCGGCACAAATTCTTACCTGTGCTTGCGCAGGTGTGGTTGCCCCTCCTGTCAGTCGGGCAGATAGAGCGTTCTACGCGAGTGATAACCGTTCAGGTGTGATATGCGCCACCGCGCAGCGAAAGAATGAGCAGGTAGCAGAGAAAAGGTGGACTTTGTTACGCACACCAACGAATTCACGCACACCAACGAGTTACGCACAACGAATTACGCCAAAGGCTACGCACACCAACGAGTTTGCTGAAAACTATCATGGCATAAATATCATGATAGTTTGCAGCAACAGGCTGTTCGGCTAAAACATTCGGCAGATCCCACGCTTTGTGGGAATCGGTGTCATGAGAAGCAGTCAGCGAGTAGTCCTATGCTGCATTTTTTTGGCTTTGAGCGAAGCGTTACGAGGTGGATTGACGTGTTTTTTGTAAGTTTAGTGGTTGTGTGCATATTGTTGGCCTACCGAGCACGTCGACAACATTGGCGTGTAAAGGTAACCTATGGTCTGACGTAAGTCAGCGCTCACGTTAGAGCCCATACGTCAGTATTGTCGAAACCAAGTGCACTTTATGTGCAATCATGTAAATATGATACGTAACTTTCGTTATGTATTTCTCTGTGTCGAGCAATGCTTCGATATAGCTTGCTGAATCAAACGAACAAAAGTGTAAAGTTTATTACACTACTATAAAGGCGGAGCCAACACTGGAACCACAGATGTTAATCTGATATGACGCGTGTATCGTAGGAGTACATATTGTAACAACGTGGGACCGAAGAGCACACGGAGAACCACCAAAAATGCACTTTATCAATAGTTGAAAAGATTGCAACGTCTTCGTCGTCCCTGCGCTGGGCCAGGGAAACTCGCGCTGCTTCTCTGTCGTCGCGACTGACACAGACGCGCGGCATTATTCCCCCTTTAAGTATAAATCGCCCCAAAATGAAAAGTTCAGGATGCAAGGTAAAAAACTGAGCTCTTAGTCACTGAAAGTATGGCTTCATCCAAAGCACGTGAACAATTTCTGACGAACGTCTTTGGCGCTTTAAACACTGAGAGCCGTCCGGAAAAAACTCGCAGTTGACGTCACTGACGCGTCACAGTACTGCGTAACGTCCGAAGTACCTTCGCAACAGCTTTTCGGAGAGCCCAGCCGACGAATAGGTGTCCAGACCCACACTTTGTTGCTTACGTTGACGGGTCTGTACCGGAGATTGTAGTGTCTGGCGTCGTAGTGTGTTGTGTGCAACCTAGCAAGTTGTCTAGCTTCTTCTGCTTCCTGTGTGAACTCTTCAGCATCCGTCTCATTGCCGTCGTTTTCGTGAGGGAGCATGCGTCTAATGTTGTAGTAATTTTACGGTCGTAAATGAGGCTCAAGGGTGTATTCGGAGTGGTCTCCTGACGAGTCGTGTTGTACGCAAATGTGACGTAAGGTAGGATGTCGTCCCACTTCTTGTGTTCCACATCTATGTACATGGTTATCGTGTCAGTATCGTGGCAGCTCTTAGGCGCCGTTCCTACGTTGAGCGGCGTCGCCGTCGGTGGCGTAATCGCGCCAACAAGTACGTGTCACAGGAACTGGGCAAGCCCCACTGCCTTGTCCAACGAAAACGAAGTCTGTGTTATAGGAACTGGACAAGCAAAGAAGAAGACGTGAGTTGGTCGAAGGCGCCCTTAGGTACCCCTTCCTGCGTTGAGCGCCGTCGCCGTCGCCGTGCTGAAGAAACACATGGAGAGCCTCTGAAACAAGTACCAAGCCATGCACAAGGCCCTGGAAAAGACCAACTATAATTCAATGGCGCATTTCTGGGGAACATCATGGTGTCATGGACAAGGCAGTGTACACTTAGGTTCTCCGAGCGGGTACTCTTTGCCCCACCCTCATGCTACCCCGCACCGTGCAGCAAAAGTGGGTGAATTACTTTTAGCCATGGGTGGCGTCCATCCTACATTTAAACATGGATATTGAGATAGTGCTTAACACGTACGCGTGTGCCGCTTACGTGGTGGAATACGTAAATAAGGCCGACTAAGGCATGTCGAAACTGAACTGGGCAGTGCAAGAAATTCTCAAAGAGAAGGGCGACATGGATTACACCGAGGCATTGAGACATCTGGGTGTCATTTTCACGCTAATTTTGTGAACTCAATAAAAATTACGATTTCTGTGGAATTCTAATGTTTATTTTATGAATTCATCGCGTCAGCACTGCCGATGTCGGTTTTTCTTAACGCTCTCGCATTTAGTTTAGCAATGTGTGTAGTCGCCATTCATGGGTAGATATAATATGTCAGTCACCTGGGGCACATGCCTGTACACCGTGGCCTGTCGTAATCGGGTGTGGACACGTGTCTGGAGGAAAGCGTTTGATGAAGTATGCGACCGGATTTCTAGATTATGCCTGTCAAGACCAGACAATCATATTCGTCAAATCCTCTTACTCTTCCATGCCAATGTTGGTCTGAACTAAGGAGGCGATTTGACAAGTTAAGGATTTTACAAGTTAAGGAGGAATTTTACAAGAAAGCAATAAACACCACATATGTACTGCTACGGTAAAGACGTCATATCGGATTAACTTCTGTGGTTCCAGTGTTGGCTCCGCTTTTATACCAGTCTAATAAACATTACATTTTTATCCTGTTATTCAGCAAGCTACACTGAAGCATTGCTCGACCCCGTAGGAATACATTGACAAAAGTTACGTAAGATACTCACATGATTGCAAACCATAAAGTGCACTTGAGGCGTTTTTTTTCGAAATGGGTCAAATCCATCCAAAGAGAATTTGAGAAAACGGCAAAAATTTGCTATGCAAACTAAATACAACGCTGTCAAAGCTATTATATGATATGTTTTACATGTCGGCTAGGGGAAGTTTCTGGCCACAATCAATTAAAAAATTATGCAGCGGATTTCACCATTATTAGCATGATAACTTTGGATTTGGCTCATTTCGAATTGAGACATGGAATTCAATGCGGTATTCTTGAAAAAACTTTATTGAAATTCGGGCAGTGGCACATCCTTGCTTCGTCGGCGTCGACATTGCTTCTGTTCACGATGTCGTCGACGTCTCGGGACCGATCTCTCGCCGATCTCTTCGCTTCCACCAGAATCCATGATAATCCAGCTCCGAAAGGGCAAAAAAAAATAAAAAATAAAACTTGCACAAACACCCAGAAAACAGGCAGAGTAGTCAGGCTAGGCGGGAAATCGCACGGAGGCTTCCACGTTCGCCGAATCACGTGATCGCCGAAGTGCTCTACTATCGGCATACTGGATTTGACTCATTTCGATCCATACAGCGCATGGATCTGGCCCAATTTCGTTTTGAAACGGGATCTGTGAGCACACATAGCTGTTGGTATTTGACTCATTTCGTTCCGATCTCTCTTTTAGAGGAAAGTTAAGAGAATGTACTTGTCAATGGAGCAATATTTGAGCTAGTTTCGGTTTCTGGATTTAGCCCATTTCGAAAAAAAACGCCACACTTAGTTTCGATACTACTGACCTATGTACTATAATGTGAGGGCTGATGTTACGTCGCACCATAAGCTACCCTTTACGCGCTAGTGTTGTCGACGTGCCTGCTAAGCCCATGATGTGCACACAGCTACTGCACTTAAAAAATTGCAGTGGCTTAGTCAGCTATACCAGGATATACGTAGCGTTAGAAAAGGTTCAGCTGATTATTCTTAGCTTTCCAGATTGTCTAGGATTATTAGCCTTCCTTTGTTCGTTGTTCGTACGCTGAACCGCTAATTGCCAGGCAACTACTTCAGGATCCGATGAGATAAGCTTCTCGGCTCTTTTGCGCCGTTGAGCAGCATTTGCGCTCTCCTTCTTCATGGCGTTACCCACCTGCAAACGCCAGTACCCGATGTTAAAGAGCGAATCCCAGGTAGCCCAGCTGAGCAAAATTTAGTGAGTCTGAGCGCGAGAATGCCTGGCTGATCAGGTTTTTGTTGAGTCTAGGTTTGAAAGAGCTCTGCTGAGCAGAATACTGGTCACATTGAACTTGAGCCAGCACGGTGGAGCAGAATTTTGGTAAGTCTAGGTGACATTTCAGTATAATATTGATTATTTTGTGTCAGAATGAGCCTCGCTGGGCAGACGTTTGAAGAGCCTCAGTCAGAGTGAGCTTAAGAAAAAGCAATTGAGTCGGAGTTTGCCGGGTCTGATTTACAGCGAGCCCTGCAAAACTGAACATTGGTGATATGGGGTCCGATTGGTGAGTACGGATGAAAAAATTTCGGTGAGCCTGAGTCTGAGTGACCCTGTGCAAAAACGTATTTTTTTCACTTGTTCTCAGTCAGCTACCTTTATAAGCCAAAGTCAGGATTTTTGCTGGCCGTCTAGGTGAAGGCACGTAAACCACCTCCCCTAGACTCGAACGTCCCCATGTAGCAGACAGCTTACAAAAAAAATCTTTCTAACACGAAAAGTGTTTTGTGCTGGGGTCCATTAAGACTTCACTGACGTCGCTTCCGTGACGGAGTTATGTTGGTAAATTGCACACAAAAGATGACAAAGACAAATCCGTAGAAAACTTTTGTTGAAGTGTATGACCTCGGACTCGAACCCACAACATCTGGGTCCACGACGATAGGTGCCCAGCGTTCTACTCACTGCGCTACCATCGCACATGCGCGAGGTTTCGCAAACACGCCTTATATCTCTCACACCTTCTCTTTCTCCCAGTGATCTTGGTTGGCGGGGACGTTAGCGCTGTCTGGGAGCGGTGGAGTACTGCATCATGACACTAACGAGCGCCGACAGGGAGCGCTTCGGCAGTTTCAGCCCAACAAGGCTCTTGGCGCACTTTAGCAAGCTTTAGTACAGCGTGTATAGCATCCGTAACGGTGTTGCATACGTAAGAACGCTGCGTTTCGCATAAAGCGGCACAGAAAGGTAACTACGTCGACGGACGAATATCGCACAGTGAGTGCTGTGGTGCTGCGCAAGCCATGCTACCGGGAAACGGAACGCCTTTCAGCATTCACAGCTGAAGCTAGGAACTCTATTTCCCGCATACCTGAAGCGCTGTGTGGTATATACGTGAGCACAGGCGTAGGTTATCTAATTACTGGGGTGCACACACTTTTGCGCTTCTCTCGTCAAATCACGATTTAAATGAATGCACATCGAGTACCAGTGTTACCACCATATCCACGATATGGTGTGTAGCCCGGTGGATGTCAGCTACCGAAGCTACCACAAGGGTTAAATCATTACCGTGGACGTTAGTCTTCGGGATGGAGATGTGTCACTAGGTGTCAACGTGGGGGCATCCACTTGAAACCGTGGACGGCTAGGCCACGAGCGCCCAGCTCGCGAGGCGCTAAAGAGATCTCACGTGAGGACGAACGCTCGGAAAACGTATTCTACCTGCTTTTCATATTCCAAAACGGCCTAAAATTTCAATGCGAAGGTGGTTAACCACAGTTTCACATACTCCCGTGAAAGCAAAACCTTGAGCATAATGTGAGGAGGGCTGTCGGCATTCACAGCGATGCTGGAAGAAATCTACGTACAGTTCAGGAGCTTTTCAGATCGAGAAATACTGCTAGTAAAATAACCACGCGCTTTTATGATTAGCCACTGCAGCTACTGACACTACGAATGGTGAGCTTTCTATGCCGCCGTAAAAAACTGGGTCGAGAAAAATCGGTTGCCGGTCCCTTTAAGTCCTTGTTTAGATACGTTGGATTAAAAAACTCACAAGGTCCATTAAGCATTTCCCTAAGATAACTGAAAGGCGAAAGCCATCTTCTGCTCTTTCTTCTTGTCAGTCGATGTATTATTTCTCCCCCGTCCTCTAGAAGAGCTTTCTGTACCTAACGCGGTTTTTAACTGTCTCCGTGATCGACCCATCAATCACGGATGCTGTGCAAAGTGACCATGTTGTGTGAATGCTTTATAATATGATTCACGTTATGTGGCGTCATGGTGACGTCATAATGGCGTCAAAAGGTTTGGTGATTTGAGACGCCATATGGTGACGTCACCACGTGATGGTGATCTTCTGCATCACTCGTGTTGACGCGGCCGAAGCGGGACGCCCACGGTCAATCTTCCCGTTCGATGAGGCAACTAAGGCTTTCGCCATCATAAGCTACACGACGTTTGCTGGTGGATGTACACTGCGAGCGAGTCAAATGCTGCGGCTGATGTGTGCTGCATTTATGTTGGCAATAACATTCGTTTTAGGTCAAGCTTGCATTCTCCTGACACAAACACTACGTGCTAACAAGCCCATATTTATTTGTTCCGCTCTCAAACTCAAGTTGGGCCTTTGCAACCCCATGTATTTTCTTGGAGCTTTATTTATTTGTGTAGGAATGATGCCGCGCAGTTTGCGTTAGACAAGACACTGCTGCCACGAAGTGCTGGGCAACTCGCCAAGTAATGCTGCCCATAAAATTTTGCATTTTACCCTTTACGCGTTGTTGTCACCCCGTTTAGCAGCTGCAGGTGCTTACAATATGTTCTCTTGCTTTCATGGCTATTTGAAGTTCATGTGGGTCTTTGTTCACAGCCGACGTTTGCAGCACAAGTCCGGCGAAAGCTACTCCATTTTTTTTCTTTTCCTTGGCGTTGCATGCTCCTACATGCTTGGCCTCGTACACCGCTTCTCGTTTCACCAGCAATCTCTCAGTGGTGAAGCTTTGGCCTCTGAATTTCTTCTCGGCAGAGTGCGGCAAGTTAACTGGAATGCAAAGGGAATGATAAATAACGAGTATATTAAAAAAGGCGTCGCATTTGCTCACGCTTTGTGTGAGCACCAAACGAAACGAGAGCACTGAAATAAGGAACAGGAGCAGCGGCAATTGCTCGCTGAGAATACCGGTCGATATGCAATCCGAGGCACCTTGTCAATTGATATTGAAACGTACACGAATTTAGACCACAAAAAAATTTCAATCGTCTGAACGGCGCATCACAAGTTGCCGTAGGCGCGCCGGAGTCGTACATGTAATGAAATTGTTCTTGAACTGATCTGATAGCGTCCGTCCTATAATAGTTGCTTGTGCACTCACAAATTCTCATTTAGGGGCGAAGCTCCTTAAGGCGGCACCCGTTCGTCCCTCGTAGTCGTAGTCGCAGTGCGTAACCAGCCTTACGCTTTGACCTCCAAGGTGGTGCCGGTGGGAGATTTTTCCTGTGCGTTGTTGAACAATAAAAAATTCGCAGCGGTAGCTAAAAGCCGACTTCTTCTGTCTCTCATTCCCATTAGCAGCCATTCTTTACCTCCAAGGTAGTGCCTGGTGAGATTTCTCCTGTGCGTGATTAAACAATAAAAATTTTGTTCAAAACGCCGTTGATTGATGAAATAAACCAACGAAAGACGCCAGATGTTTTGTAAAAGCAAAAGGGAAGAACGCCAGATGTTTCTAAAGCAAAACGTGAAAGACGCCAGCTGCTTAACGAAAGACGCCAGATGTTTTCTAAAGCAATGGTTTTCTAAACAATGAAAATTCACAGCGTACATGTAAAATTAAAGTGAGCTGCAAGTCGTCATAACTCATCGAACCTTTAGTATAAACGCGCCCGATCTCACGTGGGTGATGATGTACTGGGCAGAATTCACGGAAGATTCACGGTTTACCGATGAACCTCCGCAGCTTCGCCCACTCATCATCATTCACTCCGTGGATATGCTGTGATTTTTTTGCGGCCTGAAGTTCACGGCGCGGTGCCAAAACCCGCTCGTAGCGAAAACGAAACCGCAAGTACAAACATATATGGAGACGCTCATATATGCATATGCACCGTCCATCACCGCGAACCCGTGCGATCGTTGGCTTGAGGCTTCTTTCTGCTATGTTCCATTGGTTATACAAGCTGTCTGCTTCAACAAGATATTTCACATAGCTTTTACTCAGCGACTGACTACCTTTCACGCAAGAACCCGTCCCAGGGGTCTCCATCGCGGTGACCGCGTGAAGCGGGCGCTCCGTTTTATTGCGATAGAAATTATATGAACAGTCTCCACGGGGTTTTGCCGTCGCCGTTGTCGTCGCTGTCGCCATCATGTCCTTCTGGAATGAAGTCAAAATTGGTAAGATCCCCCCGCGCATTGTATCTTCTACCGCTGGTAAAAGCGCGCGAGTGAGCGCGACGAACGTGGCCGAAGCAGAGATCAAACGAGCCGGCCTATTTTCGTCGCTCGGAGGGTGCACGCAATAATGTCACCCCGCTCGGGAGGCCTGCCATCAATGCAGACAGGAAACGCCCCGCCCGTCTTTAACGACCATAAAAAAAGACACGAAGTGGAGGGCGGGGGAGGAGGAGCTTGTCGCGCGAGCATCCGCTTTGAACTTTCAATCTAAGGGCGCGGTCGCGATCGCTGGCGCGCGCGCTATCTCGAAAGCCATCACAGCGGGCGGCTCGTATACCCTTCTACGTGCTGCGCTCTCGACGCGAAGTGACTATGCGGAGAGCATCTCTCCCTGGAGCGGCCGTATTCTCTTACACCAGCGTTTTCTAGTTACGTGAAATCGGATACAAAACTGTTAGCTGCCAGCCTCACTTCGTGTAACACTACAATTTGTTGCTATCGCATTTATTGCTTCGCCCTTGCGGTGACACAGTGACTTTTTCTGCAAAGAAATAGCCACTGTAAACTATATTGTGCTTTCTGCTCGTCCAAACTTAATATTTTGACAGTAAAGAACATATTTCGTTTGAAACATGCTTACAGAAATGTCCTGGAGGGCTTCCGCGAGTTGTTCTTGTAAAGCGCCGAGAGCAAAACCTATAGCGAGCTCGCCGGAGGTATCCTACCTAACATACAATCGAGGCGCGTCCGATAGAGGGCGGCTCCTCGCCCTCGATAGCTGCCAAACACCAATACAAATTGTGAAAGCTCTTACATGAATGTACACTAACTAATCAACTAATCATATGAAGGCACGGTTCACTTTCGTCATATACCGATTCCTATGATGGTGCGATGATCAGGAGGGATCAGCCAACGCGGCGTTCCGGAGCTAATCGCGGAGGCCACGACCGATAGTCTCAACAAGAAGCCGTGTGACGGGAGATGGCACAGCAATGTAGCTTTTCCTCTCCCAGCCACACGCTGCAGATTCTGCGGACGTTTGCGACCGACAGTACTATCGCGCTCAATATGAGCTACATCACGCGAGCGCCTTGCCGAGCGCCCTGCAAAGTTGTACAGTTGCGCCGATGATGGCATATTTTCGAGTTATCGGGAGAGAGTTTGGCTGCTCGTGCGAGCGCGCATCGCCCCCACTAGCTTGCTTTTTAGATGTGAAGCATCTTATAGCGGAGTTCAATCCGGTGGTGGTGTGCGGCGTGACCACCCTTACTGCGCATGCGCAAGACCTCTCCACACACCTCCTCTCCATCTCCCCTCCCCATTTCCACTTCCCATTTGCCCTCCCCTTTCCCTTTTCCCCTCACCCTCAGCACTTCCAATCTCTCCTCCCCCTCCCCCTCTCTTCCCTCCCCCTCTCCATCTCTTCCCTCCCCTCTGAAATGCGGGCTCTACATGCCGAAACGCTGCTTCGCATCACCTCATGGTCCTCTTTAGCGGGAGATGGGGTGCTTTTCGAAGCTGATATCACCGCAGGGCAAAACGAAGCGAGGGCCCCCGCCTTGCAGAGCGCTTGGCCACGCGCTGGCGTGATGCAGGCCATATTGAGCACGATAGTACGTTGTAGCATTATATTGGACTATGAAATTCGAGTAATGCCGGCCATCTTCTGCGCTAATCAAATTGGTTGCTTATTGTACACGATAAGAACATCGTAAAGAAGTCAATAAAAAGTAAAATATTGTGCTGGTGGCAAAGACACAATTTTACAACCAGACTAATGAAATTTATTACGTTGAAGTGCTCTGAAAAAACAAAAAAGTACCGGGAACGAAAGGCAACAGAAGGTCGTAAGTCGTGAGCCAGACGAATGTTCTCATAAAAAGAAATACGACGCGAGATTGTGTTCAAGATTGCAACATAAGAATATGTTTAATCTTTATCATTTTCAGACTGGTGCCCATATGAAACACTCAATACCGGAGAGAACAGTGTGAGTATATTCAGATGTTTCAATAGATAAAGTTTACTATACGCACACCCGTGTAATTACTCACCTAGCACTTTGTTTTCCGACTCTCTCCTCTTGAAACGTTACAAGCACTAGTTTTCTAAAAAGAACTACGTGCGCATACCACGTTCAGATATGCATTTAGTGCTGTTCCATGTCGCTCCGAGCAGAGAAAAAAAAGAAAAAATCCGGCAGGTCTCGCGTCTGCTGGGAGTTGATGTTAAGCGAAGCAGTAAGAGAGTACTAGCATTGCCATATTGCTTTTTTTTTGCTTTGAGATAAGAGTTGCGAGTTGGATCAACGCCTTGGTGCACTTCGAGTAGCATATCGTGGGCTTACTAGGCACGCCGACTGTACTGGCACCCGATGATTAGCATACGCTCACACATAACTTCGGCACTCAGGTAACAGCCCACATGTCTCATTTATCAAAATGAAGTGCGAGCAGCATTGGTTGGCGTATTCCTGCGGAGACGAGCAGCGGCTGACTGCTGCTTCTTAAGTAATAGAAGTACAGACGTAAATTTCAATATTTATTGCATTGTTATCAAGGCGTATTGCCTACACTGCGATCACAATTGACGTTGCTCCGACATTACATCATTACAAGGTCTTTATCCGATGCAGTTTGAACCACTGCCTTCACTCTGTGGTAGAATTTACGGGACTGCCACACAAAATGCCTGGGTTCAAATTTCAGCTCGAAACGTGTGTTTTATTCTTGTAGCCCATCTGATGTATCGCCCACCGGCAATGATGCCGACGCCACCACCGAATTTTCAGCGACACGGGGACCTTAGCGCTAGCGCGTTAATATTTCCACAATCTGCTCTCGACGTTCTCGAGTTGATACACTCTGAATGAACAGTGGCCTATAGACGATTTTCCGCAGCGGCGCACGGGCGCTGCCATGTTTGATCACGTGATCGTAACTGGCCTTCCCCCAGCCATTTGCCCCAGCCAACGCATTGGGCCAGCGATGCGGCCGTGGCCGTACCACACAAGCTGGTTGCAGCAGGGTGTAAACAAGTCACATGCTTGCGCAGCAAAACATAGTTCTACATGTAATCGCCTGAAAGTTGAAAACGTTGAGACATTTGCGTTTGTTTGGCACGTACCACGCCACAACGATAAGCGATATGTTTAATCTACTTCGCATTTATGGTGTATGCCTTTAATTGTTGTATTAGCAACCGCCAGTAGCTGGGGTTACAAGCCAACATGGCAGCACCCATGCAGACGCGACAGCCCGCTTCGATCCGAACTGGCGCTTGCTACTTGCCCGTTGTCCTCCCAGCAATAAATGAATGGCAAAATCGGCCATCGCTTTGAGTCAGCTCACGCTGGAGAAAAAGCGTCAGGTATGCTTTGTCTTTATTATTGCGATCAGCTGCGTTTATTTAGCCATGCCTGCTAAGCCTTGCCTCCGGCAGTATGAGAATGAATCTTGGAAACACTGCAAAATACCGACGAGAACATTGCTCTCGAAGCTTCAGGACGCGAATATAAAGCAAATAAATGCGTAGGTTTTGAAATTACGGGCCACACTGCGCAGGACGACGACGTGATAAATTCGAGGCGGAAGGAAACTGCATCCACAGGTGCCGCCACGTTTACTTTTCCGGCGCTGCCGTCTGCTCGCTTTTACTCGCGTGCGCGCAGACGCTATGGGAACGCCGAGCAGACGACGCGACGCGGATGGAGACATATTTAGGAGCACTGCGAAAGGCCACGGCAGGGGGATGGCCATGAAGACGGCCACGGTAGGGGGACGGCCACAGTGCGGTGGCGCCATCTAGTTTTCATTGAACAAACCAGCTGCGGAAAATCGTCTATACTCGCATTCCATAGCTCATGGTAAGCTGGTAGGGGCCACACGTGACTGAGTGCAATAGTGTCCTGACCTACGCGACCGCAATGTCACGTTATTGGTGTCATGACATATTTATTACATGCGAAGCATTTCATAGCGAAACTATGGAAATTAGAGCGTTTCTATCTATCTATCTATCTATCTATCTATCTAGCCACCTACGTCTGGGTGCTTTCATAATCGCCTCGTTAACTTGGTGTAGACCAAGATTGGCATGGGAGGGTAAGAGGATTTGGCGAATATAACTGTCGGGTGATGACAGGAATAACGTGAAAATCCTGTCGCATACGTCATCAAAACCTTTCCTCCAGACACGTGTAGCACTACCCGTATACCACGGGCCGCAGTGTACGGGTATACGCCACAGGTGATTGACAGTTTATATCTACCCAGGAACGGCGAGAACAGACATTGGTAATTTAAATGCGAAAGTGTTAAGCGACATCGGCAGCGTTGACCCGACGATTCGAAAGAATAAAAATTAGAATCCCAGCAGGAATCGAACACTAACATTCTGCGTGGCAATCACGCATTCTACCACAGAGCCACGTCAGGTCTATAAACTGGTTTGGAAAAACTGCCTATGCAGGCGTAACGCCGGTGCAACGTCAGTTGTGGTTTCGGTGCTGGCTATGTAATTTTACAAGAAAGCAATAAACATTAGATATGTACTCCTACGACACAGGCGTCACATTAGATTAATGTCTGTGCTTCCAGTGTTTGCTCCGCTTTGGTAGCAGTGTAATGAACATTACATTTGTATTCCGATGATTCAGCAACCTATGTTGAAGCATTGATCGACCCCTGTGGAATACATTAACGAAAGGTACGCGTGATAATCACATGATTGCAGCATAAAGTGCACTTAGTTTCGATAATATTGACGTATGTACTCTAACGTGAGGGCTGACGTTACGTCGCAATAATAGGTTACCCTTTAAGCGCGAATATTGTCGACATTCGAATGTTGTCGACATATCCATAAAAGCGCAAATGTTGTCGAAATATCCATAAAATACAGCATAGTACTCGATGACTGCTTCGCATGAAACCGATTCCCCCAACGTGTGGGATCTGCCGAATTTTTGTGTTCGTCGTACGCTCAAGTCCTCCTATACCAATTTTAGCATGTGCGCAGTTAACGAGACGACCATGGATGCGCCCAGATGCAGGCGGCTAGACAGACAGACAGACAGACAGACAGACAGACAGACAGACAGACAGACAGACAGACAGACAGACAGACAGATAGATAGATAGATAGATAGATAGATAGATAGATAGATAGATAGATAGATAGATAGATAGATAGATAGATAGATAGATAGATAGATAGAAAAGGTAAAAGAGACTATGGTTCGCAAAGAAATGCTTCGGATTCAAAAACGCGCACTCGCATTATGCGCATGGAGCCTTTGGAAGATGCGTAAAAATATGCTAACACTTATGGTTTATCACTCAAGCTTGTAACAATACGTATTAACCACTGCTAGATGTCTGTCCGTTCTAAACGAGCCATTGCTTCTCCGTCACAGGCGGCTAGGAAAGTAAATGTGTGGGAAGTATTTCTCTGCAGTTACGAAAGGGAAAGGGGCAACCACCCGTTTGTGCCACGAAGCCACAAGAAAATTCAAAAGAAAGCTTCTTAGTTGCCAAAAATTCGTCCCAGTCCTGGGATTGAACCCGGCACCGACGCCTATCCGGGGCGGTCGCTCTACTAAATGAGCTAACGAGGAAGCTATCAGTTGGCAGCGCGAGGGCGAATTCATCGACAACTTGAAGCGCCGTTTGTAGCACGAAAGCACCAGGAAATTCATACAGATTCCTCAGCGACCACCCCAGAAAGGCCTTGATCGCGAGTTCGATCCCCGCAACAGGACGAATTTTTCTTGAACTAATAAGCTTTCTTTCTGAGAAATTCGCATGGATTTCCGAGTGGCTTCTCGCTGCAAGCGGGCGTTCGTTAATTTACCTGTTTTAAGCTTTCCGCCACCTTGCGGGATTCGGCAGAAATGATTTGCAATATTTCTGTGGAGTAATATGTCGCGTCACAAAACGTAGCAAATATAATTTTGACATATGTTTTATATTGTAAAAATTAGGTTTTCCACGTAAACCATTATGCTCTTGTATCGATCATGAAATACGTGTTTCCTCTTTCAGTCTTTGGTACTCAACTGTACAACACCTTGTGGCCTCGTCCTGAACGACACCATGCCCTGCGTGGTGAGTATACCTGTAGATATATATATATATATATATATATATATATGTATCCTACTTTATCTTTGGACATTACAGTAGAGATAGCAAACAATTTCCTAACACTTTGCAGGAAGGTGTTTGCTGTATTGTACATTGAAGAGTTAGAGGTTTAGACGAGTGCCAATATTACAAGTAGCCATAAAATTAATAAAACCTCATTAGTCTGTTGACTTACACTTTCAATAAACATCAAATAAGCAATAATAGTAGTTGCCTGTAGACCGTTTCTTTGCCATCTTTGTATTCGTGGTTCATGCCTTCCGGTTTAATAATTTGCGCAATTCCTAAATTTACTGAGTGCTTTTGTGGCAAGCTGTGAGTCGAAGTGCATACAAATATTAAATGGATGAAGCGCTTGAATTGTAGATACAATGTGAAATGGTTATTCATAGACTCGTGTTTCAAAGAAAGTAGGCTATCGAGCAATGGTACTTGAGCAACAAAAGTCTAAAATTATCGGTAGCGGTATCTAGCAGAATATTTCCATCCATGACCAGCAATCGCCATCCTGAGTCTAAAGATCCCTCAAATAAGTTTTCTCTGTTCTCAGCATTACGCCTAACGGCAGTTTTCGAAAGCAAACTATTTTAAATCAAGTTGTAAAAAGTTGCCTTCCTTAGGCCCATAAGAAACAGACACTAAAATTGCTAAGAGAGAGAGAGAGAACAAAACCTTTTTAATGAAAACCAGTCGTTTCCTCGATTGTGGGAGGCGACGACGGCTAGTCGGCCAGGAGCCCCTGCTCCTTGGCGGCTGCCTCTGCCCGCCCCGTGATCCAGACCTGCACGGCAGGGTCGAAGCTGCGCATCAACCTTGACAGACGCGGTCACTGTGGTTCTTCGACGTGCCCAGGCAATGCACCATTCCCATCGGAGCGACTAAGATACATGCCTGTGTTGCCAGACCACTTTTTGTCTCGTTCCTTGTAATTGACGAATTACATGTCCGACGCCTAGTCACGGGGATATACACTCGCGCGAGACGCGGCCGTTCACACGATCGTGGGATCGAACCACATAAACGGAGGCTGTTTGAGGTAATCGATGTATCTTGCCCCTTAATTTGGAAAGAAGATAAAAGAGCCACTATCCTTTCAGGGAGTGACGAGCAGTGCGCAGGGAAGAATTTAATGAAATGCGATCGTGCATAATTCAAATCGATTTCATGTATAGAACATCTTACGTAAGACATATGGACGCCGCTACCTTGGGCTGTTAAACGTTTTTTATATCGTGACGTGAATTAAATAGGTAATGAAACGTCGAATGCTCCAACCCAGCCGTTTTCACGCGTATGCGCCAGCCACCGGGGATTCCCTCGCTGGAAATCAAGGGCACCGAGGGGGAAGACGGCATGTTTGAGGCGCTGTGTCATGACGTCGACGTCGATTCAGGTGGCTCGCCAGCACAAGAAGGTGGACGACGAGTACCATAACAGCTTGTCGAGACGGGGACTGCCGAGACTACCGATGAGAAGCTCGAGAATGCGGGTGGCGCTACTGAGGCGGGCAACGCGTGTCCCGAGGCAGCACCAGGTGATGGGGAGAGGTGCGGTGACGACGGGGTGCATAGAACGTAAGCGATGAAGGAATGCGGGAATTAAGCGGAAGTGGTCGAGGACGAGATCGTAGGCTGCCAAGGCGGCGAAGAAGAGACCTGTGAGTCAGCACTGCGAAGAGCAAGTCGGTGAGTCCTTCATGGTGATGAAGAGGCTGGGGAGTCCCGGGTTTATTAAGAGGAGGTCGTTGAAGTGGATGGAGTTGAGGAGAAAGAAGGAGGGGAAGACGTCTCTGAACACTGGAAAAGAGCAACAACGGCGCCGCCAAAGATAAAGAAGACGAAAACACGCAGAATCAAGGCGTTAGCGGCGAGACAGACGCTGAAACACCGCGTGACCAGAGAGAAGACGTCGAGGATGGAGGCGAGAACGAGGGAGTGAATGTAAAGAACGAGGCGGGCGGTGAAGGGCGCTGGCGGTGACGAGAAGGACGCAGACGATCACGCAAGAGGGAAGGTCGAAGAGGAAGACGAGGGCAACAATTTTATCATACAGCAAGATGAGACTGCTGTGTGGCACGTCAAGAACGCGTTGGTCAGCAGTGAACCGAGCGACAAGGAAGCAAGGAGAAATTGAAAAACCTCTGTAGGTTCATGGCTGTTTGCTCCAAAGAACGCCGGCGGAGACTGCTGGGCAACTAGAACAACATTCATTAGTTAACCCAAACTTCGGCAGTTAGGCAATATAAGAGCAAAACTTCCGGCCCCTAACCTTGGCCCTGGCGGGGCGCACGCCGCGTGCACAAGCGCTCTCCGCGACAGTCTGTCGGCCACTCCCCCATGGCGGTCCACGGTAGCTCTTTATATGTTCCTCCTGACGCGTGGAGCATGCGCACTGCCGTCGGATCATGGCTCGTGCCATATTCATTGGGGGCGAGGGGGGTTTATCGGCGGTGATTCCCACCGCCGATAAACCACCGTCCGCCGTCGAAGCCTGGGAGCACCACGCCCCTTGCCTCGCCGTACACTCTAAGAAAAAAACCGAGTAATTGTGGAGTATTTCTGCCACGCAACAATAATCGTCATCTAGCTTGCTCACGTTTCCTTTCTTGAAAACCCAGCTGTCGTCACTTTCCTATCAAGAATGCTATGTCACGCTGATAACGCGCGCGCGGTCCGTGACCGGGAAGTGCCGGGACCGCGGTAATAACGCGAGGAATGTAGGCGAGGCGGATGACGATTATAGTGGCGTGGCAGAAACACTTCCCAAATACTCGCTGTTTTCTTAGAACGTAGGCAGCAGATTTTCTATCTCCCCGCAGAATATGGCTGTTGTTATGTCGATGCGTTCCACTGCCTTGAGAAGATTGTTCAGTGCCGCCTCCATCCTTGCTGGTAGCAGACGTGGCCGATTTCCCGTTGGGCGCCAGATGTAGGTTCGCGGCTGTCTGCTTCAAAGAACACCGGCGGAGACTGCTGGGCAACTAGAACAACATTTATTAGTTAAAGCAAACTTCGGCAAATAACAACAAAACTTCCGGCCCCTAACCTTGGCCCCGGCGGGGCGCACGCCGCGTGCACAAGCGCTCTCCGCGACAGTCTGTCGGCCACTCTCCCATGGCGGTCCACGGTCGCTCTGTATATGTTGCTCCAGACGCGTGGAGCATGCGCACTGCCGTCGGATCATGGCTGGTGTCGTAGTCATTGGGGGCGAGGGGGCTTATCAGCGGCGATTCCCACAACCCATGGCTGATCCCTCCATCTAGGAATCGGTATACCACGAAAGTGAAACGTGTCTTCACAGAAGTAGTTGATTGTTTATTGCGCATTTATCAGCGAGAGCTTGTACAATGTCTATAGGTGTTTGGCAGCTATGGTACCGTTTGACCTGGATGCACCCACGTTGGCGCCTAGTGACACATCTCCGTCACGACGACTAACGCCCATGATCATGATTTAACAGTCTGTGGTAACTTAAGTAGTTAAGATATACCTGTACACAGCATATCGTGAATCCCGCGCAAAGGTGGCATCAACAAGCACAAAATAAACACCGGTCGTTTATAAAGTGTCGTTAATTGAGGAGAGACATGGCACGATGTGTGCTCCCGAGCAATAGGGTAACCTACGTCTGTGCTCATGCATACACTACCACACTGCGCTCCAGCAACACAAAAAGCGTTGGTGCGCGTGGACGTATCATGACTCTGACAACGAGCCGTCACACGTTAACACCACAGAACACTGCTAGCACGAAGCGAAAGCCAAAGTGCGACTAGGGCGCCTCCTCGATGCTAGCGCGGCCAGCGCTCCTCGCTGACATCGAGACTCTCTAGCAGCCGTGGCCTCCAATAATGCGCGTCGGGAGGTTTCTCTGCCGCCTAGTTGCTCATGTGTGATAGCGTTGCTCTGCCGTTGCGCAATCTCGGAGGCCATGCTCTAACTGCGTCGTCGCCAAACCGCTATCTGTTGTAGAGATAGGTTTAGCACAAAGCTTACCCTACGAGGCGACCGGCAAGGGACGCGACGTTCTCCACTGCCGCAGCGAACAAAGACGCTACGGCCGGGTTCGTCGACTCTCCAGCACGGCGCAGAAAAGGCACTCGAGGCAGGATGTCAACAAAAAACACGGGTTTATTAACCCAAGATGCAGCACAGTACGACAGTCACGGGCTTGCATGCCGCAAGGGGAACTCCGCAAGACCGATCGAGTACGCTTGCCAGCGGCGCTACGACTATCACACAAAGGGCAGCAGTCGAGCACGCGAACAAGAAGCCGCCTTCTAGAGCAGCGCGTCAACCTCTCGTGCTAGCCTGAGAGCATCTCCCGCGGGCAGGGTTGCCAGGTCGAAAAGACGAAAAAGAGCCCAAAAATTGGAAAATCTAGCCAAAAAGTAGCCAACATGAGCCAAGGGCAGTAAAAGTAACCAAAAGTAGCCACGCATGTGTGAAAACCACTTCCACATTTTTATTGAAATGACTAAATGAAAAGCCTTTTGGCGAAAACGTAAATATGTACAGCACGAACACTTCAAAATCACAATTCCCGAGATTCCAGCACAAATTGTTGACTTGAGCAATCATTTCATGCATGATGACGTAGAGCTTGGGCTAATAAAAAAATGACTTCATGTGTCTGCATTACTTTTCTTGAAGAAGTTGCGGCAATAAAAAAAAAAAGTCTAAGGCATGACGAGTGCGCTGAACATCACAGTTGCTGACAATGAAGGATAAATTGTTGCCACTTCCGCAATAATTTCTTCCGTGATGACGAATCCACAATCGCAATCCATACCTAAGCCTAAGAAATTATACAAGTGGTTTGTCGGATATCATAGAAGAATTGACTCTTGGGCGAATTGGTACGACCATTCTAGGAAAGCATTAAAAAACCAGGACTCAATAGACAAAGGCGGCAATTCAAGCGTTTACAAATAACTGTTGATAGTTGGCGTTTTTGTTGCCGCCTTTGCCTCTTGTGTCCTGGTTTTTCAGTGTTCACTTGAAATGTCAGATATCCGATTTCTAATACCGATGAGTGCTGAGCGCCCTGGATGACGAGCGCTTTGAATTTCTGATCGCTGAACGCGGTTTAAAGCCGCGTTCAGAAATGGCTGATCAACGAAATGCGGCCCCATGCAACCGTTCTCGCTGAGTCCCAGCAAGGTATCCAGAAGCATTTTTTTCGTGTGTGCACGAAGCTGCTTGACTGACAGGTTATAAACGTGTAGTTTTTTATATGGCGTTGGGCTTGCCCCCTGGTGTTCCGGCCTAAGCGGCCGGAACACCAGGGGGCAAGCTCAACGCGAGAAAACCGGTCCGAGACTGATTTTTCCGCCACGCGCCGTACTTTGGCTGCACTAGCTTAAACTACGCGATGTAGACAATGGTCTGCCGCAAATTCAACGTGGCGGCCAGGACGTCGGCGGTGGCTAGCATCGTCGCATTGGCAAACTACCCGTGCAGCACGACAAAACTCACAGCCTCGACAAGGATGCGTTCCTCGAGAGCCTGGCTTGGGTTAAGATTGCCGAAAAGACTGGAATTCGCAGAAAGTGAAGCAGCAGCCAATCAGCGTGCGCCAACGTATCCCGCTTTTGCACAGCCGGCTGAATCAGCTGCCGCCGCAGCTGGCGTGCCCGCTTATGTAGTTTCTGCTGGTGTATCTCCCGAAACAACGGTTTCAAAAGATGAAAGCTATTTCTTTTGCGTGTTTTGTATGCATAAATTGAAATCAGTACGAAATTTAATGCTCAGGAAACGTACAAAATAGAATGAATTCTCGAAGTGGTGAAGGCGGCGACGGCATGCAGGAGAGGCAGAACAAATGTCGACGTTTTCGTCGCGCGCGAACACGGTTTTCCAGCCGCTCTGGTGTTTTCGATTTCACTTCGCTTCTCAAGTGTGAATGCGCCATGAGAACGACTGCTTCGAATGCATCCTCCATGCGTCCCAGAACACTTCAAGGGCTGCCTGAAGACGCCGACCGTGGCGCATACCTCGAGCGACTGCATTCCTGGCCGCTTACCAAGGAGAGCTATAAATGTTTTTCGGCGAGGGTAGCAAGAATGATGCACAATACCGCCAAGGTAGAGTCGGAAACGGAATACGCCTCGCCTCCCAGCAGCCTTCGGAGGGGCAGGCGATAGTGC
The DNA here is from genome assembly GCF_013339695.2 of Rhipicephalus sanguineus. NCBI lineage: Eukaryota > Metazoa > Arthropoda > Arachnida > Ixodida > Ixodidae > Rhipicephalus > Rhipicephalus sanguineus. The sequence continues at coordinate 96,165,059 of NC_051179.1, forward strand.
GGGGGCGCTGACGATTCTGGCGGCTGCGAGGAAGAGCACAAGAAATGAGCACGCTCGGGCTGAGCGCGCTGGTGCTCAGGGAACAGTGGCCAGTCACGGCCGGGCCTTCCGGTATCAAAATTTGTCGCACGGTGTCTCCGCGACGTCTCTAAGAGGCTCCGGGAGGCTGTCGGCCCTGAGCCCCGACACCGTCTACCATAGCACTGCTCGTGTAGCTGTTAAAACATAAAACGGCAAGGTTAATAGACCAGTATTGCGGCACTGAAACCCATCGGTAAAATAGTCTATATGTGCTCGAACTTTACGGCTGACCCAGAGCGCATGCGAAACACACAGGAAAAATAGCGTAGACATTAAGTGCAGCGCATGTTGCACCATTCAGTGTATTTTATTTTTGTGTTCACGTTCCTGTGGTACCGTGCGCGTACGTTTAATATAACGCTTGCCTTTGGGCTGTGAAATTTAACACGATCGATACAGCATACTATATATTTGCAGGAGCTTGCGTGAGGGCTATATTTCACATTTTTAGTTGAGCTAGTGTTTCCGTAAAGGTAACTTCAAAAACGTTTAGCTACCATCTGCCACGGTATTCACTATATAGTCATTATTATCACATGTCTTGATGTGGCGCTTTCAATTGAGAGGATCTAGGCTCAGCTACCACGATACTGAGTGTCATGGCGAAGCCGGCTTGCGACACATTACGTGGAACAGATCATGTGCTAAAACGCGGGATGGTGCAAAACAGGTTGCTTATTTCCTCAGCACAGAACAATGTACATTTGGGTTAGTTGCCCCTGGCTGAATATCTCAAATAGAAAGCGCAACAAATGAGGGCACAAGCAACATGTCTTCGTTTTTTTTTTCTTTTGCTGCCCCTTAAAGTCTTCACTATCACTATTAGAATTAATGGTTCGTACCACACATATCGCGGTGGTGGATTACGTAAAGGGATCTGAGATGTCCTCCCCGATGTATACGTCTCGTATGGATGGTTCGCATTGTAGATACGTACTGTACCAAGTATATGCACAGCACTACAATAAATAAGTGAGACGTTCAGGGAAACACTGAAGGCTTGGAGAGACAGGGACGAAAAAATGTACCGATGATTGCGGTACTCTCAAATGAGAAATGCGCGTGCGGTTGTACTCGTGTATTCATTTTGCCATACACTGAGGCAAAGAATTTGAGTAGGATATATATGTACGTACACTTATAGATTGATCTTCCACTGGGCCTACCTTGTGCTTCGTCGGCGCGTACTGCTGAATTCTGGCGTCTGCGCCACTCAGCCTCTGCTCAGCAGCTCCTTTAGCAGCTGCAGCAGACTAAGCGCTTCCACCAGCTATGTCGCTCATTGCTGAGAGGAAAAAAACTGGCGAAAATATACTGACTCATCTCGGCGGTGGTGATGAGCTCTTGTTTCTCGGGTACGAAATGCAGGATCTTTCTTACTCGTTGAAGGTAGCAGAGTAATCCAGCCGGCTGCCGCCGCTTGCGTAGCGTGTTTAGAAATAATCGATGAGCATCTGTCTTGGCGGCGGCGATGAGCTTATGCATCACCCGAATGAAGTGCGTGGTCCTCCGACTAGTCGAATGTTGCAGAACAATTGAGCCTATCGCCGGCGGTTGCGTAACACATCGTTCAGAAAGAAACTATGAGAGTCTGTTTCGGCAGCGCCAATTGCTCGGGTCTCGTGACTTGTCTTAGGTTGTTCTACGAAAACTGGCTCACAGCCACGACGGAATCCGCTCCATAAATATAACAACGAAATTGCAGCACACACCACAAAGTCGAAGCGTCACTTGCAATCATTTATTGTTCTTGCATGCCCCACCAAATACGCATTTGACCGAACGATATTCAGTGAACTACCCTAATTACACACTCAGCGGGCTGGTTGTATTCATTCTCTGTAAATTCGTTGTTTTAACACGAAAGCGTTTAATGCCGGGACCCACCAAGATTTGAGTGACGTATTGGCGTCACGTAACTGACGTGAAAAAAATGCACACGATCAGATGGCAAAGAAAAATGCTCTGTCACCGGGAGTCGAACCCACAACCTCGTCGGTCCGCGATAAATGATGCCGGGCACGCTATCTACTACGGCACGGTCACACACACTGAAGGCTTTGCAAACGCGTCTTTTGTCTCTCACACTTTCCTCCCGCAATGCTATTTGTAGGCGGAGTGGTGTCGGCGTCTGGTAGCGGTAAAATGAAGTAATGCATTATGACCGTGGCCTCCGCGATTAACTACGGCAAGGCGTCGTTGCTAAGCGGCCGTCCCATTAGGCGCATTTTTATTAGGAGAAGTGCAATTTTGTGAACGCGATAACACACCGCGAGGTGGCGAATTTAGACCAAACCTCGGCCTCGCTCATAGCATCTATCCATATTAATAACAACTCTGCGACGCGCGCCTGCCTTGGCCTGTCTCACCTGAGTGCAACACCGCGTTCCCCGCTTACGCTCGCTCCGCGAAAAATCGCAGCCGGGCTAGAAGACGCGACGCGCGTTGCGTTTCTCTCTAGTACCGTCGTGGTGTTCAATAGGAATGGCGACCATGTTGAAGTTCGGCGTCCAATCAGCGACGCTCTTCTGGCTGTCACACCGCTTTCTCCGATTGCGCTCTCACCGCTAACTACTACAGCGCTACAGCTACCACAAAGGTTCGTTTAATCGTTCATGGACGCTAGTGGTCGGGTTAGGAGATGTGCCACCAAGCGTTAACGTGGGTGCATCCTGGTTGAACGGTGCTGTAGCTGCGAACACCAACATATATTGTGCAAGCCTGATTATATCAATGTACAGGCAAACATTCAACCACTACTGTAAGGACACGTTTTACTTTCGTGTTACACTGATTCATATGACGGAGGGATCAGCCATGTTTATTTTTTTGGGTTTTATAATTTGCCTGCGAGTGAAGCCTATAATTCACATGATCTAATTTTCTTTCCAGCCAGTGTGCCTCCGTCCACAAGGATCCTAGAACGCTTCATTTTTTGTTCATTGCGAGCGCTGTCTTTTCATGTATTTATTGCCATCGATTTCGACATCGATTAATCAACATTTCGTACCTTTCACATGGTAATATTATTTTACTCTTCAAGCACATAAACACACTTCTTTCTCATTTTCAGAATGCCACAGATCCACCACTAAATTTTGCTAGCCATCAAAATTACACGTGCACTGTTGGATCCTGTCACAATGGTACATGTCCTTCAAACAATTCAGTGCAGGTGGCTTGTTGGGCTAATGCTGTTGAGAGCGAGGGAGAAGAACTGTTGGAAAGGGCTTACTCGGTGCAGCTATACTGAGCCTCTCAAACGTACCACTGATGCACGTGACATGTATGCACGTGAAATATTGAGCGCTGTCAAAATAAAGGATGATATACAAAATGCTGTTTTACATAGGCGTCCACATCAGTTTTTCGGAAAGCTGACAGAAAATTCAGCGTGGCAATTTTATTTTTGGTGAAAAGGCAAAGAAGGTATTGTGGCGCAGCGTAAAATACCTTTAATAAATGCCATGATCCTGTGATGTTATTCTGATAATACGTTACACAGCGCAGCGTTACTCAATTTCACCATAATCAATACTGTGGTGCTTAGCTTTTGAAATGCCGCTAAAGTGCCACTCAAGGCTTCGCGGTAAGGTAGGGACTGAAATAAAAAGTATAGTTGTTTCTAATGCAAACTTTTTGTTTGTCATGTACATCTATCAGACGCCGTGCTAGAACTATAGATTTTAAAAGAGCATTTTCACATCACTCCATTTAGTCCATTTGAGTTCTAGTTTTCCTCGCAATAATAGTTCGCCTTCAAGTTTCCTCGCCTGCAAATGCGAGCAAAAAGTAAATGGTGTCAGCGCCGATATTTTAACGTTCACGTTTTCTTCCTGCGGGAGGGTTCATACGCAAAATAATGTGCCATATTTATGCGAAAATAGGTCGATCAATGATATTGGTGAACCCCTAGCTATTTTGCCGAACGAGAAATTAAAAATTTCGAATATACGTCGACTTATATCTTTGGGGAAACGGAAAAATTGTAACACGTCACAACCTGATTTACATGAAGCCCCGCTTATTTCAAATTCACGCTCTCAAAACTCCATTCGCGTTGGCTTTCCGCAAGAAAAAGCATGGCCTTCGATATCTGTTTTTGCTCATCTGTTGGTGACACTGCAATCGCAAAACTGACAGTTTCGCCGCGAGGTCGAAGCGACGAACGAGATAGCAACAAAGTGGAATGCTCTAAGAATTAAAGCTAACACCACACTCTTTTACGAGCCGATCTTGCGTAACTCTATGAAACACTGACGTTAGGGAATACGGCCACTCCAGAGAGCGAAGTGATTTTCGTCGTCTGTCGTTTCAACTCGAAGTGATGAGAGCACAGCATGTACAATGGTAGGAGCCGTGTACTGACATCCGTCGAGACGGCGCACGCGAGCCAGCTCACGCGTCCACGCCCTTTTTGTCAGAGTTCGCAGGTGCTGCCCCAGCGACAGCCCCCTCGGGCTCTATCGCACGACGAAAGACGGGCAAGGCGCTTCCTGTCCGTTTCAGAGAGCGAGAAAAACTTTTATTAGAAATATTGAGAACTGTCGGGTGGGGCTCTCAGTCCAGAGCTGCAACAGCCGCTGCCGCGTCTCGTGCCCGACGGACCAACGCCCACTGGCCACTCGGGCTTCCGTCACGCATCATGGCCTCCCAGTCTTGCAGGGTTGGAATACGAGAAGGGATGGGAGAGCGCCTGGCTGGTGGACGCTGAGATTCCAGCGTTACGTGAAATCACGTCGGTACCGCACCGCAGCCACGGCATTTGTCAGGGTAGGAAGTTCGATGGAGGATCTGGAGGAAGTGTAGGTTGGGAAAGTGTTGGCCTGCAGTTGCCGCATCGCGGTCGCATCCTCTCGGGTCAGCGTGTGGTGTGGTGGAGGGTACCGTAGGCGTTCTCGCCTATAGTAATCCAGAGTGTCTCGATATCCTAGAAGTTCTGTGTTCACGTCCTGCTCATCTTGGTTGGACAGCTCTTTCTCCGGTTCCCGGTTAGTGAGCGCTCGGGTAGCTGCATGTGCGCAGTCATGACCGGGGAGAGAGGCGTGCCCAGGGGTCCAGACAAGTCGGAACCTATGTGGTGTGTGGAATGCAGTGTTGAAAATGCGGTGGGTGTGTTGTGAGACGATACCACGTGTGAAGGCTCGACAGGCGTCCTGTGAATCTGTAAAAATTGGAATAACATTTGCATCAGGAAGGTTTACAGCAGCGTGGGCAATCGCTAGAGCGACGGCGCACTCTTCGCCCTCAGATATTTTTTTGCTAGGTGCGCTAATTGAGGCTACTATGTCGTGGTCATTGTTCACCACTGCTCCAACTGTGAAATCGCGGAAGCGGTGCCTAGCGGCGTCAGAGTATAAAACAGTGTTTGGGGGAGACTGATCGATGAGGCGTATGAGATTTTTCACCCTTGCCCGCCTACGCCCAGCGTTGCTCTCAGGGTGCATGTTACGTGGCAGCGGAGCGATTATAATTCGTGCTTGGAGGTCACTGGGTAGCTGTTTTTCTGCTACATTGTATCTGCATTGGTTCGGAGGATATCCTAAACTTATGAGTAGCCGCTCTCCCACTTGGGTGTTGCGGATTCTTCGTATCTGACTGTTACGCTGTGCTTCGATTAATTCCTTTACGTTGTTGTGCACTCCCATGGCTAGGAGACGTTCGGTGGATGAGTACGTAGTAGTCCAAGCGCTGCCTTGACAGCTCTGCGGAGAATAACGTCTAGTCTTGTCTCTTGTGCGAGCGTTAGGGCCTGATAAGGGACGTGGTAGGTGACATGGTTTACTATGCAGGCGTTGACTATGCGCAAAATGTCTCGCTCATCAAGTCCATGTCTTCGGTTTGAGATGCGGCGGATCATATGCGTGATTTGAGAAACTTGTTGTTCTAATATTTTCACGGTGTATGTCACCTTGAGATCAGCTTGAATATAGAGGCGAAGGACGCGGAGTTTCTTTACGCAGGGAACTACATGGTATTCTAACGTGACTGTGATTTGAGGGCTGTTGTCGGGATTTCGCTGGGGACGACGAATGAGCTGGAGTTCCGACTTTTCTGCAGAACAGGTTAAACCACCAGCTCGAGCGTAATCCTGAACCACATTTACTGCTTCTTGGAGCGCGTCTTGTATTTGTCCGTCTGAGCCTTTAGTCACCCAAATAGTGACGTCGTCCGCGTATAAAGCATATCGTAGACTTGGAATGGTGGTCAGTAGAGGCGGTAATTTAGTCATGGCGATGTTAGAGAGTGTCGGGGACAGCACCGAACCTTGTAGCGTGCCTTTACCCGCTAGCTTGATGATGTCACTGCGAAGCGAGCATAATCCTATGGTTGCCGTCCTGTCTGTGAGAAAGGCCTTCACATAGTCATAAACTCGTCGTCCGCACCGGGTCGATGCGAGATTCTCTAGTATTAGGTCGTGCGACACATTATCAAATGTACCACGGATGTCCAGAGCAAGCAGAGCTCTAGTTTGCGCAGAACTGAGGCTGTCCATTACATCCTCTTTTATTTGGAGAAGTATGTCTTGCGTGGACAGATGGGCCCGGTACCCAAACAATGTGTCTGGAAAAAAATCCCTGGGCCTCAAGGGATGGTTGGAGTCTTTGGAGGACAACATGCTCCATTATTTTTCCAACACAAGACGTTAGCGAAATTGGTCGCAGGTTTTCAAGTTCAAGGGCTTTACCGGGTTTAGGTATTAGTGTTATTTTGGCATGTCTCCATTCCTCAGGTAACGTTCCGGATTTCCAATGAGTGTTATAGAATTCTGTGAGCTGTTGTAGGTCTTCGTCATCGAGGTTCCGAAGGAGGGAGTATTGGATTTTGTCTTTCCCTGGTGCTGTGTTGCGCTTGATATTCAGAAGAGCAGCGCGAACTTCATGCACAGTGATATCCGCATCCAGTGGCGTTGATTCTTCATATGGGTAGTTTTCATATTTTGGCTGAGGGCCTGTAGCAATGTATCTGTCTTGAAGCTTCTGTAGGATGCTGTTGTCATCCCCATCCTGCTTGTCTAGGAGTGTTTGGCTGGTACTGCTCGTGTAGGACTTGGTACTTTTCGGGTCAATAAGAGCCCTTAGTATGGCCCACGTGCGCGCAGTACTTAGCGTTTCATTAAGTGAGTGACAAAAGTTGTGCCGATTGTTGCTCGTGAGCTCTGTAGCGTATTGTTCGGCTTGAAAGGTGAGTTGAGCAATGCGAAGTCTAACCTTGCGATTGTGTCTCTGACGACGCCAGCGTTTTATGAGGCTTCGGCGCACTTTCCACACATGTAAAAGATGCCTGTCTACATCTGGGATTTCAGTTGTTGTCGTTATCCGCTTGATTGCTTTTTCAAGGTCAGAGTGCAAGCAGTGTAGCCATTCACTTAGCGGTGGCGTGGTGTTGTCGACTTGAACGCGCTGCTTCCTAAATTCGTTCCAATTAGTGAGACTAACCTTCCGCTCTGGATGACGGAGGTTGGAGATCTGCAGTATAGTAGAAAGGATGCGATGATCACTACCTAACGTTTCTTGCAGATTTAACCAGGAATAACTGCTAACTCCCCTGACAAAGGTTAGGTGAGGGCACGTATCCCTGCTTGCGGTGGTTCCTATTCTAGTTGGTACGAGTGGATCTGTGAGTAGGGTAAATCTGTGATTGCAGATGAGGCGTTCTAATTTGGTACCTTTACGTGTGGCCCACAGGTAACCCCACAACGTGTGTGGGGCATTAAATCGCCAACCACTACGACTTGTTCCCCTAGTTTGCACGTTTCTGCAATGAGGTACCCGAAGTCATCTCTCCTAGATTTGGGGGAGCTGTAGATGTTAAGTATAAACGCTGCTGGCTGCGCTTCTGAGGAACGATTTCAACAAGCACATGTGGAATCGAGGACGACAGTGAGTGTTCGATTGTTGTCAACCGTTTGGATAAAAGTATTGCGACAAGTGATGGTGTTTGGTGATCTGCGTACGAATCGAAGCCCGAAAGGGTAGGTGTGCATTGAGTCTCCTGCAGGGCCACGATATCCGGAGGGTGCGCGAAAGTGGCAGTGTACTGTTGCAGGGAGCTCCGCTTTTTTCGGAACCCCCTGCAGTTCCACTGCCACATGGTGAAGGCAGGAGGACTATAACGTTGAGGGGGGGGGGGCATCTTGCTCCTTGAGAACTGTGTCCTGAGTTAGTAGTGATGGGCGAATGTACGGGTGTGGTCGTTTGGTCAGGCCCTTGATGTTTGGGGCAAGTGGGGATGAGTCTTGGGGCCCTGCAATAAACGACGACGCGAAGCTCTCTTGGATGTGCTGCTTTAGTTCTGTAACAAGCGCTTGTGTATGGGCCTTTAACATATCCTTGAGGTCGGCACGGAAATCGTTAATTGCCTGAGTGATCATACTGGTCACATCAGCCTTAAGCGAATCCCTGAGTGTTGCCAGGACATCTTGCAGCTCTTGCTTTGTGCAGTTATGTACGTTTGAGGTAGGGGGTACGTTGGGGTGGGTATGTAATGAGGGTGATGCGGAGGATGGAGGTGAGGGAGAGTTCAGCCTGGGAGGTCCTGCTGCCCAATTCCCCTTAGCCGGAGGCGTCTGTCCAGTGGGCGCTGGCTTCTTGGCGGGTGGCGATTCGGATCCTTCAGCACTTCCGGATCGGTTCTTTTTTTGGATCGGTCCCAGGGTTGGGGTCCTGGGCTTGGATGTGGTTTCTGGTGTGTTTTTCAAGGGTGCCGTTGTCTTCTCTTGAGACTTCCCTCTGCTCCTGGATCGGCTACGCCTCGATCTGGGCCTGGATCGGTGTCCCTTGGGTGGTGATGTAGGTGGTTGTGCCAACGCTTTAGCCTCCAGTGCTTTGTTTACGTATTGCTTGTTCCGAGGTTTCCGTTCCCTCGCGGGGCATTGGGGCTGCGTAGCTGGGTGGTCGCCTTTGCAGTGGAAGCACCGAGTCGTGCAGCTGTGCGGCGGCGCTGGTGTCTCAACTCCACATGCGTGACATCGGCGTTCACTTGGGGTTGGACACACGTCGGCCCGATGTCCCAATGCAAGACAGATTGTGCACACTTGTTTGCGAGGTCAGTGAATGTAGCATCGGTATTCCGCACGGTAGTAGTATACATAGCGTAGAACCTCAAGGCCTACAAAGGTTATCAGCGCAGTGTTTGTGGACCCCATAATGCGGGCGTGCAGGATTTCGGCGTCGGGTGTGTAGATGTTGTCGAGGAGCTCGGTGGGTGAAGTATTCTTCTCGGGACCCATGATGACTCCGTTGCAAGAATTGTCTGGTGCGGCTATATAAGCGTGCGTTTTATATCGCTGCATTCCCAAATTTATCACAGTGACAGCTTGTAGCTTTGTAGCAGTGGTTTCGTCTGCCGTGCTTGCTATCGCAATGTTGCGTTCCGCATTTATGCGAAAGAGGAGCTTGTTGACTGTTTCTCCCGGTATACCGGCGGCTATGCTGATGGCGCGTGCCACCAAGTGTTGCGCCCATTCACTGAGGCGAAGGCCTCCTTGAGGTCGGAAGAAAACCTTTAAGTCATCCACAGGTAAGGGGGGTGGCCGTGGGGTCACCTGAGTTTTGGCAGGCTCGGGCGCGGGTGCAGAATTCGTTGTGGTCTTTTTTTTTCACGCTCGTAAGTCACTTTGATTGTATTTAATGTATAATATCCTTGAGCGAGATCAAAATAAAAGCATAGTTCCTCTTGTGCATTGCATGTATCAGAATTATTGTGGATATTATGGAGCGCCGCATGCCGCCAACACTCGAGCTCGACCAGCGAAGCGAAATGGTTAGAGCGATGGAACGTGCAGTCACGGCCACAATCCACGCCTCTCGGCTAACTTCTTCGACGTTGCAAAAAGCGTATGTGTGCATTCTTTTCGATATTCATGTTTCGATCGTGCTGATCGAATCTGCAACGAGTGAAGTGAATTGAACACGGCTAGAGTCTGATCATGGCTGTGACACAAGCGCTACTGAATTCGATGTTAAATGCTTGTGTTCCGTTGAAGAAGTAACTCCGCGTTCCTGACTGCACCAGTAATGACGACGGCGTGACATGTTTGCAAACCATCAACACGTTAAACACGCTGTCCCGCGCAGCAGCGATGGCGCTACTCGCTGGCGGCCTACTACTGCGGCAAATTCGTCAGGCAGGCTCGGTACGTACTACCTAGGAGTGCCGTTCAGCTCATACGTCAATTATAGTTCATGCAGTTTTATGTAGCACGCACAGGATTTCGCAAAGCATCGTTATGCACGGTAACGGAGCTGAAATATAACCTTTTACACCGCAGCAAATAATTAGGTGGCGAGTACTTAGCACTTAAATTTCCATGGTTTGGGAAAGTATTTTAGTCTCATATCCATTTCAGCGCAGCTCCTGACTTCATCCGGTGAAAGTGGCACGGGCCGTACGTTCGCACGTCCTATCTGTTCCTATGCTAACACACGGGTTGACCCTCCTCCTGGCGCCATCTTGAAAATCACGGCGCGCCACCTATAGTTCGTGGGCATTGCGAATACGACACGCGGGGCGATGTCATCGATTAGGATTTTATGCGGAGCGTGATGGTGGCAGCAAGCCGAAACACAATACCGCTCGCTTAGCCGTGAGAACGGACCATCAACCGTGGAAGCGCGGTCGCCAACGCCGTCTTCTCCCCAGCTGCCTTATACCCTTGTTACACAGGCAAGTTAACCACAGCTACGACCAACCACGGTTAACCGCGTTGAACCACGGTTAGCGCCAACCACGCTTCGCCGATGTTACACGGCGCACAAGCGTCCTCGGTTAAAGCGGAGTTGCTTTGGCGTGAATGGCTCTGCGCCTGGCGGCAGTGGCGTTCAACTCGGCTGTTATTGCCGCGTCCATTATCGCATTCCTTGAGGTGCTCCGTAGACGACGCAAATTGTTTTCCCAAAGCCTAATCAGGCTCTCCGTGGTTCGTGCAGTCCAATTCGTTCGTTTCTCACAAACGCTCGCTGGCGGGCACATGTCCTTCATAGAGGCCGCCATTTTCTTGGTTAACTGCCAAACCGAGGTCGCCAAGCTCGGTTCGGTACAACCGTGGTTAGCAGCATAACCGCGGTTGTACCCTTGTCAACGCAGACAGCCTAAACTTCGCTTAGTGTAACCGCGCTTATGCTGCTAACCGCGGTTACACTAACCACTGCTATACCAAAATACAGTTAGCGGACGTAACCACAGTTACCGTAAACCAGAGAAAGACGCTATCACACCTTTTTTTTATTGGCGCCAGCATGCCCTACGGCATAAGTTAAATAAAAGAAAGAGTTCAGTTTCGCCGATAAAGGCCAGGAGCGGTCGATGCAAAGGCCCGTGCGTCCAGCGCGTTAAGTCAGGTGGTCGACCGGGGCGGTAGTCAAGGCCTCGTAGGTGGCGGGTGCGAGCCTTGTGGAGACCCGGACAGGTCCAAAGTAGGTGATAGATCGTTGCCTCTGTGGGTGGGGCAACGCAGAAGGGGCATGTCGTTGGGGGAGGCTGTGCACCGGATGTCCATGCAGCCCGGATGGCAGGAGTCAACGCGGGGCCCACACGAATCCTCCTGAGCGAAACCTCCTCTCGGCGAGTTAAGCCGCCGGGAAGGTCCCATACACGCGGAGGAATGAGTGCACGCGTGGAGCGCAGGAGGGTTTATTTGTGCAGGAGCAAGCTGTCCTTTGGGGACAAACGAAGTAGAGGCAGCGGGTGTTGAACTTCCGCTGGATGGCAAGCGGCATCTGCGGCCATTTGAGCCAGTGTAGACCGACGGGTCCACAATACGCGGACAGGGCAGGCGCACAAGTGAATTAGTCGGTACACATCGGAAGCTATATCGAGGGAGCTGGTCAATTTTCGCAACTCTTGAACTGCCTGCGTGGCCTATTGAGTGACAAGCAATCCACCTTGGGTATCACGAATGTTAAGCCGTCCCTATATCTGCGAGCTCCGCGAACACTGATGGGAATGGTGCGTCTGTAACATAGGAGCATGTATGTTGCGTTTCAGGTAGCGTGGGGCATACTAGGCTGGTGTGCAAAACGCAGTATTAGTGAGTAATAGCTAAGTGGCCCAGCGGACCAGCGGGCCCAGCGGAACAGCGGAGATATGAGCGGAGCGCGAGACGAAATGAAGAGTAATAGCTAAGCGGCTTAGCGTCGCCCCGCTCGTTGAACGTAGAACGCACCTCGCGTTCTGCTGTGGAGTGAGTGGAGCGTAGCGTGAAGGTGCGTCCACTTGGTTTCATCATCATTTTGCAGCCAAGCTGACCGCGTCTCGACAAGACGCGCTTGAGAAAAACGCGAAATGTGTGCAGTTCTCTGCACGTCTGTGAACACGCGATCAAATGTAATCTGTACAGAAAAGATGTCAAAGTAGCACGTACTTTCTCAAGTTTCTTGTGTCTTCTTGTCACCTATTTCGAATTAAAAGATCAACACGAGTTTTCGATGATTTGAATCCACTTTAGGTCATCTCCAAACGGCCTCGCCTTCAGAGGTCTTCTTATGTTGAAAAGCAGCGCCGGGACATTTCGCCTGGAGCAGAGCGAGCGCTGCGTTGGCGGGTCTCGCCGACAACATGCCGCTGCCGCTTGTGTTGGAGGTCGCCCTCTTGTCTCGCGAAACCGCTGGTCCGCTGGCCACGCTCCGCTGAGCAGAGGATACCAGCGGCCGAGCGGTCCGCTCCGTAAAAACGCTGACTGTCCCAGCGTGCCGCACATGCGCAGTTGGCGTCTCCGCTCGTCCGCCGGGCCTGCTGGCCCGCTGAGGCGCTTAGCTATTACTCTCTATTGATAGCTGCATCTACGTATACCGCTGTGAGTCGTCGATGGTAGTGGCGACGGCCTCCTGTTCCACTTGTCGGTTGGATTGTCGCAGGCGAGTCAGTGGTCGGTTGTCGCTGTCCTGTGCCTTGAGCCGTGGTGAAATTTCTGGGAACTGTCACACCTGTCTGGTTGTTTTTCCCGAGAAAAAAAAAGCGCGCGAAACATGCCAAATAATAAATAGACGCGCGCTTGTGCGCCTATACTCTAGCGCTTCCAAGCGTTCTTTAGTCGATACATGGCTGCGTTCGTGCAACACCGCCATAACACCGCCTTGTACAGGGCTTCACTCTCGATTCTGGACGCGTCAGCAGCATGTTTTGATGCGCGTCTATCAATAGCGTGAAGCCCTGTCCAATGAACGAACGCAGCCGTGTATCAATCTCGTGAAATGCACACGAGGTTTTTGCAGCACGGACAAACATGTACGCGTGTAACGAGCACAGTTTTAGCTTTATTGAGGGCTGACGTTGAAAATGCAAAGTGCTGTTAGTAGCAAATGATTGCACAAGTTCAAGAACTGTCCCATTCTGCGTAAAAAGGACTAAGCAAACACGGCGGCTAATGCAGGCCGATTGCTACCCAGTAATTATACAACGCCCGTGAGGCAGGCTTTTACAACAACCGCCCATGGCACAACAACTCGAAAAATATCACAGCATATCCACGGAGTGAATGATGATGAGTGGGCGAAGCTGCGGAGGTTCATCGGTAAACCGTGAATCTTCCGTAAATTCTGCCCAGTACATCATCACCGACGTGAGATCGGGCGCGTTTATACTAAAGGTTCGATGAGTTATGACGACTTGCAGCTCACTTTAATGTTACATGTACGCTGTGAATTTTCATTGTTTAGAAAATCATTGCTTTAGAAAACATCTGGCGTCTTTCGTTAAGCAGCTGGCGTCTTTTCGTTTTGCTTTAGAAACATCTGGCGTTCTTTCGTTTTGCTTTTACAAAACATCTGGCGTCTTTCGTTGGTTTATTTCATCAATCAACGTCGCTTTGAACAAAATTTTTATTGTTTAATCACGCACAGGAGAAATCTCACCAGGCACTACCTTGGAGGTAAACAATGGCTGCTAATGGGAATGAGAGACAGAAGAAGTCGGCTTTTAGCTAACACTTACACTTCTACTTCTACTAACGTTTCCTGCTGGAACATGCCAATGGCTGCTAATGGGGAATGAGAGACAGAAGAATTCGGCTTTTAGTTAACGCGTACGCTGCGAATTTTTTATTGTTCAACAACGCACAGGAAAAATCTCCCACCGGCACCACCTTGGAGGTCAAAGCGTAAGACTGGTTACGCACTACGACTACTACGACTACGACTACGAGGAACGAACGGGTGCCGCCTTAAGGAGCTTCGCCCCTAAAAGTTCAGTTCTTTGTGCGGGTGCGCACCTCTGTGCGATTCAGTTCATCGATGAATTGTGCCGCCGCTCGCGCTGCGGCTTGAGCACTGCCCCTTCGCAAGAGCAAACGCGGTGGCAGGACCCGATCCATGCCGTGGGCGTCTGTTAGTCATACCGAATAACACGCGAACTCGGCTTCAAAGTTGTTGATTCTGAGAAGGCACCAGTTCAACTCGTGACTGTCACAGTGCTGCCGGTGTGACTGTCAAGCGTTTCATGCGGTGGACGATGAGTGGCAGCTTCCAGCTTATTACGTGGCTCAACATCAACTCAGTCTCCTCGGTCTGTAGTAGAATGGAAAGTTGGGCTAGTTGGTATGCACGCATGATTGATGCAGCGCTAAAGACGGAGACGAAAAGGAACATATAGTGCACAGGACGGGCGCTGTCTTGCAACTGAAAGATTTATTTCGAAAAACAAACCGAGAAAACCAAGAAGGGCATAGCAGACATGTGCATAAGACATGCCTTTTCGTCTCCGTCTTTAGCGCTGCATCAATTATGCTCCTCGGTCTGCTTCTGAGTGAACACCGCGTCAGCTCGGTATCAATTTTTATGGCATACATTAACTTGCTGTTAATAAGGAATGTCCTAATTAACATGGCATTGCATATAGTTTTCTTTAATATGGTTTAATTATCATGGCGTTAATCAGCTGAGACTGAATTAGCAAGGGCTTAGTTAGCATGAAGCTAATTAGCAATCACTTGATTAGCTTAGTCTTCATTACCGTCGCCTTAATTAGCGTGGCCTTAATTATATCGGCCTTACCCCCGTATTCAGAAACGCTCCTTCACTTGAACTTGACTTGCCACCGCCTTCAACGCGTATGTGCCAAGGCAGCAGAAACGCGTTTCGAACGCGCTGCCCAAGGCGATGGCAAGTCAAGTTCAAGTCGAGGAGCGTTTCTAAATACGGGGGTTAGCATGATATGCCTTCATTAGCGGGGTCTTTATGAGCATGGTCTGAATTGGCGTGTTCTTAGCAAGAGGTGGGTTAATAAGCTCGCTCTTAGCATTACTTGGCATAATTAGCTTGGTCGTACATGTCTTTGTTTGATTAGCTAGGTCTAGCGCCCAGCTAGTTAGATAATCAGCCGGCAGCACGTGTCCGGGGAGCGCGCAGAAGATCAAGAGGACGAAGAGAACGCGCACCAGCCGAGGAATGTGCTACAAGGTCATGGAAAAAAAAACCCAGGAGGGAGCGTCACGTGACATTTTTGAAGCCCAGCCAAAACAAATGAAACGGGGGCATGCTGGGAAATGAGCACCCTCACGTGATAGGCAAGCGGTGAGAGGGGGGAGAGGCGCCCGAGGAGGTTGGCTTGTGGACGCTAGACGCGCGCGCTCGTCTATTTTTTTTTCAGGAGCCCAGGAAAAAAAGGAAATGAAACAGGAGCATCATGGGAAATGAACTTCGAACGCGAGGAGCAAGCGGCTTCAGAGGAGGCTGGCTTGTGAACGCTAGGCGTGCTTTCTCCTATTTTTTTTCTTTTCTCCATGTACAAGGTGAGACCGATTATAATGATCATGGTGATGATACACGTGGTCTTGGCGATGAGCTCCGGTAACATGCTGTTAAAAGGCGCACAGGCGGAGATATTCTCGGAGGCCACGGTACTAACTATATTATAAATATTTAGTACAGGGATTAAATGTTTAAAATTAATTTAAACAACCCATACCTCTAAAAAATGCCAATAATAAATATTTCTGGCACTTTTCTTGCATGGGTGCACATCTGCACTCAGTCGCATGATAAAGAAATGAACGAAGATGTCACTGGTTTGAAGACGTCATCCATGTCGACCATCCTTGACGTGACGCCGCATTCCAGCGTACCGATTAGAGCGCGGCGAGCGCTGAGGCTTGGATTTGAGGTTTTCGTAATATTAGTACGTTCAAAAGGGGTGTTGCCAGAGCTCGGAGAAATTCCGAGTTTCGCCAAACTCGGCTATGCATGGCGCCCCTGCACACACCGCTCGACAGTCACTTGTAATCACACTCAAGCCTACTCACGTTCATATTGTCACAAGGTAGCAGTGGGCCAGTGGCACAAGGTAGTAGTGGGGCCCACTCTGGAAGAGGGACAACGACGAAGTGCTGAAGGGACAGGCTGAAGGGACGGGCTGTCCATCGAGTCCAGCAGCCGGTCGTTCGACGCTCTCGCAGCAGTGATTTTTCTGCCTGGTGGTTTGGTGCGATCTGTTGTCGGGGTGTCGGTCGCGTGTCGGGCGGCAGTGTATTTGTGAGTTTTCGTTCTATTTTTTCCCCTTTTTACTGACCTGATCGTACTGTGAGTACCTAATGTCTCTCTCCTCCCCTGGCCAGAGGTCTTTCCTCTGGACGGCCTCTCTTCCCAATGATGACATGCCTATAGAGCTTTTTTGCGCAGTGGTATTCACAGCGTGCCAGTAGCACTAGTGCCGACCAACGGGGGATTAATCCGTGTCAAAAACCCAAAGGTAATTCAGGAGGAGTTGCGGAAAGCTACCCCACACTACCAAAACATCACCGATGTCCGACAGTTTGGCAGGGGCGGAGTTCTGTGTTGCTCTCCGGACCAGGCCTGTGTTTCTGACCTCTTAAAGTGCTCAACGTTTGCATCCCATCCGGTGAGCCCATTTATTCCTGCTCATCTCGCTTGCGTTAAAGGCTTAGTCCGCGGAGTTGACTCGAGCCTGTGCGCTTCAGAGGTTTTGGAAATGTTTTCAGCGGCTGGGGCAACATCAGTGTACCGATGCTCTCGCGTCTCTGATAATCAGAGAGTCCCCACAGAGTCGGTCATTGTGACATTTGCAGGCATAAATAGGCCCACAGAGATTAAGGCATGGCCCTTAATTTATAGAGTTGAGGCACTTACTCCACGTCCACTGCAATGCGTTCAGTGTTGGCGTTATGGTCATACCATTAAGGGCTGCCCATCATCTCCTAGGTGCCGCATATGCGGAGAAGACCATGACACTAGAACATGTAATTCCCAAGCGAAAGATGCTGTCTTTGTCAAGGTTCGCACCCTGCTGATCATGCAAACTGCCTGGCGAGAGCTCAAGAGCTTCAAATTTTAGAAATCATAGACAGGCAGCGATGCTCACGCCGTGAAGCTCGGGCTATCGTATTAGAGAGATCCTGTGGATATGCTGAAGCTGCTGCTCGGCATTCTAAAGCCATGGATGCATCTATAGGGGAAGTCGTGGCAGCTGCTGTCGAAAAGGCTATGTCGAAAGCACTGAACACAATTTTTTCAAATCTTTCAGAGACAATCGGACAAGTTTTGTCGGCTCAGATGTCACAAATTTTGCAGGTTGCAGGGCGAGCATCTCCTGATACAGGTATTCATGTGGGCATAAATGAAAAAACCATCCATGAGGGCATAAATGAAAAAATCACGACAGAAACTGCGTCTGGCAGTTTTGCCTACACTGATCCTTCCACATTTAGTTTAGAACAGGAGGATGGTAATAACTCCGAGACCACTTCACAAAGTAGTGAAAGTATGGATTTGGACACTAGAGCCGCTAAACGTCGAGCTACCCCCCACTCCCCGAAATCTGTTCTTCTACATAGATTGAAGACAAAAAAATGTCAGGATAATAGTCCACTAACGAAGGATGATTTCTTGAAAGACAACATTCTTCAGAAAGCAGTTGAGACCGCCGGCCTACCTTCAACATAGGGTCATTAAAAGTACTTCAGTGGAATTGCCGCTCACTTCTTGCTGCAGCAACTGACCTGTTAAAACTTTGTGCAGAACTTACTCCTGATTTAATTCTATTGCAAGAAACCTGGTTATCTACAGAAAAAAGTTTTAATCTAAATAATTATCACTGTTTTCGGTTGGATCGCCCTTCTGGTAGAGGGGGCCTAGCGTTTTTCATCTCTACGAAATTTGGCCATAGAGCGAAAATTTCATATCGGTCAACGTCGGCAGAAAGTGAAATTTTGGCATTGGACGTAGCTATTCCTGGATATACACCATTTCTATAGTGAATGTTTATTTCCCTACAGGTGTTCTGAACACTACTTTACTTGATTCCGCAGTAGCCGTAATGTAGAAAGAATATAATCATAGCAGGAGATTTCAATTCACACCACATTTCGTGGGGTTACCGATCCGATGCGTGTGGTAAACGGTTGTTAGAATGGACCAGCTTGAATGACGTTCATTGCGCGAATTACAGAACTCCAACTTATGTATCTGGCCTATCAAGGTCTGTGATAGACTTGACCTTTTCAAGCTCGAGTTGCATATTTCGTCCTGGTCTGCCATCACATCGGCCACAAACAGTGATCACCTACCAATATTATTTGAAATAGTGTGCCCACTTACTTCGTTAACCAAACATGTTCGAAATTATGTTCATTACAGCAAATTTAAAGATTCACTACGATCAGGCTTAAATAAACAGACAGGATTAAGTGATCAGGTAAAGGCAATTCATTTATGTCAGCTATTAGGTGACAGTAGGAAAAAAGCCGAATTCAGAATGCAATCAACTAAAAATAGAACGCATTCACCATGGTGGAACACAGACTGTGATCGCGACTATAGGCGACGAAAGCAGCTTGGAAGAAGTTACTCTACAACCAGTGCCACGTAATTGGAAAGACTATAAATATACTGCTGCCACGTTTAAACAAACGGTTGAAAAGCAAAAGAAGATTATAACTCCAAACATTACAGCTATATGTCAGAGACCAAAAATAAGAAAGCACTCTTTAGGTTTCTGCGATGCAGAAAGATTGTTCCGCCACCAATAAATATAGAATCGGTTTGTTTATCACCCGCAGAATTGTTGCAGTCATTGGAGGCAATTGGGAAGGGATTGGAAGATCGCTTTGCATCGTTGTTACCCTATCATTTGTCAGTTACAGGAAAAGCTAATGAATATAAGGCAACCACATTAGAAGAGATATCAGAAATAGTAAAGTCACTGCCAGCTTCATCTCCAGGTCCTGACAATATAACTACAGGCATGATAAAATTTTGTTTGATTTGTCTCCCAGCGATATTCTTAACTTTATAAATTTTTCTATAGAAAACGCATGGATTCATCCCGAGTGGAAAGTCGCCAAAGTAATTCCACTACTTAAAAAACAGGGCGCTGGCTATGCAATCGACAATATTAGACCTATTTCGCTCACTTCAAACCTTGTAAAACTAATAGAGCGGGTTTTATATAGGCATATTGAAGAATGGGTAGAAGAAAATCACATATTGAGTGATTCCCAAATTGGATTCAGACCTGGGTGCTCTATATGGTGTGCACATGTTGATCTAGAAAGCAGAATTAAACTTGCTCGGCACAAAAAGCAGTACGCCGCACTGGTAACCTTAGATATTGCTAAGGCGTATGACAGTGTAGAGCACGCCATCTGATTAAATAAACTCCGAAATGTTAACGTTTCCTGAGTATATAATTGCATGGATACAAAATTTTTTAAGCGGACGCACATTTTATTGCTCGCAGAACGGTTTATCTTCTAAACACTACAAACAAACAAGGGGAGTTCCTCAAGGATCGGTTCTCTCGCCTATTTTATTTAATATATTACTAAGCTCTATTCCTTCTCACAATGACGTGCAAGTGTATGTATACGCGGACGACATGCATTCTTTTCAGCTTCTAATGATATACACTTGCTATATAATATTCTACAATCATATATGAATGAGATTGAAGTATGGCTTAGTGACCTGCACATGTCTCTTAATGTTAACAAGAGTGCTCTTCTCACGTTCCCGTTGACAGCTCCTGTGCGAATCGCACTGATGTATGGGCAGGATTTTATTCCACAGGTAGATTCATTAAAATATTTAGGCATAGTATACACTACCAATCTTAATTGGAGCCCACATATTGAATATATTGCATCCAAAGGATTACGTGCACTTGGTTTGTTAGGCGAATCAGCGGCGTCCGTTTTGGAATGCGTAGAAAAACATTGTTAATGATATATAGCATGTACATCCGACCAATATTAGAGTTTGGATGTGTGTTATTCTGTGGGGGACCCGCTATAAATTACGCCCTCTCCTAACTATAGAACGTGAGGCATTACGGATATGTTTAGGTCTTCCTAAGTTTGTAGCTAATAATATCCTTTACCATGAAACATACCTGCCGTCTCTGCAAACTAGGTTTTCGTATTCTAACAGTCCAGACATTTCTAAACATCTATGCCTCCCCACAGAGACGCTCGCAATATATATTTCTTTGCGAACCGTCCAGATTTTTGATTGTGAGTGGTCTCGGTTACATCGCCCTCAAATAATTTTCGTACAGCAGCTGTTGGAGCCGTTACAAGTAACAATGCGCGAAATAAGTTTCCCAAGTGTACTCAATCATAAAACAATAATAGAATTTGATGATATATTTCCAAAAAATGCTAAACTATTGCCTATTAGATATTTAAACGGCTTGTTGAGCGACCACCTTAAGAGTCTACGGATAAGTTCAGTCATAGCCACAGATGCCTCCGTTGCAGATGAGAAGGCAGGAGTGGGCATTTATTCAACAGCTTTAAACTGGTCCTTTTCTCTTCGACTGCCCGATTTACGCCAATATTCCAGGCAGAATTAATGGCAATTATTCTGGCATTGCGCAAACTCCCAGCATCTATTTCTTCAGTGGTTATATTGACCGACTCTTTGTCAGTTTGCACTGCTTTGACAGTACCAAAGTCATCGAGCTGCCTTTCAGAATTATATACATATATGCCCAATCATGTACGTATTGTCCGTTTGGTTTGGGTACCAGGTCATACTGGAATAACTCTAAATGAAGCAGCGGACACATTGGCGGCGGCATCAATTCAGGGCCCGGTCTTGAAGGTTCTAAGACCCTCCTCCCAAAATACTATCGCACGATTTCGATATTTTTGTATTCGAGAGGAACACACACGATCTTCTGTTCTAAACGGGGCAGACTTTCAGCACCTTAGGTTTCCATGGCATAGTTCATGGTGTGGCACAAGACAATTAGAAGTTACGTTAACTAGATTGCGATGCAGAATTCCCTCTTTAAATTTTTACTTACACAGGCCTGGTTTTGTTCCTTCCCCTCAATGTTGTTATTGTTCGCAAGCAGAAACCATAGAGCATTTTTTCACAGAATGTCGCAGATATCAACATCTAAGGCAAAGATTTCTTGAACCTCCTTCCGAAAACTTGGGCTTGAGCTTTCCGTAACGGCATTACTCTCCCTGGGGGCGTCGGCACTGGGTCACTGCAACAGGGACATATGTGAGGCAGTAATTAACTATATAAACGAATCAAAAAGACTGCCATGCTAATATTTCTAGTACACACCGGTGATTTATTTATTTCATTTATCGTTCATTATTTATTTAATGCTTTTATTTAACTAACTCTTTCTCTTCCATTTCTTTTTTCTATCTCTTAGCTTTCAATTGGGAAACCGCGAACACAAATAACATTTTCGCTTACCTAAAATTATCTCTTGAGAATTATCCTTTTTTTTTTCTCCCCCCCCCCTTTTTTTTTTTTCACTCACACATCCCTACTGCCGCACGATTCGTGGCCGATCCCCCGTGGTGGGTTGTGCCATTCCTCTAGGATCAACCAACCAACCAACCGGTCCGCCATTGTCTCAGCGTCTATTCTGCTTGTATATATTTGTAAATATACGTTTTCTCGTAACATTATTGGTGGAGGTGCTGGGTACGCCTGCCTGCCTGCGTTTCCTCTCGGAAAACCAACACGGAACTTCGGAGCGGTCGTCGCCTCCCTTTTCCTGCAATGACTGACCGAGGATCGCCGGCGCAGCAGCAGCAGCAGCAGCCCCATGTGGTTCTCCTGCCTCCTCGAGACCCAGGAACCTTTTCGGGCACTGACAAAGACGAGGTGAATGTGGAGGATTGGGTCGCATTGTACGAGCGCGTCAGCGAGTATTACAGGTGGGACCCCACGTTGATGCTCGCCAACGTGGTCTTCTACCTCAGGGAGACCGCACTCGTTTGGTACGAGACGCACGAGTCGGAATTAACCACCTGGGACACCTGCAAGTCGAAGCTCATCGAGTTGTTCAGCAGGCCATTTGGTCGCCAGCAGGCCGCAAGAAAAGATCTCGAGTCCCGCGTTCAGACGTCGACAGAGTCTTACGTCTGCTACATACAGGACGTACTGGGTCTTTGTCGAAAGGCTGACGTGAACATGACGGAGGCTGACAAGATTGCGCATATATTGAAGGGGATTGCCGACGACGCGTTCAATCTACTGATCGTGAAGGATTGCACCACCGTCAACGCCGTGGTCAAGGAATGTCAGCGTTTTGAGCAGGCCAAGAGTCGTCGCATCAGCCGCCAGTTCGTACGACTACCTAATACTGCAGCCACATCGACCTGCCAAGACCCCCCCACGTTCACGCAGGCTGCGTCGTCAGAAAATGTCACCCGCATCGTCCGTCGTGAACTGGAAGCAATGGTTCCTGCTGACGTTCCACAGGCTAACGCGTCCACCGTATCGCTCATACAAGCAGTCGTACGCCAAGAGATTGCGAATCTCGGCATAGCACCTGTTTGCTCTATTCGCACCCCCGAGAGCACTCCTGCCGTCGTAAACCAGATCCCAGTGTACCCTTCACGCTACCGAAACCCTGCTGAATGGAGGACAACTGATGATCGGCCAATCTGCTTTCACTGCTCTCGCGTAGGACACATTGCGCGCCACTGTCGCAATCGGTGGTCGTCGACTTCCTGGAACACCGGGACATGGCGTCGATCTGAAGGCAACTCGCGCAGGTTTTCTCCTCGTTCCGATCTCCAGGCTACTGATGTCCACGTTCCAAGCAGAAGGTTCAGCCGATCCCCGTCACCCCAAGGCCGTCGATCTCTATCGCCGCTTGTTCGTCGATCAACGTCCCCTACGCGGCCTGGCCCCTCGACCTCGGGAAACTAGTCCATGCAGCTCCCGGAGGTGAGGCTGCAACAACGACCCGGACTTCAAATCCTCTGTTGACGATTCCTACGCGCCGAAACATTTTAGAAATCTTGGTGGATAACGTTACCGTTACAGCCCTAATAGACACTGGTGCACATATTTCAGTGATGAGTGCTGCTCTCCGGGAAAAACTGCGCAAAGTGCTCACGCCTCCTGTTCAGTGTGCAGTAATAGTTGCCGATGGGAGCACATCTACAGTTCTTGGTATGTGCACCTCTCGCGTGTGTATTGCTGGCCGTCAGACCATCGTATTGTTCACCGTGCTTGCGCAGTGCCCACATGACGTGATCCTCGGTCTCGACTTTCTTTCGACGCACTCCGCTCTTATCGACTGCTCGACGGGCCTTCTTCAGCTGGAACTCCCTCTAGACGCCTACGTTGACCATGACGCTCCCAGTCGCTTATGTGCCATGGAGTTTGTGCATCTTCCGCTTCAAGCCGCGACGTACGTCCAGCTTATCCTTGATCCACCTGTGCGCGATGGTGAATATGTTGTTTCACCAATTACCGACGTCGTCTTGAAGTATTCTGTCGTCGTACCGCACACTGTGGTCACAGTATGCCGCAACCAGACTTGTTTACCTCTCTTGAACTTCGGTCTAACCACCCATGTGCTGCCTGCAGGTATTACGCTCGGCGTCGTGTCGTCACTGCAAGATTGCCATATCTCTCAGTTATCAGCAGGTGTTCCTAGTCACCATGCCAACTCGCTCACTGCACTCGACCTTGCACGCACTGATATTGAGAAAATGATAGCGCCCGATCTTCCGCCCACTGAAGCACAAAACCTGCGTGGTCTATTGATATCCTATGCCGATATCTTCGATCTTGACAACCGCCCTTTAGGCCAGACATCGGTTGTGACCCACCACATCAACACCGGCGATGCCAACCCAATTCACCGGCGCCCTTACCGTGTGTACGCTGCCGAACGCGCTGTCATCCAGAAAGAAGTCGAAAAGATGCTCGCCAAAGGTGTCGTCGAACAATCGGCTAGTCCGTGGGCATCTCCTGTCGTGCTTGTAAAGAAGAAGGACAATACATGGCGATTTTGCGTTGACTACAGGCACTTCAACAAGGTCACTAAGAAGGACGTTTACCCCTTGCCACGCATCGATGACGCACTCGACTGCCTTCATGGCGCCAAGTTCTTCTCATCCATTGACCTTCGATCTGGTTATTGGCAGATCGCTGTTGATCCGCAAGACCGAGAAAAAACCGCATTTGTAACCCCAGATGGCCTGTACCAATTTAAGGTCATGCCGTTTGGGCTTTGCAATGCTCCCGCCACCTTCGAGCGGATGATGGATTCCCTTCTACGCGGCTTCAAGTGGTCAACATGCTTGTGCTACCTGGACGATGTCATCGTTTTTTCACCAACATTCGCAAGCCATATTGAGCGGCTCTCCACTATTCTCGAGGTATTCCGCAACGCTGGTCTACAGTTGAACTCCTCCAAATGCCGTTTTGGCCGTCTTGAAATAACTGTACTGGGTCACCTCGTTAACGCAGCTGGCGTCCAGCCTGATCCCGACAAAATTCGCGCAGTGACACAATTTCCCGTACCCTGTTCGGCTAAAGATGTCCGCAGCTTTCTCGGGTTGTGTTTCTATTTCCGCCGCTTCATCCGGAATTTTGCCGATATTGCGCGTCCTCTCACAGAACTACTCAAGAAAGACGTCAGCTTTACTTGGGGTTCACCTCAAGCTGCTGCGTTTTCGGCGCTCGTTACAGCCCTCACAACTACTCCAGTATTAGCCCACTTGATCCCACCGCCCCGACAGAGGTTCGCACCGACGCAAGTGGCCATGGGATTGGTGCTGTTCTCGCTCAGCGTCAACACGGACGAGACTGCGTCATCGCCTACGCCAGCCGACTGTTGTCCACGGCGGAGAAGAACTATTCAATCACCGAAAGAGAGTGCCTTGCTCTAGTTTGGGCAGTTGCTAAGTTTCGCCCATACCTGTACGGCCGCAGCTTTACTGTTGTAACTGACCATCACGCCCTGTGCTGGCTCTCTTCGCTCAAAGATCCCACGGGCCGCCTCGGTCGTTGGTCTCTCCGCCTTCAAGAATACACCTTCTCGGTGGTTTACAAATCCGGCCAACTCCATCAGGACGCCGATTGTCTGTCACGGTACCCAGTGGATCCACCCGACACCGCAGAGAGACCCGCTGAGTCTCGGGTATTCTCAATATCAGACTTCCTCGATATAGGTTGTGAGCAACGCCGCGACTCGGTTTTACGTCCCATCATTGACAGTCTGAGTTCCGGAACTCCAAGCAGTTCTCTAAACTTGTACTGCCTTCACGACGGTGTTCTATACCGCCACAATATGCGCCCCCACGGCCCTGAACGTCTTCTCGTCGTGCCTTCCCACTTGCGGGCAGATGTTCTTCGCCAGCTCCATGATGAACCTACCGCCGGTCACCTTGGAGTTACACGCACTTACGATCGCGTCCGGCGCCGTTTCTTCTGGCCAGGCCTCTATCGCTCCGTGCAAAAGTACGTCAGCAGCTGCGACCTCTGTCAACGTCGAAAACGACCAACAATGCTTCCAGCCGGCCACCTTCAGCCTATTGACATCCCCGCCGAACCATTCTACCGCGTCGGGCTCGACCTCCTCGGACCATTCCCCACTTCTGCATCCGGGAACAAGTGGGTCGCCGTAGCGACTGACTACGCCACACGTTACGCCATTACCCGCGCTCTTCCCACCAGCTGCGCAACTGATGTCGCCGACTTTCTACTGCATGACATCATCTTGCATCACGGTGCTCCACGCCAGCTTCTCACCGACCAAGGCCGATACTTCTTGTCCCGCGTCATCCAGGACATTGTTCGTTCCTGTTCTACAGACCACAAGTTCACAACGGCATACCACCCGCAAACTAATGGGCTTACGGAGCGCATGAACCGCACTCTCACCGACATGTTGTCGATGTACGCTTCTGCCGACCACCGCGACTGGGACGCAGCGTTACCCTACGTCACATTCGCTTACAACTCCTCCAGGCATGACACCACAGGTTATTCCCCGTTTTATCTTCTGTATGGACGTGAGCCATCCCTCCCTCTTGACACGCTGCTTCCCACTGGCTCGAACTCGCCTGTCACATACGTTCTCGATGCCATTGCCCGAGCCGACACAGCACGACAGATTGCCCGAGAGCGCCTCACAGCATCTCAGGCCGCTCAAAAAGACCTGTATGATCGCCGACACCGAGATGTCTCTTATGAACCCGGTTCACTTGTCCTGTTGTGGACCCCATGTCGTCGCATCGGTCTCTCAGAAAAGTTGTTATTTCGCTATGACGGACCATACAAAGTCCTGCGGAAGGTCACTGACCTCACATATGAAATACAGCGAGTCGCCGATTCAGTGCAGTCAACGCCAACGCCACCCACTGTTGTGCACGTCATAAGACTGAAACCATATGTGCCGTCCACCTCACTACTTCCGTGACCAGCGCCGGGTCGGCGCTTTTACGCCGCGGGGTAGTGTCACAAGGTAGCAGTGGGCCAGTGGCACAAGGTAGTAGTGGGGCCCACTCTGGAAGAGGGACAACGACGAAGTGCTGAAGGGACAGGCTCCGGTCCGCCATTGTCTCAGCGTCTATTTCTGCTTGTATATATTTGTAAATATACGTTTCTCGTAACATTATTCACACCCACTCCTGCCTCTCGGCTCTCACATACTCACATTCACGTCTTTCTCAGCGATGAGTACTCACTCACTTTCATACTCACGTCTACTCACTGTCCTCAACAGGGACTCATACGAACGCGCGGCCCTTTCAAATGAGTGTGAGTATACCGAGCTATAGTTTTTCGCCTGCTTAGAGGTAAAAGACATCTCTTTGCCATCGAATCGCTTGATGAAAATAATTTTCT
The DNA here is from genome assembly GCF_013339695.2 of Rhipicephalus sanguineus. Lineage (NCBI taxonomy): Eukaryota > Metazoa > Arthropoda > Arachnida > Ixodida > Ixodidae > Rhipicephalus > Rhipicephalus sanguineus. Next base: position 96,192,214 of record NC_051179.1, read on the forward strand.
TTTATCATAGGTGTGTGTTATTGAACTTGTATTCTCAGTATTAACCAACAGCAACTTCAGTCAAAGAAGAAACAGGGGCCTGTAGCCTTTGCTAATTGGAAGAAATTCACATCGAACAAGCACCTATCCTTAAGAAGGCAGTACTTCCTCAAATATATGTATGTAGGTCATGAGTACATATTAAGAGGCACGTTTGTCAGTTGCATTCAAGAAAGTTCTCCCTAAAGGACCACATGAAATGTTTTTCAGAGATTACAACTTGAGGTAGACATGAGTAAAGAGAGAGAGAAGCAAGAAAAGACAGGGAGGTTAGCCAGACGCATGTCCCGTTTGCTACCGTGCACTGGGGGAGAGGGATGAGGGGGCGAAAGGGAGACGGAGGAGGAGAAGAGAAGATGGATGGACACAATCACGAGCACACTTGGGATAGCACATTCAGTTTACAGGCGGTCGCTCAAATTTGTTGATTTCAGGTACTTCAGTAGCGGTTAGTTGCCTTCTGCGCTCTCGAAGCACATCTACAAGGCCACACCTGGAAGGCATCCGTAAAGTCCTCGACTGAAAGTTCTCTCAGGAACGTTCAACGTTGTAACATGCTTCTAACGCGATGGCGTTAAAGAGCTCGTTTCGCTGAAATTCCGGTGTCGGCGTCGGTGTCGCTGGTTGTGAGCGAAAAATTATCATCTTCTCGGTCACCGAAAAATCGAGAAAGATGCAAACAAAATAAATAATAAAAAGCTTCAATTAGACTGAGAATTGAGCCGTCTGCGTGGCAAGCAGATGTTCTATTACTGGGCCACCCGATTTCTTGAACCATCTACGAAAAAAAAAAACACTAGATGAATGTCACGTACTAGAAGAATGTCATTAACGCGTGTAATATTGCGTGGCAGAAGCGTATAAACGCGCCAGACGTCAAAATATGTGAAATTCTATAGCATGACGTCAAAATATGTGAAATGTTATAGCATGACCAACTCTTGATAAGGCACCGCTGCTTGCGTGGGTGATATGCAATAAAATGGACATGCAACGTCAGTAAAGTACATACATTCCTTCTAAGATTAGTTATACAAAGAAAAAAAGGTACGTTGGGCTAGCAATTAACGCCATAACGTAGAACAGGCCGTCAAACGGGCGCTGACCGAGGCGTCATTGGATCCTTGGTTGGCTTGGTCCGTGCATGCCCCTGAGGGAGCCTCTGGGTTCGTCAGCTGCTGCAGTGGGTGTCTTGCGATCGAATCTTGACTAGGTTGCTCCGGGCTCACGCCTAGAGTTGCTTCTGGGGTTGTTGACTTTGGCTGTGGTCGTCTTGCCGTGAGAAAAAGCCTGGCGTGGTAGCCCATCGCGGTACCTTGGTTTGCTTCAGACTTCGTGCAGGCGCTTCTCAGTTGGTGCATGTGTCGGTGCTCGCCGTTGTCCAGTTGGACCGTGTACGACACCGGGCCTTTGACCGCCACCACTTGGCCCACTTTCCACCTGGGACCTGGAGTGAAGCTTTTAGAGTAGACAACGTCACCGACACAGTACGTCTTCGTCTCGGGGCGGTGAAGCTCAGGCACGTGCTGTAGGTACAGATGAAGTCGATCCAGAGCAGTTGTCAGCCTTCGCCCATCATTTCTGCTGGCGATTTCCCTGTGACAGAATATGGCGTCGTGTGCTTTTTAAACAGGAACCACGAAATCTTGCACTGTGTTGATCCTTCCTGTTGCTTGTTTAAAGCGTCTTTGACTTGTCTTACCATCCTGTCGGCTCTGCCGTCACTGGCGGGATGATCAGGTGCTGTAAAAACAGTACGCACACCCTTATAGTGCAAAAAAGTTTGTAACTCAGTGCTTGTGAAAGCTGTTCCGTTATCAGAAAGAATAACGCGTGGCACACCATGTGTCGCAAACATTTTTCTTAAGCTTGTCACAATGACAGTAGCCTTCATTGGCGACATGGCTTCCACTTCTGCCCAGTTGCTGTAAGCATCTACCAGGATAAGGAATACATCTCTCTTCGATAAGGAATCAATGTGTAGACGACTCGAAGGTTGGTCTCGTTTGATCCAAAAATGAACCGGAACTTTCGGGTCGCATTTCCATTTGCTCTGACATGGCTGGTAATACCGCAGATACTCTTCAATTTCGTGGTCTCATTTTGGCCACCACACGAGCCCTCTAGATGCTGCTTTCATGGCACCTATCCCCGGGTGATTTGCGTGCAGGAGTAGGAGCACTCGTTGTCTTGCGGCTTCGGGAATGACCACGCGATTTCCCCACAGTATGCAATCCCAGTGCATCGACAACTTGGTTTTCCTCACATCGGGCGGTTTAAACGTGCTGTCTAGTTTTGTGAAAGGCCAACCGCTGAAGATCCAGTCCTTCACCTTGGCGAAGACGCTGTCTTTTTTATCAGCTTGGCGATATCTGGTGCCTGGAACGATGCACACTCGATAGCTTACAGTAGGAGCACGTCTCCAGGTGGCTGTGGTTTGTCCTAGTCCCCGGGGGCTGGCAATCGACTGAGTGCATCGGCGTTCGAGTTGTCCTCACCTCGCCTGTACTGGATGCGATAGTTATACGCTGAAAACAACAGAATCCATCGACTCATTCTGGGCGACAGTACTTCTGGTACTCCCTTGTCAGTGTTAAATAAACTCAAAAGCGATTTGTGATCTGCTCTCATCATGAATACTCACCCGACGATGTATTGATTACATCTTTTTACCTCGTAGACGGCCGCTAGACCCTCTTTGTCAATCTGGGTGTAGTTATGCCTACTTGCACCTAGAGTTCGCAAAGCATACGCTATGAGTTGCTGCCTCCCGTCGGCTGCTTTATGGGCGAGCACCGCGCCCGCCCCTACAGGGGATGCGTCGCAGCACAAAATCAAGGGAGGGTTCATGAGAAACAAGTACGGGATCGGAGCTCTTCAGCTTCTCGAACGCCCGTTCGTGCTCACCTTTTCACTTCCATTCGTGGTCATGGTCCAGGAGCCGATAGAGAGGTTCCGCCGCTTCGGTCCTGCCCTTGAGGAAATTGCTGTAGAAGTTCAGTAGGCCCAAAAAGGCTTGCATCTCCTTCTTTCTAGTGGGTGTCAGCGCTTGCTGGAGGGCGTCGTTTTGCTTCGACTCGGGTGTATTGCTGTGTTATCAATTCTGTATCAGGAATTCAATGCTCGCTTGGTTGAATTCGCACTTTTCCTTGTTAACTCTTAAGTGTGCTAATTGCAAACGTGAAACATAGCCTCCAGTCTTTCTGCGTGCTGTACCGCGATACGGCCGAAATCAAGATATCATCAAGATAAGCCTAACGCCAGGAATGCATGCCAACAGCGTGTCGATGTCTCGTTGAAGCACCCACGGGTCGACAGAAATTCGAAACGGCAGTCGCCTGACCTTGTGCAGCCCCTTTATTGTGTTAACTGTGAGCAACTCGGCCGACACATCATCCATACTAAGCCGTTGATATGCTTGAGCTAGGTCGAGCTTAGTAAATATCTTGCATGACCCAAGGGTCGAGACTACTTCCGCAGCAGTAGGCAAAGGACAACGCTAGTTTTAACTGCCTTGTTTACCGTGCTTCGGTAGTCATCGTAGAGACGTAAGGTTCCAAATTTTTAGGGGCGTAGCTCCTTTTAGTCTAACCTTGTCCATGTCACGCATAACCGCGGCGGTATCTCCCGAACAGAATAATAGATGGCGCTCTCCCATAGAGATGCATGCAAACTGCAGTTGGGTAACAATATACTAGATGGCGCTGTCCATAGAAATAGGAAAAATAATAAATAAAAATAAATAAGAATAACAATAAAAATAAAAAATAAATAAACAAAAATATAAAAAAATTACAAAATAGGAAATTAAAAAGAAAGAAAAACGCAAAAAGGAAAAATAATCAAAGCGGCGTATCACTTTGATTACTGCTGGGCGAAAACCACTGAATATTTCACGGTGTACATATGATTGCTTCAGGAGCTTCGCCAAGCTCATCATTCACCGTGGATATGCTGTAATTTTTTCCTTACCACTACCAGCGGTGTTGCCCGTTGGAGTACTTGACTGGATTCCAGACGCCTTGTTGCACCAAGCAGTCTACTTCCTTCACTACGTCGACCTTCACTGCTAGTGGACGACTTCTGAGGAACGTTGGCTTGGCGTGGTCTTTCAGATCGATGTACGTGGGCGGTCCATTGAAACCAGGAAAGTCACTGCAAAGCACTTCAGAAAATCATGAAGCCACGCCTTCAACATTCATTTGCTGAAGTCCATGCACCCAATCACCAACGGCCTAAACGAGTTCCGCCGAAGCAAACTTTACCTCACCTCTTCACTAACAACAAAGGCAGCTCCACCTTCCGGCCTTGAATTCCACCACAACACTTGTGTGACCCACCACAGACAAAGCTTCCTTTGACCACGTTACGAGCGTTGCGCTTGATTCTTGAAGGAGTATTTTACTTTGCTGTTCCTCGATTAATCGAAACGTCTCTTCACTCACGATTGAGCACGATGCTCCAGAATCAATTTCCACGGTTTCATTCTGTCTTTGAGTCTGTACTTCTATCATAAACTTTCCTTCTTGCTCATTCACTTAGCAGAGAGAAAATAATTCGGTCATATCGTAGGTATCCTTTCTTTTACTCTCTTTCCTCCTTTGCTCGTGTGGCGTGTTCTTTTCAAATTTTTTAACCTTCTCTTTTGAACTACAAGCTTTCGCTATGTGTCAATTTTTTAATGTAAAACATGCCGCCTTTCAAAAACTGCATCAATGCGGAGCGTGCTCACCGTTGCAGCGATAACAACTGGAATATTCCATCGCGGTGTCTTGTTTCGTGCGAATTGCTTGAATTAGCCCCTGGATGTCTTTTGTCTCGTCTCGCCCCTGGTTGCGTATGTCTTTCTGCTGCTTTGCGGTAGCTTCTGCTGTCACGGCCATGTCCTTAGGCTCTGTAATACCATTGTTACACAGACAGCCTAAACCTCGGTTAGTGTAACCGCGGTTCGCTTATGTTACACGGTATGCGAAACCGCGGTTGTACCAAACCGAGCTTGGCGACCTCGGTTTGGCGGTTAACCGAAAAAATGGCGGCCTTCAGGACGTGTGCACGCCGGCGAGCGTTCGTGAAAAACAAACGAATTCGACTGCACGAACCACTGAAAGCCTGATTAGGCTTTTGCAAAACCATTTGCGTCATCTACGGAGCACTTCAAGGAATGCGTAAGTGTACGCGGCAATAACAGCCGAGTTAAACGCCGGACTGCCGCCAGACGAAGAGCCATTCACGCCAAAGCAAGTCCGCTTTAACCGAGGACGCTTGTACGCCGTGTAACATCAGCGAACCGCGGTTGGCGCTAACCGTGGTTCAACGCGGTTAATACCCTTGTTACACAGGGAGGTTAACCATAGTTACGACCAACCACGGTTAACCGCGGTTGGTCGTAACATACAGCGGTTGGTCGTAACTACGGTTAACTTGCCTGTGTAACAATGGTATTAAGCCCCAACCGCATGCACGCGATTTTCGAGCGACGGCGACGAGCGACAGCGACAAACGGGCTCCGTCGCGCTGTCGCGTCGCGACGGGAGCACCCACATGTTCGCGACAAAGTGTCATGGTTGCTAGATTTAAAACTATTGCGTGCACGCAGGTAAATTGCAAAAAAGAATTACAGAGTAGATGAATGGCAGCATGTCAAATTTATTATTGACTTGTGTGAGATAAGGAAGTCACAGCAGCATTACGGGATTTTCTTTTTTTTTTGCAATGTTTTGTTTAACTGCGACAGTAGTATCTGCTGTAACGCACGGAAGCGCACGCTATCTACTACGCATCTACGACGTCTACGACGCTACGACGCACTGACATTGCAGCAAGCTACCATCATTGCAGCAAGCTACCACCGAGACATCAAAACGAGCCGTCGATCAAAATTAACGACAAAATACGGCCGCTGCCTCGCTCTCCACGTCAGATGGGGTTGCAAAAAGGTAGGCTATAACTTGCATTCATTGAAGTACGCGCCCATTGGAAGCATCAAGAGCAAATTGCAACCGAAGCGAGGATCGGTGATGCTGCCATGTTGCCGGAAATCGTCACGCTCACTTCCGGGCGACAAGCGATTTTTTCTAGTTTTCCAGAAAGCTGCGACGCGACAAGCGACAGCGATGGATGGCCCTCCGCGACAGCAAATCATGCCGCTGGTCGCTGTCGCTCGTCGCTGTCGCCCGAAAATCGCGTGCATGCGGTTGGGGCTTTATACTCCAACTTCCGACGCGAGAGCGCGCGAGGACGTTGCGTTTTGTCACGTCGAGGCAGCGACACTACGCCAGGCGCAAATCGGTCTCCGCTACAGTGGAGCCGGCTCCAACGCGCCGGTGCGATCGCATCTAGAGGAGCGCATGCGCAGTAGAGCGAAGAACGCGCCGCGTCACCTGTCAGGAACCGACGAAACAGCCCGCGAAGCAGGGTCACGTACGTCAGAGTCCAGCGCAGCCGCCTGCGTCTGGCGCGAAACGCAGCAGGATATCTTTGGAGCCGAGCGACGCTAGAGCGCGGCAGCAGCCGTTGGCCGCGTCGACTGGGAGCCGACGGCGGTTGAAGATGCCGTCGTCGTCTGCTTCTGCGTCGCCGCTGTCCCCGCTCGCTCCGGGGCTATTTTAGATGCGACGCACCTTATGGCGGAGTTCAATCCGGTGGTGAATAACATGTGGTGTGCGGCGTGACCTCCCTTACTGCGCATGAGCAGACCCTCTCCGCTCCCCCTCTCCACTCCCCCTGCTCGTTTAGATAAAAGGCTTGCGTATGGCCATAAACACGCTCACCGCTGCCGGCGGTGCGCTGTCGTCGTCATTGCGCTGGTGCCATGAGTGCCAACGCCAATGTCGGTGCCAGTTGCAGTAATACCTTAACACTTACCAAGATCGAGGAGCAGCGGCTGGAGCAGCGGAAGGCTCGAGGCGCCGAAGCGCAGCGTAAACGTCAGCAAACAGTCCGCAGCTTCGGGCTAGGGAAGCCCAGCGCAAACGGCAACGTCGGCGGGAAACTGCTACGGAAGAAACGCGGGAGCGACATGCCGAAGCGCTGCTTCTCATCGCCTCATGGTCCCCTTTAGCGGGAGGTGGTGTAATTTCTAAGGCTCTCATTGCTTTTTTGCAGGCGTAATCTCACCGTGACGCGCGCACGTCAACGTTAAGTTGGAGTATATCAGAGGCCTTACGCGAACGTAAGGTTGTGCTCCGCGAAAAGCCGCTGCTGGACTGCTTCGTTCTTGATGCCGCACACATAGGCAATCCCGCATCATAACATACAGCGGTAATGCTTGTCACCAAAACGGCAGTCTTCGGTTAGCTTTCGCAGGCCATAACATAGTCTGCCACCAATTCTTCAGATGCCTGATTTCTTCTGCAGAACAAAAACATTGCGTGCATCTCCGAAGGCCTCGGATGAAGGTGTTCGCAAACGGCCGTCTTGATTTCGTCGTAGCTTGCCGTGGTTGGTCTTAATGGCTTCACCAAGGTTACGATGAAACCATACACTGCTTCGTCGCAACAACTCAGCAGAACTGTTCTTTTCTGCTCCTCTGTTGTCATCTTGTTAGCGGCGCAGAAGATTTCCAACTGCTCGACATACTCATCCGAAGACGCGTCCGTGTCGAGACGATACTCGCCGATCTTGCCGACAGCCATACCGCCTTCTTAGATGGCGGCCATGCCGGGCCGGTCCTCCTAGTCGCTAATGTAGTAAATCAGTCGGATGCCCAGTTGGGAAATGAACGTAGGTTTATTCACACACGGTCCTTGTACAGCATGGCCAACTCCTGATAAGGCCACCGCTGCTTGCGTGGGTGATAAGCGCTAAATGGAACATGCAACATCAGTATACAACAGTGTACCACTCGCTGCTCTGCTTTTTCGATTCTGATTCGTACTCGAAAATACAGGAGTCGTTCCCTGATACGACAGAGCTAAGCAAGCCCGGCTCATTTTGAATCAAATCGAGCAAGTCTTGACAGCGCAAAATTCTTAAGTTCTTTCTGATCTACCGTCAACAGTTTCGGCACAAACCACAAGCTACGCGCAGACCTTGCGCATTTGCAGATCCTCGGTCACTGTCCCATGTTTCACGTTTCACACAGAGGCAGTTCTTTCTGCTCATACTGCTCGGAGTAAACTGGATTCGGATGCGGTGGAAGACCTACCTGAAAGATCAAGTCCCCGGAATGACGGAAGACATGGTCATTGGCCGACGTGTTTTACCTAGTGGACCGCCTTTGCGTCTGGCTGCCATGAATAGTCGCTTAGAAAAGTTTGCGCAAGAACGCAAGGCCTGCGCTAAAATCATGGAAGAGCGGCGCATCCCGTTGTAACTTTAATAATACACCCTGTATGGGAAGCACCTCTGACACCACAGCCCAGAATTTCTTATCACATTGACGTTCCCTTTGTAATGAGTTGGGCATCCATGTGACGCCCGGTCCTATTTCCCTCTCCCGTCCTGTATAAAAATGGGAGAGAGACGGGGGGGGGGGAGCGAAGAATTGAGACCCGAGGAAATTCAAGTCACCATGGAATGAGCGTAATTTTACTGAAGACTGATGCGCTTGCTTCCTTAGTCAAGTTGAACCCACTAGCGACTGAGACCCGAGGAAATGTGGCTGCTGCGGTGCGAGGAACCCACTCTATAAAATATTGTAATTTTGGTCGGAGCACGCAACGACAAATATTCTTTGTTGATGCTGTGCCTGACGACGAAGTGGACTGTAATGGGTTGGAAGCGTTTAAACCTCCTTTGCGTCTGCATTTGCGGAAGTGCGCCACTCTTCTAAGTTACTGATGTGTTTCCTTCCCGAGATTCTATTCAAGCACCGGTTCAGAGGGCTTAGAAAAGTTTGTCCAAGAACGCCACGCAAAAATGAAGTTTATCAAGACTGCTCGCCAAGCTTGCCTTTCGTTTGCCAGATTGCAAAGTTTGCCGATATAGATTGCCTTCGATGGTCAGCTCTTATGCTGAAACGCGTAGTTGCACGAAGTATACAAAAGCTATTTACATTTTTTACTAAACGTTGAGTTACGACTCATTGCTCGCGTTCGAAAACGTAGCTTACATCTGTGTCATTGTCCAAAGTCAGTTCACATCGGTCGCTAAAGTTGTAAGAACATCAGCAGAAAACCTATTGCGATGCACGCCAACGCGCTCATACGATTGAAGTACACAGAGATGACGTGGGGATAACTAATAAAATACAGAGTATCACTGGAACATTTAGCACGTTTGTAATTCGAAATCTTGCAAAATGAATGACCAAATAACCTTGCGGTATACCTAGCGTTTTGATAAGTGGTTAACTGCCTATTTATTTCGGTGTATCGCCAGAAATGGCAGCCGCATGCAGGCTGTCTGGTATTGAAGGCTTTGTGTCTTGCTCTAGTGGTTTCTCCTTGATTGGGGAAAATAGATCCGCAATTCCCAATTAGCCTCAAACAACTGACCCTACATCACATTTATACAGCGTACGACGGCACCGTGCACGTGTACACCGATCGATCTACCACACTACGTACCTCTGCTGCAGCCTTTGTCATCCCACAAATGGTTATAGCTCGACGGTACAAAATAGACCACAAGACCACATCAACTGCCGCAGAGCTTGTTGCTATCCGGGAGGCAATAAGATTCATTTCTGGAGAGCAACCTCTTACATGGACGATATTCTGCGATGCAAAACCTGCTTTGCAAACCAATAATTGCGGCATGAGACAAGGTCCATACTATATTTTAGCCATAGAAATTACGGAGCTTCTTCACGTTGCTTCAACGAATGGCCACCTCGTCACCTTATAATGGATTCCTGCCCACTGCGGCATAATGGGAAACGAAGACGCAGACGCCGAAGCTAAAGGAGCCTTGACCAGTGGCCCTGAAGTGCGCATTGCGTTTTCACTGCCAGACACGAACGCCCTGCTTCGGTACGTAATGCGTAACCTCACACTTGAGCACTGGGCCAAACCGGAGCGACGACACCGGCGATTACATAAATGAGACCCCGAAATGAGGTTCTGTATTCCTCGTAAATTAAAACGACACAACACAAGTATGATTCACCGAATTGGTCTTGGTGTGGCCTTCACAAGACGTTATGCACATATCATCGGCTGCAGTGACACCGGTCCCAACTGTGATCGCTGTCAAGTGCCAGAAACACTTGAGCACATATTTTGTACCTGCCCAGCATACGCACGCGAACGACAGAAACTGATTTCCTCTACTGAAGGAGTGTATAATAGGCCATTAACTGATGAGCTTGTGTTGGGCCCTTGGCGCGACGCCAACAGCACAACTGTGGCCATAAGAGCGGTCGCAGCTTTCCTACAAGCCACTGGACTGGATGCGCGGCTATAGCACTGCGCCACCTAGACGGGACTGTACATACTCACCTTCCTTGCTTACCATCGTCATCCATCATTCTTTTTTCTCCCCTTTCCCCACCCCCGGTGTAGAGTAGCAGGCTAGAGCATACTATCGCTCAGGCCAACCTCTCTGCCTTTCTATAAATAAACCTCTCTCTCTCTCTCCTTGATTAGGCACCGTGGGTTTACAGTGTAAGCGGTTGTCACCCGACAACGTTAAACAATTTTCGTGGCTTCCGGCGCCAGTGTCCGTCGAATCTATTGAGCACGATGTGAAAAAAAAATACAGAATTCGAGCTGCAATCGAAACCAGGCAATCTGCTTGGCTGTCAGTATGCTGCACAAAGCCACACTCACTGCTTCAAACTTATCTGAAAAAATACCCTATACAGTAGCTATATCGGCCTGGCAAGTGCGTTAAGGAATGTAATATTGCGTGACAAATGTACAATTGGACCAGGACGACACATCATGCGGATTGCGTAAAGAGTGTGTGGTTCAAAGTGCCCCGCCCATGCCGAGCTAAGCCATACTTCAGCATGAACATTATGATGAGCAGCAGCCTCTCAGGTACTGCGGAGTGTCCTATCCGCGTAAGTTCAAATTTGTTAGTATAAGAAGGTCTCAATTAAGCGACCTGGGCTAGGGTCTAAGGTCGCAATGCTTCGGCACGGTTTTGCTTTGTTAATTCTTTTCTGGCTAACGAAAGTGCCCTGAAGACACTACGCAGTTCGACTGCGTATCCGTGTAGGTTTTCGAGTCATTATTCAGATCTTTCAGCTAAAATTTCTCCAATATCGCCATGGGCATCTGGCATAACCCCCGTAAGTCAAAAGATGCGAAGCCCAAGCTTGACTGAGGGACTTCGTGGGTAAACGAAAAACAATGGTGCCAAGTGCCGGTGCAAGTCTTTTTTGGACATGTTGACAATTCCTCTGTCAATTGTGTTGAGGTATACCATCAAATCCTCTCTAAAGTCGATTTTTATAGTGCGAAAATGGGGTTGTTGACAACTGCGTGAAATAGAAAATCCGGCTTAACACCTTCATTGAGCTGTGACAAGTATGATGAACTCTGTCACTGGTATTCTCTGTGGAACTCATTCACAACAGAACATCTTTAGGAGAGCCCCTTCAAGTGTTTTATTAGTTTCAATGCTACGCAGAGTCGTGGCACAGGGAGACGCGCTGCCACATCCATTATTTTCAGAACTTGTTCTCTTTCGTAGACATCGGGGATAATGTCCCCACAAGCTGTTACGTCACTGTATAAGTATATGGTACAAAGTGTATGGTGTGTTTCACCATGCAGTGATACGTACTAATGGGGGCGAAGTTCCCTCAAGCCCGATCTTTGCGGCTTTTTTTTGCTTATCGACCTCCACTGAACACACTTTTGTACGTGTGTGTTTAAAGGAGGTCAATAAGTCAAAGCAACCAATGTAAACGGTCATTCGTTTAAATGGAGTATCAATGACTGGAGTCTTTCGCAGTTGTACTAGGCCAATTGAATGTTGGGAAGGACGTCCTCTAGTGCCTTTAGCGCGATTCCACAAATTGTGTGATGCCCGATTGGATGGACAGTCCAGTAGAACTCTTCAAGCAGCACGGTCTGTGGTTCGCATGGTAACTTGGTGTCCTTAAAGCATTCCTTCATGAGCCATTTCCACCAAGAAACTGTCGGAGGCTTCTTGGTATCACAAGCATGCGCTACGCGTTTCTGCAAACGCAGCGTGTACTCTTGGTGAAGAATTCTCTCGTTCCACAATATCCAAATGCCGGCGAACCTGGCCTTCACCTCGCGGAAGCTGTTCACATCGTCTCAACAGCTTTGAAACATTTGCGCACACTGTTGCCATCCTTTGCTGTGGTCGTCAGGTAGGTTGGGGTTCAAGTGGTTTAAGTATTGGTGCTCGTTGCAGATGTGATCTTGGTGTTGCTCGTACAGTTACCGCTGGAACGTCAACTTGCTATATGTTTCCCGAGCAGCCAAAGTAAGGACTCTTCAGGTGAAGATCCGCGGTCAGAAGAGTTCAAATTTTGTGTCTTGTATGCCCGTCACAGATTTGAAGGTATAGAGATGTTTTTTTTTTCGTTGTCAGAATTGGAGACACTAAAACGTCTTTCACGTTTCCCAAGACAATGTCATACAAAGGATTGTCCATGCCTGATTACGCGAGCCTTGCCTACAAAGAGCAATGAACTCGATGGACACGTCTGTTTCAGGTAGGTTCTGCAAGTCTGATGCGTAGAAGACAGACCGAGGCAGTTTTTTTCTAGGCTATTGTCCTGATATTAGGGACACCTTGACAATATTATGACGACACATCTATCTCGCAAACAGTGACTGCATCATCCTTGAAGCACACCTTCGGTTGTAGGAATAGATTTTTCATTTGATTAAGGAGTTGGTGTGCTCGCACGTTCCGCAGGTTAGGGAACACACCACCGAGTCCATGTCCGTGGGGTTAACGGCCTTTGACTGACCTACTTGCCATATTGAGCACGAGGCTTTCTGGAGGCTGCTGGCCTTTTTGGGGGCAGTCACATGTCTTTGTACCCATTGCGGCGGCTTTTTCTATAGACTTATTTCTTGCATTTAGTTCCTTTCTGTGTGCTTCAGCGCTCGGTAGCTCTTTTTCAACAAGAAAGCAACATTTTTCAAAAGGAAAGCAGTGTGACTCGCTTTGCAACTCACGTTCGAGTTTCACCTGGTGTCTTGATTACGTCTATCTCGTTGTTGCACTTACCAGGCTAACCAACCCCTGCGCTCCTGGTAGTGGTTAGTAGCTTCCCTAGCTTTTCAAGACCTTTGCATTACTTTCTCTCAAGCGCGCTGACAGTTTCTCACAGCGACTCATTAGAAACCCTTACAAGCCTGTCGTCTATCGCACAATAGCATATGTCCGTTGCACCTTGGACATTTCCTTTCCAGTGGTCGAAATATCCTAAAAGACGCTGCGCCAAATTGTGTGCGTGTTTCATGCGTTATTGAGTGTCGCCGAACAAAAACTTGGTTGGATAACCATTTTTCCATGAACCTCAACTGCTGCAAAACTGGCTTCCTTCAACGTTCAAATCCATCGAATGGCAAGTGCCATCCTGCCGACAGCGCTTATAGCCTTTCCGGCTGGAATAGCTTAATGGTAGGCCCATTTGTTTTGTGACCACTCGGCTTCTAGCGGCCTGTCCGAATCGCTGTTACATGCATCCAGATCATAGCGTATTTCATTATGCGGACTATGGTAGGCTTTCTTGGGGCCTATGGCCACACACCCTTTAAGCTGGCCAGTAGTCGTGCTACCCGCTGTCGTCTAAACACACGCTACTACCTTTATTTTATGTGCTTCCTTCCTGCCTTTAATCTATTTATTGGTTCCGGCATCCACTACTTTTGCTGCTATGCGTTCAACAAGCGCAGGTACGCGCTGCTCTTTAGCGGGCGCGTTTTAGGCTGCCCACTTCATCAGTGCCGAGCCGCTCAGACCTAGTTCCCTCCTCTTCGACGTCAGTTATCTGCGTTCATAATCAACTGTAACACATACACATGCAATGCACTGATTAGAACTGAAAATTGGGTAGTGCAGTAGTACTGCAATCGTTATCTTCTAGTGACCCTTTGTTTCAGCTGTTTATACCCTCCACATGAATAGATCAGTGATGCTCTCCTGGAGAGAACTGGGGGCAGTCCTGTCTCGCGGACGTCAGCATATATGATGCTAGGTGTTGATCGGAAGGCGTGCAATGCGAGGTAGATACAGAAGACTATGTATATTATTAGACATAATATTGTTACAGCGCCAAACACACAATAAATACATTTACAGTTATACCAAGACATGCATGGCGGTACGTAAACAAACAAGAAAAATAATTATTCGACTCACAAAAAAGTTATCTGGTTAAGTCCTGAGGTTCGTGAAGCTAGTAAAGACCTTGCGGTGGAACAGTCAAGGGTGAAGCGATGACCGATACGACAGAGTTGAAACCGCAAGGAGCAGGAAACGTAGGCGACCCAAAGCTCGTAACACGGTAGCAGGCTACCATTACAGTCTTTTGCAGGGAACTACCAGAGGCATTCGTTGTCTATAAGGTGATCTCCCAGCCTCATGAATGTTACCGCCTGTGTCGTCTGACTTGCCTGTGTCCCTGTGTGTTGTTGCGCTATTGCATAGTGCGCTCCATAGCAACTAGCTCGGCGTTCCTTACTACTGCAGTTCGTGAATCTTGCCTGCAGATGCACGTTGCTCGTGATGCTCGCCAGAAGAGGCGGGTTCCGAGACGTAGCAGGTCCCTGCGAGAACTCGTGCAAGTGCCGAAGAGAGACGCTCAATCTCCTGAGCCTTGCGCGTATATGCCAGTTCCGTATGCTCTTTAGTCACACTTACGGCCCGTGGAAGATCCCGACGCTTTCTTTTATAGCAGAACTGTTGTGCTAGATGTTTGCCATGTGTCGTAGATATAAACTATCATCATCAAGAACCCGCACGCGCTCTCGTCTTCCTCTTAATATTCTGCTTCGTTGCCAGAACACCTGCGCCGGTGTGTCCGTCAAGGGTGCAGATAACTCTCATGGGCTAGAGGACAAGTACAGAGAGAGAGAGAGAAAGGAAGAGAGGGAGAAAAAGACAGAAAGAAAGCGAAATTCTTGGCGAGGTGAGATTCGAACCCACGTACCCACGATCAGGAAGTGATCATTCTAACCAGTCGGCTATCCAGGCACGCTAGCAGAGCCTATAGCATAGCCTTGTATAACATATCATAGCCTTGTATTCGCCTTGTGCGTCACCGATGGCGGCGCTGCGAACGGCGCTCCGGTGACGCAAAGGCGTAGATTCAGCTTTTTGTCGTCTGCCAGGCTATGGTTAGAATAGCAGCATTTTCGTTATAGTTCGCTCGCGTCGCACGGCGCTCCTCGAACACTAGCTGTATTTTCTTGTAACGATAGTTCTTTAAATGGCTGATAGCATTGCAGGAGGTTAAGAAACGTTTTCACGATAAACGGCAGCGCACACCGGGTTAAGACAGATACACTAAACAAGAAAAAAAGGACGACACAAGCGCTGAAGTTCACCTGATCTTTATTGACCACCACAGTTGCCTAAATAGCATCTTGCTGCGCATGCGTGTAGCATCTGGCAGAGCAAGTTCAATAGACAATCCCAAGAGCAACAAAACCCAGAAACCGCGATCAAATCACAAAGCAAAAGCGAAAGGATACAAGATAAAAAACCCGAAAAACCAACACCAATAACCAAACCACATCACGTGTTAATGCCTAAAAAGCTTCCGCTCTTTTGAAGATAGAGCAACCGATGGACAGCTAATGCAGTCTTCCCTCCTTTCCAAAATTTCTGCCGCTTCTAAAATTTCACGTGCAATTTTGCCTTTTCCCCTACACACCATCATCGTGCTGCCCAACATGGGTGCGCAGCCACAGTCCCTGCGGTGAATGGCAAGATGGCCTGCATCTTTCTTGGAGCAGTGATAACTGTGCTCTGTGAGCCTCATGTTGAGGCATCTACCCCTTTGCCCAACGTGCACCTTATCACACGTCAGCGGTATAGAATATACGACACATTCGGTGCAGGTGACGTAAGCGTTCCTGCGCTTTATCGAGCATGCTTCCCTCTGTTTGCTCTGCGAATTGGCTTTTTTGCAAAGGGCTGACAGCCGCACAGGCGCAGAGAACAACACGTCCAAACCAACCTTTCGGCCAAGTTTCCGTATGTTGCGTGAGACAGTGTGGACATAGGGAATCACAAGAACCTTTTCTGGGCGGAAGCGAGCGTAGTTGCCGCCAGAGGCTATGGCGGAACCGCTCCTGGAGCCTTTAAGCAGTGCTTCCGCCACTGACGCCAGAAGGGCCATCGGGTACCCTGACTCACGAGGGCGGTGGGTCTGGATAAGAAAATTGTCTCACATCGGTGGATGCACGATTTACCTAGGGCATGATGAAAACATGACCGCGCAATTGCTCTTTTTACTAGCTTCGAATGGGCCGAAGATATGGAAGAACTGGTTTGCTGCCTCTCGGTTCATAGCTCCAACACATATGATCGGCAGAGCAGTACAGACCAAGATCTAAAAACCTTATAAACTTATTCTTAGGTACCTCATGAGTGATTACCAAGGGCCTGAGGCATTCTGTAAACACTTCAATAGTGCTGCACATGACATTGTCAAAACCTTCTTCGTCATAACATAACAGAACTAAAAAATCGTCGACGCACCTAAAAACACGGACAACATTTTGATTGTCTAGGCGTTCCTTAAGTTTCTTGTCGCGTACAGCAAGGTACAGGTCACTCAGGACTGGGGCTATGCATCATCCTATACAAATTCCGTTTTTCTGTAGGTAAATGTCACCATTCCATTCTGCAAAGGTGGATTTGAGGTACAAAAATTAATTCTAAAAATTGACTGCAATGGATCCCGGTTCGTTCTGGAACTTCGTAGCGCCGTGCCTGTCTAAGCAATCGCTGACACTTGTCATTAGATCATCATGCGGGATGCTGTATTACAAGGCTTTTATGTCAATAGAGAATGCTAGGTGACCTTGATGTGAGTGTTCAGTTAAAAAATGAATTACTTCTTCGGAGTTCTTAACTCTGAAGGGGTCATTAATAGGTAAAATCCTTAGTTTTTTCTTGCAAGAAGCTCGCTAACTGCTTCTGCCAGGTATTGCTCTCAAAAACAATGACCCTCAACCGACAATCAGGTTTTTGTGAGTTTTTGCAGAGAAGAATAGGTCCAAGCTTAACTTTGAGCCTTCGCTAACACTTTGTTTAAGGGCTTCCAGTTTGAACTGGCTGCATAACTTTATCGCCCTTGATTTCACCTTCTTCAGATCAACCTCAGGGAACCTGGAAAAAACCGTCGAAACCGCTGCTGACGCCTTTGTGTCGAATAGTTGCTTAGGAAGCACCGCAAAGCCTCCTTCTTTGTCTGCAGTCAACAGAAACAAAGATCTACTTTTTAGAAATGACAATGCCCTCTTAACCGGTAGATTAGCCCTTGGGCGGCTAACCCTTTCCAATAAGTCAAACCCTTCAGAAATGCAACGGTCAAACTCGGACTCGGGAGCTTTCCGGAAACTTGCCTGACCATCGCAAGTTGCTCCTGCTGGTTTGCGTGGTGCCATGGCGAACTTTGGACCACAACTCAAGACTTGCTGCGCGGCCTCAGACATCTCGGCGTTTCCTCTTGCTCCTCTTGGGAACTTGTCTACACAGCTCAGGTAGCACACAATTCCACAACACATCGGTGCTCCGGTCAATATAAGCCTGGTACACTCACACCACTCTAGAAGTCCCGGCTTGATAAGGGTGAGAAGGAACAGGTGTTCTTTTACAGTTCGCACTTGGTGCTGCCATTCAGCACGTAGAATCTTGCACATTCGTTTCCCATGGCTGAAGGAAGGAGGGAACCCGCCAAACAATGCTGAAACCTCCGGTGGTAGAATTCTATTTCTTAAGGAAAAACCTAGGGCTCTTGCCTTGCACGAAGCAGCTGCTATGAGGGTCACGATGCGGATGGGATTGTCCAAAGTATGCGGTGGAAGGCGGCCCGAGTAACTAGAAATAAACTTGCTTAAAACGTACTTGCGGGGTAGTTTTCGTGTTATGTGTATCTGTCTTAACCCGGTGTGCGCTGCCGTTTATCATGAATATGACCAACCATCCCACAAGTACGTTTTAAGAAACGTTAACATTTAACGTATCTTCCATATACACAGAACCATCGCGGTCGGGATCATGCCCCAGAGTTCGTAGCGTCACTGACTAGGCTGGATAGCGTTGAAATAGCTTAGGTGAAAGCGCGAACGTCTCAAGAAGCCTGTTAAAGATAGTCTACGCTGCTTTGGAAGCGAAGCGCGATCAATTTTATGGCTTATTCGCATAGGTTAGCGTTATGGTGAACAGACTTTGAATTGAACGAAAATTCCAGCATTGCACTCAAATTGTGGTCACGTGGACCTGTGCACAGAAACGTTTGCCGACAAGATAAGATTGACAACTTCATCCACCAACGGGTTATTGCCGACAAATAGGGTATATTGGGCAAGTTGGATGCACATTAAAACTTGTTACACGTACTTTCGGCTCAAAATGAACGCCAGCAGTGGTGCGAGTGGTACAGATCGCACCCTTATGATTACAGATAGATACGCTCTTGCGGTTTGCCGCTCGTGAGCTAGATTCATGCTTTCCATAGCGCATTGCTACCTAATGGGGTGTGCGTGCCTGTCAATGGCGATGACAGGACGGCGCGCATTGCACAGTTCCAAATGCTTTGGGAACAGGCTCCGCTGTTCATTTTTCACCGATATTACAGCTTAACAGTAAAATAGGAAAAATAAGCGAATGGAATGTGCCTAGGAGGAGGAGAAAAAGAGCTCTTTCTCACCATTCTTTCGGGCCCTTGACTGGTTATTACTATTATTTACCATGCTGTAACAGGATTGAATATCTTAAGGTGAAAGCCTTGGATTCCTGATGAAACGCGAAAATTGACCGTTGGCGTGCGGAGTCGGCAGCGTCAACACGAGTGCTGCAAAAAATTATCGCATGATAACGTCACCATATGACGTCCTCATGGCATCACAGACCGCCAAAATTTGTGACGTCATAACATCACGTCACATATGGCATCGTCGGTATGCATTGTCTCCGTGATCGGTGGGTCGATGACGGAGGCAAGGCAAAACCAGGTGATGCGTTAGAAAGCTTGGAATGCCTCTGATCCTAGAGGCAGTGGGAAAACCCCGTTACGTCCAGAACGCATTCGGACGGAGGCGAGGAAGGAACAATACATCGACTGAAGAAAAAAAAGAAGGTGGCTTTCGCCGTCGACTCATCTTAGGCAAATGCATGAGGTACCCAGTGAATCTTTAGTGCAGTGACCACGCCCTACCAGGAGTCGACCGTTGAGAGTGATTTACACTATTTTATTGCAAATTCATCTTAGAATGACTTTCAATGCAAAAGCTTTATATTTTCTAGGGTTAGTATGATTACACTTATTCTGCTTAGCATACTTTCAAACGACCGTGAATGAGTCAGCAAACGTTTATTTACTAACGTAGGAATTGAAATATGCTGCAAAAAACATTCATAAAAATACAGGGCGTGCAAACACGGACACAAGAAAGAAGTCAGGACGCCACAAACGCCGAATGAATGAATACTTACCAACTAGCTCAGCTCTCTGTTAAAAAAAAACAAATCCGCAAAACCTGCCTATGTTCATATCACCGTCGTGTATCCGCTTTTGACACGTGCTCTCAACCTTTTTATTCCTTGTTTAAACTCAAGCACTTACGACGCGCTTACATGGCAGCTGTTGAAAACATGAACTTAATCAAAAGTTCGTGCCTACAACGACCACTTAATTATTTCAGTGACATCGCACGTCGTTTGTGAAGCGCTTACAAGTCCGAAACAAAGGAATTACACCGACGGAGCAGACTCGGCAACCGAACACGCGCAGCACGCCGTATACGTATATTGCGCTTTAACGCAGACACGGAAGCCGAAGCCCGAACGCTGAATCCATTGATCGAAAATGGGGCCGGAAAGTCACTTTGAGTGCGCCACAGGCATAGAACAGTTGCGACAAGAAATGTCGCCATACATGGAGGTGTACACATTGATCGCTGGCAGACGACAACAGGAGCGATCGACACTGAACGTGCTTCTTACGGCAACTCCGCTCGACTTAGCTGGGCATTTTGCTCGAACATTCAGCACAAATTGCTTTATGAACTTGCCCACTAATGTTTCAGTACCTCGAGCAGGAGAAACTGGTCGGCAGCATCGAGCAGCCTTGACGTAGCGAAAGCGCACGCGAAGAGCGGCACCCCAGTCCTCTCTCTGACGTCACACGCGAGAGGGCGCTACTCAAAGATCTCGAGGCGAATAGCAAAGGGGTGCAAAATGGAAGTGAGGGTGAGAACAGATGTGAGGGTGAGGAGGAGGGAAAACAGGAGGCGCGAACGAGTAAAGAGAGAATGAAAGAGACAGAGAGAAATGAATAGAAAGAAAGGGAAGAAAGAGAGAGAAAGATGGAAAGCGAGATAACAACTACAGAGAGAGAAAGGAAGAGATAGACAGAAAGAGATAGACAGAAAGAGAAAGAGAAAATACAGAAAGAGAAAGGGAAGTAAGAGAAAAAAGATGTAGAAAGCCACAGAAAGAAACAGAGAGACGGAGAAGAGATAGAAACCGATAGAAAAAAAAGAGAGCAACCATAGCCATGTATAGTACAGTATAGCAAAGGGCGGGAGAGACACAGATGAGAGGGTGAAAGCCTTGCCAAGCCAGGACCAGCTAGGTGCCCACCAGCTCTGCTGTGACCCAGCTTTGCGCTACTTAGCGCAAGCTGCGCTAATTTTTTTATTAAGGTGAATGGCTTACATGCCTCATGAAACGCGAACATTGACAGGTGTTCCACGTCGGCGGCGTCAACTCGAGTGATGCAAAAATTATCATTACGTGACGACGTCACCATGTGACATCACCATGACGTGACTGATCGCCAGAACTTGCGGTGTCATCTTGACGTCACTGTAACGTCACTCGTTGACATCATCACGTCACAGCATTGCTTGGTCAAAGGTGTGCCGGTCCCGGAGGCAGTGCAAAACAAGGTGAGCTTCAGAAAGTTTTCTGATGGGAGCGCTGGAGGTTCAGTAGATCGACTTAGAAGAAAAAGAAGATGGTGTTTGCATTTGAGTCGACTGAGGAGGTTGCATAAGAGACCCTGTGAATTCTTTTTTTATTATTAAACGGTTTCACTCACTCACTCCGCAGGCTCCCTGGCTCTGGTCATGCCGGCGTTTCAACGACATCTCTGCTCAACCACTCTATTTCCATGCGCTGCAGGAGACCTGCTTCTGGTTGACTGGTTGTTCCGCAGATACTTGGCGCAACGGGCTCCGGAAATCGGTCATGAATCTGTTTGGTTTTTGTCCTCTTCTTGAGGATAGCTGCACTGTTGTGTGCTCCTTGTGCTTGTTTCGATCCGCGCTTCACGAGTATTGTAAAACAACTAGCCACACATTTTCACACCCTTGACAAACCAGGCGGCTACATACGGTTTCTCATACAAGTATTTAAACTGCTGGGCGCTACGTCATCTATAATTCCTGAAACTTCCTATGCGAAGTCAAACTACACCACTTGATCTTGATTACAATAACATAAACATCCGAGTACTGCTTTGATTTTACTACGCTAAGCTGTTTCCCCAAATTTACCTCGTATTGTTGCTATAGTCAGGGCTGGGCAAAGATACCTTGAAATTCTATCGCTATACGATACAAGATACTCAGGCAAGAAGTATTGGAGATACAGATAAAAGATACTGTCGCAATGATTGTATCCGATACGATACTTGGCAATTGTATCTTAAGATACTTCAATACATTCTCAAATTCATTAATATTGATTCATATAATGTAGCAGCAAACGCCTATGCACGAAAATGCGTGCTAGAAAATTTCTTAACTGTGACCTAAATTAAGAAAGGGAAAAGAGACAACCACCCGTTTGTAGCACGAAGCCACAAGGAAATCCATACGGATTTCTCAGAAATAAAGCCTCTTAGTTGCCGAAAAATTCGTCCTGGTCCGGGGATCGAACCCGGGACCAACGCCTATCCGGGGCGGTCGCTCTACCAATTGAGCTAACCAGGAAGCTAGCAATTGGCAGCGCGAGGACGAATCCATCGACAACTCGAAGCAACTGGACACATATTGCAAATCAGTTCTGCGGAAACCCGCAAGGTGGCGGAACGGTTAAGAAGGGAAAAGAGACAACCACCCGTTTGTTTCACTTGAATGTTGTCTGTTAGTATCTCAAAAGTTTTGCACTTCTTGTTCAAAGTACATTAGTTTCCTTTCAAAACAACTTATTGGGGTTCGTTTTAGCTTCTTCACAGGACAACTCTTTATACACTTCGCTGAGACCGGTTCTTGCTTGTCATTTTTGCAATAGAAGAGAGTCGCTGCTCAGCTTGCCGACCAGCTATCTGGTTGCCATATAATCACAATAACGTCAGTAGGAAGCCTTCGCACGACGGCGCAAATACCTGTGTGGACTTTTACCTCGTCCGTAAAAGACAGTTTGCACATTACCGTATATCCGGACAGGTGTACAGCAGCGACAACGCTGGTAGAGACATTTTTTTTTGGCAGGGGAGGGGGGGCGCATGGTGTATATAGGGGTTTGAGACCCTTCGCTAGCAGCCCGGCCCACACGCGTGACCGTCATCGTCCCATTTGTTTTTATTTTCTAAACAAGTATGTTCGTGAGCTACACAGACATGACTGATGTCAAGCAGTCCTTTCGTGAGGAACATGTGGTCACCATGTGCTGAAACATAACCATGGAACAATACGCGTATTTCAGAATCCGCGTCCAGATTTCACTCGTTGTGTACATCGGTATCGGATGTTTCCCGAAGTCGGACTACAAATCCCCTTCAAAAATGACCTGTCCTTTCAAATGACAACGTCATTTTGTTCAAGCTCTCTCCCACCATCTTCACTGTTCCCGCCATTGGAACTAAATTTTGCGACTGCGGCCCGCTGACTATAAGCTGAGTTTGAGACCCCTGATGTATACGTAGATGACGTAAAACTGCAATGAATTTTCATATTCTACTTATCTGCTGGCGTAAAGGATTTTTTGTTGATATACTCAATAACGTGCAATCTTGAGCAATTATTCTTCTACGAGAGAACATGTGCGACACAGGAACGTCTCAATCGTACTGTATAGTTGCACAAAGCGTCGCAGGACACCGCCGCTATTCGCGCTATTGCCGCTTATAGCTCCTATTACGTGGCGATTAGTAATGCGAAAAATATTTAAGAAGGCCTAAAAAGGAAAACAAATATAGAGAGCTGGTTCTGTATCAAACATTCACATTTAATGAGTACAGAAACACAATAAAGATGGCGCCCTTAATAGCTATGAGCATGAAGTATCGTCGACTTACCTGTTGAGACAATAGAAAATTCATTGCCTATGAAAAATTGCCTGAAACGGCTCGATGGGATGCTGATGAGTAAAACGGAGCATGCAGTAAAACAACGTTTCTCGAATCCTCTTCCTAGCCTCTTTAAGATGGCTCCTAATGATTTCATTATTATAATGCAAACTCAATTTCGCTATTTTCCTAAGCGGTAAGCAGAATGTTTTGTATTGTATACTCAAGGCACGCCCACATAATTATATATTTGTTTTCGAAATTGCCTTGGCAACGTGTAAATGTGTAAACAGTAGTAGAAATAAAGTAGACAGAAGAATAAAGCAGAGATCTTATTTTGGGAGCGCGTTACAAAAGACATACTGCAGTGACCAGACCGGAAAAACAGTACAGAGACATAGGTAATGTGTGGGATGCAAAATGACAGCTAAAAGAGCGCTTGTGCTAATAATGATATTATAGTTTCATACATTATTTAAATAAATGTAGCAGGAAGTGAAAAATACGCACACCAAGATATTTTCTGTTAGGTAAACGCTTGATCTAGCATCAGTACCAGTGGTACTAAAGTTGTTAGAATCTTATTTGGTTGGTTGGTAACAACTTTATTGATGGTCCGGCAGAGCTTTCGCCGACTGGGCTTTGGGTCTCCCACGTGGGGACGTCGAGGCCTTGCCTCACCGCCGCCTCGCGGGCCTGCTGGACAGCGCAAAGTTGGTCGCCGAGGCTTAATTGCACAGAAGTTAATTCATTGCATGGAAGTCAACTTACATCCACGAGATCCTTCAAATCGCTTATATGTAATATCCACGAGACGCAAAGCAACCCCATTCTTGCACGCATCACATTTCGTTACGGAGCAAGACGCAAGACACAAGACGCAAGAGAATCTTCAATAACGACACTGTAGCAACGTCAGAATTTGCGTGCGCGATAGACGCCACACGCAGTGGAATACGCTGCGCAGGACAGTGGCTGCGAGCAAGTGTCACGGCACTGCCGCAAGTAAAAAGCAACCGAGAAAACAAAGCTACGCGGGCTGGGCGTAGACGTACGCGTGCTTGTCTTCCTCATTTTCTACCCTCACTGGATGGCTCTGGCGTAAAAATAAAATAACATCACTGCCCTTAGACTTATTCAGATGGCTTAGTGGCACCTGTACCAGCTTGAGAAGCGGAGCTTGGCCAGCGATTATTGTTTCGCACGGTTGTGTTGCGATAGAACTGTCTTGTCCCTTAAGATACTGGATACATTATCGAAAGTGTCGGAATACAGATAAGGATACTCGTCTTTCGAGACGTATCGCGATACAGACACAAGATGCTCATAGAGTATTTAAGATAGTATCTAAGATGCATGTATCTTGGATACTGCCCAGTACTGACTATAGTAGCTAATTATTACTATAATCTTTTATTCAGCCTGTCTGTAGCAATACATTTTGTATTGATGTGCTTCTTAAAATAATATCGATACATCACGCGCACTAAGAATTCAAGCTGTGAGGCACTACCTAATGTCTCAATATTTATTTCTTCTCCATCTTCACAGGGCGCACTTAACAGGTTAAGCAGATATTGTTTATTGGTATGTAATCCCGCTGGCTCGCATTATTACAGAGCGCTTGCGTTAGTCCACGAATTCATTATCCGGAATACTCCTCTTTAGAAATGTTGTTTGCTTTACTTTTTTTAATTGAACATCTTGCTTGTATTACCTGTTGCTTTTGCTGCGTCACTGCTTGCTTGCGCAATACTTGTGGGACTGAGAAGCTAGCCTTTGTCTACGTATTTGTCTACGTTATGAGATGCGAGAACAAATGCCCATCTCACATAAATGCGTGTCTTTCCTCTCAATTTAGTGAAGAACGCTGCAGACTACAGTCGTTCAGACGCGTTTATCAATGAAAATTGTGTACTAAATAAAAGCATCACGGAACATGCCGAAGAATATATTCGTAATTTAATGTTCACGCAGGCAGGGTTAAGACAAACGGGTCGACGTAAAGCCGAATTTGATATCCTCCAGAGCAAAATAAATATATAATTACTATCGCATTGATCAGACAATGTTGCTGACGTCACACCGGTAACTCATGCAGCACAACAAGGCCATCGCCTCTCTACGTCACTTCTGCGAATATCAACATGACGATGTTCAACGTTCTCAATGAAGGTCATCGCTTGAGAGGAAGTATCTCAAAAGTCTGTTCCAGGATGATCTTTTATTTAGAAGCTGTGACTAATACATTTCTTTATGCCTAGTAAAAAGCGTCATAAAAAATAAGCGCAAAAAGCGTCACCCTTTTATATCGTTTCTCTCTGACATTGTAAAGCACAACGACCACATGCCCTTTTTGCCACGCAGTCGTGGAAAGTAATATGACTCAGATGCCTTTAAGCTTCAACTGAAATTCAAAACAATCGAATGAGAACGTCTTCTGTGAAAATGTAATCCTTTTCAAGAACGCTTCTCTTCGATTCATCGAAACGAAGCTCACGACACGGAGTGTGTTTCACGCTTAAGTAGTAAAATTTTTTCCGCACCATAGTACGGAGAAAAAAACGTCACTTGGTTCCTATAATGTTCACAAATGTCATGTGGCACACCGTTCACACAAAGATCGCTGACGTCTTCGTACCGTATGTTATAGTAAAAAAAGTCACAGTTTCGCCGCAAGGGCGAAGCAATGAATGCGACAGCAAGAAACTAATGTTATACGAAGTGAGGCTCGCCAATGGATACTCTCAGTTTGAACAGCGCTCCTGTTGCAAAGGCGGCCAAAGCAGCGAAGGAAACTAGCGTGCTTCAAGCGTCGAGCTGTGACACTTGATAGTTCGCGCTCATCGTCTGTTTGTTCGTTTAGCGGCGTCCCTTGTTCGAGTGACTTTCGTACGCTCCGTAACATGAGCGCGGACACCACGGTGAAAGCTTGAAACAACCCTCTTCCCCTCACCACCAGAAAACCGCGCGAGCAGACAGCGGAAGGGCAAGGTTCTCCCGGCGCAAATATATGAAGCGAGCGAGCTCGCCGACGACTTTTAAATGCGCCCGTCGTGCTCCTACCGCCATCTCGCTGGTAATGAAGAAACGCTTATAAGCGCCTAGCGTCTCTGAGTCCGTCCAGCGGTAAATGGTGTGTATAGAACGCTCGCCGTTAGTTACGTGGAGGATCTGCGTTTCGTGGCGTAGTGGATAGCGCCACTCGCTGCGGAGCAAGAGGTGCCTGGTTCGATTGCGCGCTTCGGAAGCATCTTTCTGAATTCTTTCCTTTGGGGCTTTATATATATATATATATATATATATATATATATATATATATACATACTTATACATATACGTTGCATGACGGCGACGGCGACGGCAAAATTCAGCCGAGCCTGTCCATATAATTGCTATCGCAATAAAATGACAATGTTTTAGAAAAAAAAATAATCAATGGCGTGGGAGCGATCCGCTGCGCGCTCAGTCGTTCACCTCAAGATTTTTGATAAAGTATTGCATGCATCCACTCATCCATGGCGTCGGAGAGACATTTAAGTGTGAAGCAATTGTTGGCTAGACGAGGGCCTCATGACCATTATCTATCTATCTATCTATCTATCTATCTATCTATCTATCTATCTATCTATCTATCTATCTATCTATCTATCTATCTATCTATCTATCTATCTATCTATCTATTCTCATAGGCTTATCCACCGGGGCGGGGAGGGGAGGGCCAGGGAGGCGCTAGCCCCTCCTCCTCTCCCAAATTCGACAGTGGTCACTGTCGCCTGCACACTTGGAAAAGAACTGAGGTGTAGGTTACATTCAACAGAGCAAATATGTAATCATATAGTGAAATTTTGTGACATCTTTCCTACGCTTCTGCTCTGAAGGCTGTGTTCCATATCTCACAACCGCGCACTGCACGCTCTCTGCGGATAGGGCCGCCTATGTGACGCTTTTGCGCCATGCCCTCCAGCATTACAGAGGAGGCTACCACTGAGCAGGGGTTCTATAACGCTGTTCTGTCTGCAATTAATAATAAAATATATGTGGTTTAACGTTCCAAACCTGTCTGAACTTAAAATTGCATCACCGGTGACGCAACTATGAGCAGGGACTAGAAAACATTTAATGGACTAATCAAATGCGCTTCCTATTTCAGGAAAATCATTTGATTTCTTCGAAAACGTATAGAATCGCAGCTGCTCTATATCCTTGGTGCTGTGAGTCGATGAGTGTACAGAGATGTTGAGTGATTTAGCCGAGCCACCGTAGCTCAATATGCTTTCCGCCTTATTCTCCGATTAGGGTGCTTCGCATTGCTTATGATATGACATCTTGCAGCCATCGCGGCAGGTTCCAACAAGGCTATAAATAGGGCTCTGTGTTTTCGGAGTTTATTTTTCTGAAAA
Source organism: Rhipicephalus sanguineus (assembly GCF_013339695.2). Taxonomy (NCBI): domain Eukaryota; kingdom Metazoa; phylum Arthropoda; class Arachnida; order Ixodida; family Ixodidae; genus Rhipicephalus; species Rhipicephalus sanguineus. The sequence continues at coordinate 96,220,006 of NC_051179.1, forward strand.
TGCGGAGGGTGCTTTTCAGAGCCAATTTTTGCTGCTAAAATTCAGCGTTTATGGGAGTTTATTTCCCGCAAATCACCAATTCTCCAAATTCGGCGTTTAAATTTGGCATTATTCGCAATACTCCAATATCTAAGATGAAATGATATCTGAACACGAAAACATCAGAACACACGAAGCGTATTTTAGCTGTCTGGAATGTTCGAAGACACACACACATATAGACACAAGCACAAACACTTGAATACAATACACCTACGTTTGTGCATATTACCGTAGGCGTGAGCACGAGGGGGCAGAGAGGCGGCTGCCCATTTAATCACATAAGGTGGGGGGTGCGGGAGCTCAAAGTTTGGCTCATTCGTTTACGAAGATCCGACTACGTAAACGTAAACGACCTTCGTAAACGACCTGCAAGGTCTTTGTTTAAAGAGCAGGGTTATGGCCTCGCACGTTATTGACGATAATGGCGGTCGAAGGCCCCTGATGTTTCGTTCCAGGAACTGTTTACTTCCTACCTTTACTCCAGGAAAGCCAGGTACAAAAGGCAGGCCATTATGAGAAGCACTTCATCGTTTCATTTTCACTTTTTTTTCATATATTCTGAAGCATAGCCTTCGGACTAGACTAACGGGGGCGGGGGAAGGGGCTGCGATAAAACCTTGCCGCCCTTCTCCCTCCCACCCTCTAATGGGGAACCCGGCGTACCCCTATGCGTGATGCAATATTAAAGCTTGTTGTAATAGACGCAATCATACATAACGAGTTTCGTATATTCGATGTCGCCTGGGACGCCGCAGTGCTGCCAGGGGACCGTATAATATTGAGATGTGGCCTCGCGTTCCCGGGGGCCCTACATACGATGACGTCTCTCGCTCCGTGCGCGACAAACCCTCTGTTAAACGTGCCATGGCGAGCGCTGTATTCGGCACTACCCTCCACACTAGCAGCAGTGTTTTTGCAAAGGGGACATCGCAAAGTATTAATATAACATCAAGCAAAATTATTTCAGCTTACTGATACTACTTCCTTCAACAGATCAATCTTTTGTGAACATGCACGAAATAACAATTGGAATGTTTGTGTTTCCTTGGCTGTTCGTTGTACGAATACAAGAACACTGAAGGAGGAAAGATGTGAAAACTAGGTGATACGCCAAGCATAAACAAGCACATCGTTTGAAATGAAAGCATGTAAATTTTAGTTGCCGTCATAATATGATCACCACAGAGGCAGAAAAACAGTTAGCAGACGACACACGAGTACTCCGAAGGCGTGATACGCGCCAAGGGAAGCTACCTTCCTCGCGCATGCGTGCAAGTACTGTGACGTGTCGCCTAACGACGCTAGTAGTACAGAAAGCGACGTGCTCATGTGTTCACTCTAAAAAAGATGGCTACTTTATGTTTCAACCGCGAAGATAGCATTGCACCTCAAAACATACTCAGTTTTCAATGCTGCAATTACGATTAGTATAAAGAATGTGAAACGCGTGCAAAAGCACAAATTTTATAATTTTTAAAAGAAATATTGCGGTTGACAACCTAAGAATAATATTATATAGTAATAAAGATAATAATAACCAAGCGCTAGAAACATTCCTTCGACTATGCGCTAACAATGCAAGATATAATGGACATAAATCTGCATTAGCGCAAATAGGAAAGCTAAGTACTAATTACGGATAAGAAAGGTGCGTTTTAATGGAGTTGTCAATAACTGCAATTATTAGTGAACAGCTTTTAGATATTGTCAATATTTCAGTGCATGACACAAAACCTTACTACTGGGAAGTCCGCTATTGACGTTATTGTCTTCAAGCGCAAAGTTGTGTGGTTAATCATTGAAAAAGTATATATACTAGAACAAGAATTACGTTCTCAGGGCAAGTTCCTATTGCACTAAATTATAAATGATGAGGTGTCAAACATGGCGCATGCTAACAGTGTGTGTGCGTTTAAAAGCGGTGATAATGATGTGCCATGGAGATATCCAATTTCTAAGGCGAAGCACCGATGGCCAAACATTTATCAGGCAATACATCGCTTTTAATTATTTATTTATTTATTTATTTATTTATTTATTTATTTATTTATTTATTTATTTATTTATTTATTTATTTATGAGCACCTTGAGGTTCCGAAGGCGTTACAGAAGGGAGTGGGTAACAGTATACAAAATAACAAGAAAAAAGAAGAGAGCAAGAAATAAATGACTGCTAAGAGTATGCACTGCGTTTAACAGCAGCCTTAAAAGCAGCGACATCGGTCACTTGGACAAAAGAGGTGGGCAGGTGGTTCCAGTCGTTCCCAAGCGTCTTGCGTACGTAAACGTTTCCATTCGTTTGTACTTTTGTTGCGGGCGGCCAGTTAACGCATGAACACAGGTGAAGGGCAAAACAATGCGAGGAGCTTGACAACCCTAGCGTTTGAGGTCCCCAAGACTAAAACCCTCTAATAACATACAAACCACACACGGCGTTAGTTATAGCAGGGCCATTAGAACTACGCGACAAATTAATTTGCACATACGCTCGTTGCCGCACTACTCCCAGCAACCAGGTTTTACCACACGTTTACATGATAGACATAGACGGCAGACTCTGCTGAGGCGGCGCTGCCGCAAACACGGCCTCATCGCAGCCCTGGCCTTAACTTGGTAGTGCAAATAGAGCCGTTCGCAATGTAATGTGCATAGGCAAAAATATAACCCCCTCTTTCGTTCGTATCCAGGCGTGGTTTCCCGAAAATCAGAGACCGGGAAAGCTCCTTTCGCCAGTCCACGCTTCAGAAAAGTAGGAAGCTCATTAAAGCGAACTGCAGTTGCAGTGCTAAAGAAACCTGAGTTATTTCGGCGCCCTGCAACTCGCAAGCACAAGCGAGCATCGCACGCCATCGAGTTCGAGGCAAGCCCTCTGACGTCCGTTGTGTAGAGCCTAAGCGTGTTGAATTTTGGTATATAAATAATGTCAAAGCGATTACATACATACACGATGAATGTGGTTAGCTACGTATCTTGCGGTCAGTGGTGCACAGCTCGCTTTATGAGGGACGAATGGCCCCGGCGATTTTCGCCTTTTCAGTTGCATTCTCCCTTTAGCTCTCGCTTTCTGTGCGTTGGATTGTTTTATTACGCATCTTCGAATGTTCTGTTGACGATTGTCTTCCGTTTGTATATACTGCAAATGGGGATACGTGCGCGTCCGCTTTCGCGGGGTATAACCGAAGGCACCCAACATGTGGCGACCAACACTCTGCGATTTACTTGTCTGATGCACGTGTTAGCATTTCCTAGTTAAAACCGGCCCATTCGGCGTACAAAGCGTACATGCACGATGCTGTGTGGTGACGACCACTTCAGATTATGGGAGGCGGTGGTGTCCGTAATGTTTATCACCCGTCTTCAGTCTGCCACTAGCTGCTCACCTCGTGTTAGACGGCGAGCACCGCAGTCAGGGACTCTACTAGCTGAGCTTCATAGTCAAGGTTACCACGCTTCTCCGTCAGGGCTACGCAAAACAATAACAGCAGAGCGACATTATCACACTTTCTCACGCGACCGACTGTGGGGAATGCGAGTAGTTTGTTTACCCAACATATTCAACGGCCCGTATCCAGCATTCTCGCCTTTCCGCTTCGTATGACAGCTATGGAAATTGGTAAAACGGAACGTTATTTTTCAGTCCTTTGCGTCCGTACCAATTCACAATGCCACAGCAGTGTCGCTTGCAGCGTTTCTTGGTATTGCGCGCACCTGTCTCGTCTGCTCTTGTTTTCGTCATTGTTCTGGCGAGTGTTGCAACAAGCACTTCATTGCGGTTCGGTGGCGCGTCTGACTAGCGGAGAGAAATTCACAGCTCTCTTTCTGAGTGGTAAATGTGCAAAACACGCAGTATTAAGCTAAATCAGTGTTTTGCACTCGCTAGTTGCACCTGGTTCCGCACCATACTGAGTAAAGGACTCGGATTTTGCACTACCCAATGCTTCTCCGACAAGTGGCGCTACGCGTCTTCGAAGTACTAGAGTCTGACTTCTATACTAGTATCAGCAACAGCGAGAAATAACGCAAATCTGATAAACGAAGAACGCTGCTGACGCAGAGTGCTGCAGGCGAGATTATTGAATTCAAAGAAAAAGTAATGGCTGACGTCTGCTCATTAAATGCGTGTGTTCTTTAGTTTACAAAAAGATTATGGAAGCTTCGCACTAGTTGTCCAAGCCTGAAAGAACGGCGTAGCTGGGCGGCCTTTTTTTTTCAGTTTATTTTTCTCTTTCTTTCTTCCTGTCTTTCTCTTTCTCACTGTTTTTTTCTGTATCTTTCTTGTCGCTGTTTCTTTCTATTTCTTTCTCTCCCTTTCTCTCTCTTTCTATCTTTTTTTTTCACTTTCTTTCCATCTATCTCACTATTCCTCACTTGCTCTTTCTTTCTCTCTGTTTCTGTCTCTATTTCTTTCTCTCTCTCTGTCTTGCTCTCTGTTTTTTTTTTTCTATTTATTTTTTGTGTCTGTTTCTTCCTCTTTTTCCCTTTATATGTGTTTCTTTCTCTGCCTTTCTCTATTTTTTCTCTTTCTTTCCTTTCTTTCTCTCTCTCTCTCTCTCTCTCTGTACTCGTCCTCTCGCCAATACGAGTTATTGCAGGGCACGCCGGACAATACGGCGCAGCGGCAGAGCGCGCGCCGGGCTCGCGTGTTCGCGGAGCGCTAAACAAGATGAAGACGACGAACAGAGCGCACGCCGGCCGAATTATTGCGTTGCACGCGCCACGAAGGTAGGTGCCGCTCATAATGATGATACGTTCCGTTAACGCTCTATGGTCCAACCAAAATCTTAAACAGCCCCGCTGTTATAAACGGTGTCAAAGTTCCACAAGCTCCGTGGCGAACAGTAACAAAAGAAGCGTAGCAGTGATTCCCTTTTGCCTGAATTTCGTTACTTTCGTTGTTCTTCACCAAAGTACCACTGCCTGTTTGTTGATGTGCGAAGCATTTCTTTGCGAACCCAATGCACTTTGAGCGTTTCTATCTATCTATCTATCTATCTATCTATCTATCTATCTATCTATCTATCTATCTATCTATCTATCTATCTATCTATCTATCTATCTATCTATCTATCTATCTATCTATCTATCTATCTATCTATCTATCTGTCTGTCTGTCTGTCTGTCTGTCTGTCTGTATCTATCTATCTATCTATCTATCTATCTATCTATCTATCTATCTATCTATCTATCTATCTATCTATCTATCTATCTATCTATCTATCTATCTATCTATCTATCTATCTATCTGGCCGCCTACGTCTGGGTGCTCTCATGATCACCTCCTTAAAGGGGTGTTGCCACCAAATTTGTGGCTTGTGCGTTCTTTGCTGTAAGCGTTTCCTATAGCTCCAGGAAGCATGATGCACGAACCAAGATTCATGTATTCTCGCTAAATAATTTAATATCGCCTTTTGATGTGGACAACTTTCGGTTTCGGTTTCTGGGCGCCGAGGTTGGGCAGTGACGTAGTAGTGTAGGAAGCTTGGTCACGTGACCACACAAGGCTGTGACGCACTTAGCCAGGAAGCGATCGAAACTCGGCGAGTGATGTAGCAACCATAGGCGTGCGCACAGGGGGGGGGGGGGGGGGGCAGGGGGGGGGGGGCGCCCCTCCTAATCATCTAAGAGGGGGGGCGCGAAATCCGACCCGTACATTGACCCTTCTAGTCACCTAAGAGGGGGGGGGGCGCAAAATCTCCATACATTAGCTTAGTAGGGTGGGGGGGCGCTGCGATGAACCTTTGCCCCCCCTAATGGGGAACCCTGCGCACGCCTATGGTAGCAACCGATGCATTGCCGGTACTATAGTAAACTAAAAGATATTCTAGTTCACCACAGCCGGCACGTATTTGCGGAGGTGGCGGAGGTCCAGACGTCACTCACGTCACTACAGCAGATCTCGTGTGACGTCACTACAACTTTCGTTGCGCCTCCTATAGGTCTACGTCAGAGTTGGCGCGCTAGCGATGGGTTTCGATCGGGAGAATGGGCATTTCGGTACACTGTGGAAGTGAATTAAAATATATTCTAAACGTTTGCTGTGTCCGTCCCTTCGTGTGAATTGTCCTTGCATACAGAGGAAACCCACAACAGGCTTGTTATAACCTCAAATTTGATGGCACCACCCCTTTAACTTGGTGCAGACCAAAATTGGCATGGGAGGGTAAAAGGATTTGACGATTATGACTGTTGGTCAGGGCGTGAATAATGTAAAAATCCTGTCGCGTACGTCGTCCAACACTTTCCTCCAGACAATGCGGCACATACCTGTTTCACATGGGCCGCAGTGTATGGGTATGCGCCAGAGGTGATTGACGGTTTACATCTACGCAGGAGTGGCGAGAACAGACATTGGTAATTATGCGTGAGCGTTCAGAAAAAGCTACCTCAGCAGCGGTAACTCGACGAATGAGAAGAATAAAAATTAGAATCCCAGCAGAAATCGAGCCATAGCATTCGGCGTGGCAGTCAGGTATTCTGCCACAGAGCCACGGCAGGTATAGAAATTGCCTTGGAAAAACAGCCTATGCAGGCGTATAATGTCGGTGCAACGTCACTTGTTTTGTGGTGCTGGCTATCTAGTTTTATAACAAAGCAAGAAAAACTACACATGTACTCCTACGATACAGGCGTCATGTCCGGTTAACGTGTGTGGTTCGAGCTTTCTTTATAGCAGTCTAATAAGCATTAGATTAGTGTTCCCATGGTTCAGCAACCTATCTACAGGAGTTGATCGGCCCCGGAAGAATAGGCTAACGAAAGTTACGTCTGATATCCACATCATCGCACCTCGTTACGATAATGCTGACGTATATGCTCTAGCGTGGGTGCTGACGTTACGTCAGACCATACGTTACCATCTAAACGCCAGTGTTGTCAACGTGCCTGTGAAGGCCACGATATGCGCACAACTATTACACTTACAAAAACACGTCAATCCACCTCGTAACGCTTGGCTCAAAGCCAAAAATTGCAACATACAACAACACGCTGACAGCTCCGCATGAAACCGATTCCCATAATGCGTGGCATATGCCAAATTTTCAGCTCAAAACATTGATTTTATTTTTTTCTCTTTTTTTTCTTTTTTGAAAGATGGCAAGTAATTGCCGAGATTTAAAGCGTATCTCATTCATAAAACGCACAAGCTGAACAAGTTCTGGGCTCATTGTTACTTTGAAAAGGAAGTGTTGGAAATACGTTTTCCATTCATTACTATCAAATGTCAAGATGAATCGCCTATAACAAAAGCGCATTTATTTATTTACATTGTGGATTCATCGAAATGCTGTTCTCTTGATGTCAACTGAAATACGTCACAACAGTTACAAAGAAATTTCATGTAGTAGCCTGAACCTTCAAGAAAAGAAAGTTCGACCTTTGCGATAGTGTTTTCTTTTGTGCCCGGATATCTTCCGTTCATTACTCTTCTTAAGAAATCTACCTAATAGGCGACAGGATATAAATACTGCACATTCGTTTCAATCTCCACTGGTTCTCATCGTGAGGTGAAGCTTAACTCGTTCAGCACTATGGCATTCAAGGCTTTCATTACCGTCATAGCTGTGGTGTATGGTGAGTTGGTTTTATTACCGTTGTAGAAATCACATACGCACAAACAAAAAAAAAAAACTTGAAACTTCAAACTGCAATGCTACACGTTGTTTAGAAGCGAGTAATTTCCACGTAATTGATTATTTGGAGATCTTATTGGCTCAAATGTCCAAAAATGTCTCGCTTAATTTAATACTCGTAGCACTAAGGCTAGTTGACAAAATATTAGTCGGGATGCAGGGTGCTGCAAACAGGTAGGCAGACTTCAACTAAACAGCAAGAGAGCGTAAACGCTTCCTCGCTTCGAGTCGATCCGTATCATCACAAGGGGTCTATTACCATGGAAAGTACCTTTTCTGTCTATCTTCGGTGGCTGTATATTTCTAAACTGGACGTGTCTGCGTCTATAAATTGAGATTTTACAGGTTCCATATATACAACAAACAGGTTTGTCTGCTGCCCATCGCACTAAGAAGCGGGCACTTCTACACTGGCAGATTATACGATCTTGTGCTGTGAACATTTTATTGAATTTTACCAAATTGCGAAAGTATAGTAAGTCTTGGTCTTGTCAGGAACCTGAATGATAACTTGGTCATTGTTCCAGACGTTCATGAGCATTTTTATATAAGTTTACTGAACATAGAATTACACCTAGTTCCGCCAGAAATTCAAGCGGATTCTATCCAAAGCTGAATTCTACTATATGCCAGGTTAATTTCGTGCGCATAAGATTCAATCCGAAGGGTTGAACACATCAATTACACTAAGGAACAATTGTACTTATTTGAAGCTGAGAGTAAACAATGCAAATTGACGCAAACTGCAAATATAATCAATTATTCTATAGTTTGAGGCTTGAAGTTTTTTTTTGGCTTATACATAAAGACGAGCAAAAGCGTAAGACCATGTGACCTGGAAAAGGCTCTTACTTTTGCTATCGCTCGGTATGCAAGTACATAATTTACAGTACAAGTGAAGAAATACCATTACTGCACTATACAAACACTGCAAACATATACTCTTTATCAATATACTCGGAATGATATACTCCAAATACGCACCATCAAAACCTGATTTTCACCGAAAATAATGACCCTCCGCTGCACAGCAAGAAATACCGCATCGCTGCCTGTACGTTGCCTATGTATTGCTTTCTTTTATTTATTTATTTATTTATTTATTTATTTATTTATTTATTTATTTATTTATTTATTTATTTATCTATCTATCTATCTATCTATCTATTTATTTATATTACCCGCAGAACCAAATTGCATTACAGCGGGGGGTGCATTGTTACAGAAAAATAATTGAACAAGACGCAGTGAATACAGTTAACCCATACAGGCAAAGCTCGTGTAATAGAATGTTAGCTAACAAATTGACATAATAATACATGTTAGCTAATACATCACAGAACCTAAATGTGCAATGTTACCTAATTCATCAACAAATCCTAATCATACAATGTTAGCTAATGCATCACGGAACATGTGGTTACCTTTATTAGTAACCATGTCACTGGGAAGTCGGCTACATTTCTTTCTCGTGCGAGGCAAAAATAAAGGAAGTTTTTGTGTTGCATAAGGGAATACTTAGTGATGGTGATCGATGCGGCTGAATATGTGCTGTGGGCGAAGTAGCTGGTCATGCAGGAAACAATGGTGATACATCTTGCGATATAGTGTTAAACGGAATAAAGACTGCAGCAAACAGCGTTGGACACGGGACTTGTTCTTCCCGTTTTAATCATGCACCAACAAGCCCAGTAATGTAAGGCACCCTCCTGCAGTGTTAAACGGAAATCTTTACAGCGAGATGTAAAAGAAGGAAGTGCAAGGGAAGTTTTCATGGTTGAGGTGCTCGAAGTTCTGTTATCAAGGGAAGTTCAAGGGAAGTTATTAGATTGTCAGAGCTGGGGTGCCACACCACCGTATCATATTCTAGTTTAGAGCGTATTAGTTTCTTTAAAGCTGCAATTTTATGTTCTGAGATGGTGTATTTGACTGCTCTCCATGCCGCCACGCATCCAATTTCCTATACCAGCAGCAGTAAAAGCACTCGGAGAAATGCAGCGCGACTTAGACAAAGACAGGAGACAGGAGATAGACGCATACAAGCGCCGTCTATCTGTCTCCTGTCTCGGTCCAAGCCTGGGTCATCGAGGGAGGACAGGGTGGTAGAGGCTGGAGCTGCACTCTCTAGGCTGTGCGTCTCACAGCTCCCATCTGCGGCTGACAGTGTGTCGTGAGCTAGGGGGCCGCAGGCATGAGATAGCGGGCGAAAAAGGCTTATCAGCTTGGTCGAACATTCAGGCCAAAATCTCTGTCCGACGCCTTCGTAGGCATACCATGCATTGGTGGCGTCGCAAAGGCGGTCGATGGCCACCCGCCATTTCTGCTGGTCCGTCCAGGCCTCGCGGGCTCCTAGAGCGTCATGGCCACCACCCAATTTCCGGCGTGGTCCTCAAAGCCGCGTAACTCCGGTACTGCGCATGCAGCCGGCGATGGTAAGATGACAAGCGTAAATCCAGAGTGTGCCGACGCGAAGCGGCCCAGTTGGTGTGATAGCTGCGTGGGGGCGCACCGAAGCTTTCTGTGGTCCTCGGGTGAGCTAGCCTCAAGTTCTCGCTAGGTAGCCGCAGCCAGCACGGCATTAATCGCGAACAGTGCTTGCAAGGCGGTATTAGACAGCTTGAAGCTCGACGCTGTAAAGGCCTTAGTCGTGACGCGGAGTTGCGCGATGGTATCCAGCAGCTCCGCATCACTGTCGCATGGTCCGCATCGAGAGCCAGGGCCGGCATCTGCGGAAGGATACAGCGGCTCCAGTACTCAGGCGTGCCACAACACATGGCCGAGGACGCCTGAACGGCGTCCCTTGGACTTAGAAGGGTGGCGGCTTGGGCTAGCTGGTAGTTCATGACAATTGTTATAGCGCAAACTCTTCGTGTACCCTTTGTCCTTGTCCTGAGTTCGCGCTATAACGATTGTACATTAGGCAACCAGATCTGGTCAGAGTCAAGGGCACGGGATCCATGTCATTGGAAGCGTGAACCGTGTTCCCAGGGAAGCGGAAACCATGCGATGTCTTGTCGTGAATTGGTATTGCGCCATCGATGAAGAGAAGTTGAACCGCCAAGGAGGCCTGGACGCCGTCCGCGGGCCGTGCTTGAAGCACCGACAGGTTGACAAGTGCCGAAGAGGCATTGACGCCGTCCCTAAACTGTGCTTGGTGCGGCGACAGGTATGCGGGATCCATGGCCGAGGAAGAGTGGTAGGCGTTCCTTGGGTGGCGGGTCCGCAACGCCGGAGACGCTGTAGCACAGGCGGCTTCTGCCTTAAGGCTTCGTTTATGACGACTGCGCCATTGTAAGGAGAGAAATAAGAGACAACGCCGGTACGCTGGGCCGGCTGTTCATATTCTGTCTCCGTTTTCCGCCACTTCACGCTAGCTGCCCGCGCGCAATAGCCCCGGTGTTCTTTCGAAAAGTCGCACGTTCGAAAAGTCGCAGTTCAAAAGTCGCACAGAAAGGACTTACAGTTCGGCCGCTGGACGGGCATTCGACGGAGTGAGACTTTTACTGCGTGGTCCTGCGTTAGCACTTCCTTATATATATATATATATATATATATATATATATATATATATATATATATATATATATATATATATATATATATATATATATATGTGCTGTTCGCTACCACTTCCTTTTTCTGCAGTTGTCAATTCGGAAAAATAAATACTAAGCCAGAGCGATTTCTGTTGATTGGGATAATTCTTTACTATTGACGCGAAACCATTTCTTCACTACGTTGGCGAAAGCGCCAACGTAGTGTCAGTTGGTAAGGGCGGCGTAGGCTAGGGGAATCCTTGTTGTAGACGGACAAGTTCCGACTATAAAAGTAGAAGGAAGGCGCCGAGCCATTGTCTGCGTACTACCTAAGTGTGCCCGCGTCTTCAACACGTTGCCACCGACGTAACACCCCGAAAGCAAGCGGGTCTTTATCCGCCCTATCATTTGGCCTCGAACAGAGCTGGGCAAAATTACTTTGCCGCAACGTCCGTAACAACCTGGTCGAGAGAAATGATTGCTCGTTCTCATCACATAAAGCAATGGTTAGGGATCATCTGCAACATTTTACCACACGGGTAACAATTTCTACGATCATTTACGCAATATCTTCATTGATTCAACAGGCTTGGTCCACACACACTCAAGGACTATCATCCACCACTTTGAGCCTTTTGTCTCATGCCTTTAGTTAACGAAGATCGACTGAGCATATTACGACTTCTGTAGCAAAGAAGTGAAGTTTTTGAAAATGATAAATCATTTCAATTGCTCATGTACATTAAATGAATAATGGGCGGAAAGATGTAGAGAACTACCATCGTACATTTAAGCACGTTCTTTTTCTATCATTTCAGCGGTGCAACTATTATGCGGCGCTGAAGAAAGTAAGTATTCAAGAGAGCCATTCTTTTTTATCTCGCTTCCTAAGCTCGTTTCTTGAAGACAGAAGAGTCGAACTTGAATAACCGAGATGTGCAATCAATTTGATATATAACAATTGTTTTTGAGCAAATCAAAGACAAGAAACTTTTTAAGGGCATTTAGAAAGAGCGAAGGCACCTTTTCATTCATGCTAAAGACTTTGCCGCAGTTTGCCATCGTCTCTAACGGGGTTTAAGGCAGGTAACTTGCGAAATAGTAAATCCCGTGCTCCGCTATGTATTTGCTTGGGCTGTCATTCTTAATTCTCACGTAAAACCACCAGCCTTAAATTTAAGATAATGAGCACACAAGTCTATTTTCAACTGTAACTGCTAGAATATTTACCAGCACTGTATGTGTGTGGCTGCGTAGTTTACAGTGAATTCAACAAGAAATCCTGTGAATATAGCCACCCGTCAGCGTAAGTCCTGAACATTGTGCAGGGCTCCACATAATATTCTAAATTGAACCAAAAAGACCAACAGATTTGAACGTAACTATACGTGCAATTGCCATCCGAAGAATGTTGATAAACTTCTCCTTACACGCGAATGTTATCATTTGAAAGATAAATGTAACGCCTGTACGCAGTTACAATCCAGATTTATTCCTTTACGTAGACGCAACATACCTTAGAACACTTTACGTAATGATACGACGAAGTATACTGCAGTAAATAGCAAAGCAATTGTAAATGTGCAGTCACAGCAACTGCATTGAGGAGGTATTCGAAAAGTTCCACTGCATAAGCACTTTTCCTTCCTCTCACCCAAGAGTGTAAGTAAGCAAACTTGCTCGATTCAGGGAATATAATAACATTTCTTCCATTTCCTGTTGTATAGCGAATTTAGTTTTAGAAATACATAACAAGCACAGCTAGCTGTAAAAGTTTATTTATCCAAAAGGTACCTGGCTTCCTTACGTGACACCTGTTACCAATTAGCATAGAGGAATAAGGGCCCATTAAAGTGGGTGCTATTGTGTACTGTAGAAATCAAGTATATGCAGTACTCATTCTATTATTGTCAATGCATACTTCACTGAACCCTAAAATATAATATGCAAGAAAATGAGATTAATAACAGATGTTAGCAACAACAAATTTATTCTCGCTTCAGAATGTGCGTAACGTCGCGAAAGAAGCTCTAAACAAAGCTTGCCAACTGCTATTCATTCGTAGTACCAGATGTCCTTATCATTAACAGCCTCGAAACAAATGCGGCGATAAGCATACTTTTTCGTTATCTCGGCCTCATTGAAAGCTTCCTAAGGAGCACCACCTGTTCTTTTTTTCTTCGTACAATGGAAATAGAAGGGATTCTCTTGCGCTTCCTACAGAATATCAATATTATGTTCTGAAATGGCATTACTTGTAAATGTTCTTGAACCCCTGACGTACAATTTATATAATTCGCATTCACTGACCCCTAGGTCATTATCCGCGATAGAAGTGACAAGCGAAAATAAGATGACCGTCATCACCGTGAAAAAACGATGCGGCCACCGTAAATGAATTAAAAGGAAAGAAACAAAGCTGAGAATCGCAGGGTCTTTTGTCCTTTTATTGTCGCACCAGACAGGATTCCGTCGTTTTTTTTTTATTGCTGGGTTAAAGTTGGCATAAGAGGATCGCTCAGTTAGAGAAACAGGTTATGTCGTATGCATCGTGTCCAGCGGTGTGGAAAACGCCTCAGTTGCCCCACGTATCTTCCAGTTTATTGTACGTGTGTTAACGAGGCATAGAAACACGCTTGTGAATAACATGCACTCGAACGCGCATATATCGAAGTCGCAAAAAAGTCGTATTATTTCGATATATCGGGTAATTCTTACACAAGATTGAATACAGTAACTTAATATGTATTGCCAATTTCGGTGAAGATGATGGCTTCACGGCAAAGCCTCATTATAATGTAAGAAATATGCCTTCACGATAATACGCGGGGTTTTGTTTATTTTGCATTTGTCGCGGTTCTCTGCGACAAATTGGGAATGAGGGGTTATGCGCTGATGCGGGTTAAACGCCACAGAATACGGTGTCGATGTAAAGAGCAAATCAAAGTCTTGATATGCAGGCTTGCGTACTCGTTGGGCGCCGGAAGCCTCCAGTCTGCAGTGGCCCTAATGTCGGCCGTCTTTCTCAATTTCTTATTGAGCTTGCTCCTTGGGATGCTGCACGCACACGCGACGTAAGGCTTCTTTTCTCCGAATTCGACTGCAGTGATTATCGCCAGCTTTGCAGAGAATAGCAGGTTCTTCTGTTTTACAGTATCTGTCGAGTTGACAAACAGCGTAACAGAGAACGGTGACCCCACAAGGTGGTGCGGTGGCGCAAGGAGAAGAAATCATGGGAGCGAAAACCACGTGATCGCAAGTGGTTGTTCCTTCGCTTTCCGCTCAGCGTCCTCCTAATTACACCGCCCGATTTCTCGAATACACGCGGAAAATTCCCCTACATGCGTACTTTCGAGGGCCGCATTTCTGTACGCTCACCGGCGCAGGGTTTCTCGCGCATGACGTCGAAATCTGTGAGCTTAGCTTAAAAGCCAAGCTTTCAGTGAACGTCCCCGTACCTGAAAGATGTTTGGTTCCTGTACATGCTCCCTAATACTAATAAGTACAGACCAATGTTTCGAACTCAATCGGTCTGAGGACGCGAAAACGAGCTCTCACTGCGCCGTCTCTTACAACGAGCATCTCGGGTGCGCGCACGCCTGCTCGGTAGCCCCGCGGTCGTGGCCGCTGCAGTGACCAAATAATTTCCAAATTGCCGTGTTCAGTGCCGGCGACACCTTTTTCGGTACCTGCTGGCCTTTTAATAAAAAGCAATTCAATCCTGCCTGCATTTTATACACTTGCTGGGCAAGAAGTCGGAATTGCCAATCCTTGCCTGAGGGTCTCATTGGAGGGGTCGTAACTATTAGTGCAACGACATTATGCAACATGTTTTCAATGATTATGAAAGCTGATGTGGAGGAGAATAAGTGGGCAAAGTTTAAGAAATATAAAAAATGGGTTTCTTTTTTTTTTAATTGTTGTCGGAAGTTTTCATTGTCTGGTGTTTTCTTTAACTTAGCCCGATCATATCTCTTTACTGAAAAATTATATAAATATAAGATTCGGCAGACTGGTAGATAAGCATGCGAAGAACGTAATGCGCAATTTTTGTCGCTCTGCTACAAGAATTTTTCGAGACAAAGACCTTCAAAATAAAGAAAACAACGTTTCCTGGGCCAATTTTGAGGTTTTTTATAAAAACATCTGCACTACACATCAAAACTAAAAATACCTCAGCAGAAGCAAAAACATGCATATATTTAGTTAAAGAAATTTCAGCTACCTAAGTTTAATATATTTTGTGCAATTCATAACGAAAGTTGGCCAAAACAGCAGAGCGGATGAGCGCTCCACTCCACCTCTTCGTCATTATTGATTTCCTGTGCTTCGAAAAAATTTTTGGCGGCAAAACAAACTGCGGATCTCTTCTTTCCACTCATAAGGCAATAATATATACAATTTTGAAATAAATTTGAGAGGTCGACCAGCCATCGATTGTTCGATCTTACGTGGAATCACCCTACTGCGACTTTGAGCGTATCTTTCTATCTATCTAGCCGCCCACGACTTTGTGCTGTCCTGGCCGTTTCGTTAGTGGGATGTATAACAACTGGCGTGACACAACATGGATGTATGGCAAACATAACTTCAAGGTTATAACATGAAAATCAAGGTATCCATGTCATGAAATGCATTATTTACATACCGCGGTATTGGTGCTCTTGCGGTCGTTTCGTTAACTTCATAGCTACCAAAATTGGCATGGCGTGCCAAGAATGTATGAAAAATAAGCTACAGTTCTTAACGTGCAAATCATGATATGCATGTCATGTACAGCATGATTTACATGACGTCGTCTCGGGGTGCTCGCGGCTGTTTAAATAAACGGATATATACCAAAACTGGTATAACAATACATTTCTGTATGACGAACATAAATGACAGGCGGTAACAAGAAAATCATGACATGCATGTCATGTATGGTATGGCTTACATGCCACTGTCATAGTGCGCTGGCGGCCTGTTCGCTAGCTTGATATACACCAAAATTTATATTGCATGATGTGACTGTATGACGAACGTAAATGACAGATGGTAACATGAAAATCAAGATATGTATGTCATGTAGCGCGTAATTTACATGAAATCCGCATGGTACGCTCGAGACCGTTTCACTAGCTTGACACGCGTCAAATTTGGTATTGCGTGACGTGACTGTATGAACAACGTAAATATCAGGTGATGCAGGGCATGTGATGACATGTGACATGTGATGTAGGGCATGGTTCACATGCTACGCTCAACGTGCGCTCGCTGCCAGTTCGCTAGCTTGATATACACCGAAACTGGTATTGCGTGATGTGACTGTACGAAAAATATAAATGACAGGTGGTAACATGAAAATAATGACATGCAACTCATGTACGGCATGACTTACATGCCACACTCATGGTGTTGGTGTGCTCACGGCGGTTTCGCTAGCTGGATATGTACCAAAACTGGTATTCCACGTCGTGACTATGTGCCGAACGTAAATGACAGGTCCTACTATGCAAATCATGAGAAGGATGTCATGTACGGCATGATTTACATGACACTGTCTTTTTGTGCTTCCAGCTGTTTTGTTAACTGGATATATATGCGAAAATTCGTATAGCATCACATGAGTGCTTGACGAACATAAATTACAGGTCATGCATTGTACATACCAGATTATACGCTTCATTAGCACGGTATATATCATACTGCAGATGCATACATGACAAACATGCTATATCTAGTGAACTAGATGTCATAACATGAAGGGCTTCACTTGCCTCGAAAAGTAACAAGGCGATATATGCAGCTCTTTGGTGGCTGCTTCGCATTACGTTGATTCCCACAGTGCGTGGGATTTGGCGGATTATTTTCACTCTTGGAGCTCTTCTTTTGCAGATTCTGTGACAACGCCTGAGGAAGACTCAGAGTACGACTATGGAGGTATGTTTCAATGAAAATCCTTCTAAGATGTTTCAGTTTACAGGGATAAAGTTACGACATTCTGACAGCCCAATGGAATCTCTGGACTCATCAGAAAAAAACGCTTGCAATGGCCCCTTTAATCAAAATATCTTTATTTCCGACTTTATATTCGCCGTTTTTTGATACGTGTAGATAGATTGTTCACAGTGATTCCTCATCTGTATTTTTTTGTTAATTTACATATATACATGTTCGTCATCCACACATTTCTCGAGGTTCTTAAGGTTGTGCGGATCGCGGATAACCACCCTTACCCACAGCGGGGATGACAAGCAGCGACGAGCGCCACTGCACATGTGCCTTCATGAGCGAATGCTCTGTAAACGAGCACAACGAGCGGCCCGGGAGGAGTTGCCGGGGAACTGTCGTGAGCTGTGCGTGTGTGCGCGGCGTGCGGTTCGCCGGTGCCAGGGTTAGCGAGACCGGCGCGGAAGTTTTGCGTGGAAACTGTTCGGAAGTTTGTTCTGATCTTTTGCCCTTTCGCTGGAATCTTTTAAAGTTGTGTTTTTACTCAACAATTGTTTTTGAGTTATCCCGACGTCGACGAGCGGCCCGTTTCTTGGAGCAGACACGGAACCCGAACAATATTTCCTCTGCTGTTAGTGAGACAGGGCTTTGGAAGGCGTTGCACAAGACCATACATTGTGTTCGTGGAAATGCACAGGGAGTGTAATTGTAAGAGACAATTCTGCAAAAAGAAATTAGGGCAGCCTCGCTCTGTTTGTGCCAAGCCTGGAGGAACAGCGGAGCTGGGCGGCCTTCCTTAGCACACCAGAAATAGCCGCTTAAGCGTCGACTTTCACGCGTCGGTAGGCGCCGCATGGTGACGTCATCGACGGACGTAGTTTCACGAAGACCACCGGACCAAGCTTGAGCTTAAGTAAAACGCAAGCTCGAGCTTAAAAACACGTAACGCAGGAATGTTAATATACAATACAAACATAACTTGTTGAACACGGAAGCGAATGTACTGCCGTGAACAGTATGAGCGGGAACACGCGAGTGCGTGGCAAACAGCCTGGAACCCGACGTTGGGCGATTAGCGGCGGTGGCTTACAGGGACAATGTGAAAAAGGCGCCGCAGTTCCGCTAAACGTTGGCACTCCCGCCTCACTAGTGCTGGTATAGAAAAGCAGCTGATTGCGTCTCACCGGCAGCTCGCGATGATAAGGCGCGAAAGTGAAGCAGAGCGCGACATTATGCTGTCTATGGCTCTGCGGAAAATAATGCTCTCTCTTAATCCACTCGTTTGTTCATATGCGTTTGTGTGCGTCCCAACACAAATCAATATAGAGTAAAAAAGGACGAATAAACAGTGAGCTGCGCCTGAGCGCAACAACAGGAGCTACAATTTCAAGCAGTTATCTCTATCATACGTGTCATGTGCCGTAAAAGCAGATGCATTATGGAAGACACAACAGTGCACCGAAAAGCACCGCCCTTGCCACCTTATTTTTTTAACAGCGAAATCCGAGTGTCGATCAAACTGGGGTTTGAGGCTGTTCGCCACGCGCTCGCTTGTTCCCGCTTATGCTACTCACGATAGTGCCTAACACGAAAGCCAGCGTACGTTAATATTCCTATCATATCTTTAATATCGATCTAATATCCTAACTGTCAAGAAAGAATAGGTGGGTGATAGACAAGAAGCGGACTGACATTTGTTTTGTAAAACGTACACTCTTAAAAAAATGGAGTGACCCTCTCTCCTTTAAGGGAGAAACGGCGATGTCCCCAATGTTCGTCTTCAAATGGAGGAACTTTCATCCCTTTTCAATGGAGAAACCGTCAAAATCAAGATGGCTGACGCCAAGCCAGTGAAGCGAGCAATAGATTTAGGCCTAGCGAGTACTCGATTCTCGACTGATAAAGAGTATGCGGCACTGGCAATCACCAAAAACGGTCCCGCTGAGCTTAATATCGAACGATATGACAATAAAATCAGGCAGACAAACCTGTAGTGATGAAAACCTCGCGAAACGGAGCGACGGAACTCGTACGTTTCGCTCGGCCAGCGAGACGGCGTTCACTTTAAAAGAGACGGATGCTGCAAAGGGGCTCTCACCCGGAGACTGTACGTTAGGCTTGCTGTCTTTATTTGTCGAAGCGTCACACGGTGTAGCGACGTTACCCACGCGTTTGTGACTCCAAAATGTATATTCTGTAGCATCAAAACAATCCCGTCGCAGCAGCGCATAGTTTCGATAGGTAGATGTTCAACTTCATATAAATAGGTGGAGCTATGAGAGCGCCGCGGCCGTGAAGTAGGTGGTATCTGGCGCCATCTAGAGGGATTAAACAATACTAAAAAAAAAGTTGTTTCTGACTGAGGCGGCGTACGTTGATACTGCACACAGCATTTTGGGGAGGTAGGCCCATTCATGCATTACTCAAGGACACCGGAAAGTTGATACAGCTTTTATTATTACGCACACGTTCACTAGGAAGACACATATACGCACATTGAATTCAATACATACACAATTCATTCGCATGTATAAAACCTATAACATGAACCATTCACTACAGACGCATACGTACAGATGTTTACACATGCGCTTTACACAAGTTTACACATGCGCAGATGTTTACACAAGCGTTGGCCCTTATATAGTCACTCAATTACAGTGGACCATGGTGGCACAAAGATGCGTCATTTTTCTTCAACTCTTTACGATTTCATGGCTGCGTCACAATATACGCCGACATTATTAGATAGTAGCTATGGCTTAGCCAAGCGCACCAGTTAATCTAAAGCCGCATAATAATGAACAATATATAATTACAGAGTTAGTTAAGTTAGTGCGAAAACGACCATATTGAGAACCGTGCATACCATTCCGACGACATTTTGAAGTAGCGCCATCGTCCGGCAGGGCCACAGATGAAATTTCTCTGATTTCTTTATTTTCAATAGTTACTGCGGGAGGGCGTAACATCGGCAACATGCAGTTCAGATTCCGTCGCCTTCGTCGCGTCGACTTCGTTGAGTGGTTTGGCGTTGACGTCTAATCACATTCTATTTATGCGTTGACCGCAAGTATGACGATGGGCCATGGATTCGTTCAACTGCTAGCCCTTCACTGACAATGCTTCTGATGCGGTACGGCCGTCTCATTTGTGTATACGTACGTTACAACGCGGGTCGTGCGAAGAAACAAGACAAGATGGCCTCGCACCGAACGGTGGTCTTTCGAGAGCGATATCAGTGGCTCTTGGCATCGCGGCAGCTCGATTACTTGAGTAGAGAAACTGGCGCTACACCATGGGAAAGAACGCTACCCACACTCCGTGTTCTGTAATATTTCAGTACGCTGTACCTACATGCTGCTCTGCTATTGTTACGTCACGGTATTCGCCTGGCGTGTGAAATTGCGGTCATTGTGCGACAACTGTGTAGTTGTCGTTGTGGCGGTGGTTAGTCTTGCGTTGGATTTGGAACACTCTTTTCACAAAGGTGAGTGAGAGGGTTAGTGAATACCTGCTGTGCACAGTTGTCATTAGAAGCGCGTTTTGTGTTGAGTTTCGCACGCCAAAGCAAAATCCTGAGAACGAGAGATACATACTGCACGGGTGCATAAGTCCGTCCTAATTCTCAGTGATGGCATGCGTATTCCAAAACGCATGTGATAGAGTTTTGGCTTAATTGACAGAAGTCATCGACTTATTTTTCAGAAATGTGCAATTATGATGCAGGTTAACGTTAAAATGCGGCCACGGCGGCCACATTTCAATGGGGGCGAAAGGGAGAGAACACCCATGTGCTTATGTGCTTAGAACCCCAGTTGATCGAAATTAATCCGTAGTCCCACACTACGGCGTGCCTCATAATCATACGGGGGTTTCGACACGTCAAACTCCAGCAATTATGTTATCGTACTTCCACGCATGCGCTGTGCAGTCGTATCACGTTTGATAAAATATTGTAAAAATTAACCTTCATGCTTCTTTATATTGCTTCTTGTATTGATAAGTGCTATAAGTACTGTGTAAAACTAAAAACGCGTGCTCTTGCCAAGTATGTTAACGCCGAAAAAAAAATGAATTATTGGTGTACAGTCTAAGGTGTTCATTAAAGCAAGACTGTTTTGTGAAGCGGGACTTACTGTATTTATGACAAAGCAGATCGTGCGCAAACGTATACAAACAACACAAGACACACGGAAGTATGCGGCGCATCGCGCACACGCCAAGCCTATAAAAAAAAAAGAAAAGAAAACGCCACACACGTTACTCAACACATAGAGCAAAAACAATGAACGTCACTCGTATGTTGCTCGCATCATTCCTAGGTACAAGTAATTGCACGCGACTGGCCGAGATCGGTAGCACTGGATAATCTGGTCTGATGCTGCCGAGTGAGCGCGAAAGGACGGCCGCTCTCCGCAGCACAAAATCACGATGTAACTCGGCGTGCGCATGCGCGCGCGCCAGTCACGTGGTTGAGGAGAAAAGTTTCTCCCTTGGGGCTTGCCGCAAGAGGGCGCGACGAGTAAATCGTCCGCAAAGGAGAAAGTCGCTGCTCCGAAGGAGGAACGGAGCCCGTTGCTCCATTCTCGCTCCCCTTTTTGTTTTAGAGTGTACCAACAAATTTACTGATTGCCGTCCATGTGTGGTATGTAAGATTCCGTTTAGCTGCGACCGCCTCTACGTAGAGCAAATGGGTCGGTGTGTTAACCAGAGATTAATGGAACATAAGAGATCGCTAACCAGAGGCTCACCATCTAATCTATATCTACATTGCCGAGTGTAAGTGCATGCCAAAATTCGATGAATGCGAGATTTTGTGCCGGCACAGGAATGAAGAAACGCGTTTAGTGGTTCTACCATCGATTAACCTGCATGAAGAAGGAATCAAGTGTCTGAATAGTTAGCTCTCAAGTAGACTCCCACGCGTGCCGGATTATTAGGTTCGTCTATTGCTTGGGCGTGCGCCGCATAAGTTTTTGTGCCTTGTTTCTTTTACACCGTTAGTGCTCCTTTTCAGTTGTTAGTCGGCGTTTGTGGTGCCTTGACTTCTCTTGTGTCCGTGTTTGCACGCCCAGTCTCTTTAACATGGATGTCTTTCTCTCCTTGTCTATTTCTTTCTCTGTCTGTGTCTTATTATGCCATTCTTCCCTTTCTTCCTCTCTATTTCTCTATTCCTCCTTCATTCAACTCAGTCCGCCGCAGTGGTGTAGCCGTTACGGTGCCGGGCTGCTGACCCGAAGGTCGCGAGTTCGAGCCTGGCCGCGGCGGTTGGATTTCGATGGAGGCGAAATGCTAGACGCCCGTGTACTGAGCGACGTCAGTGCACAGTAAAGAACGCCAGGTGGTCAAAATTTCCGGAGCCCTCCACTAGGCGTGCCTCATAAACGTATCGTGGTTTTGGCACGTAGAACCACAGACACTAGTATGTCTTTCTCTTTCTCTGCCTACTCGTTCTCTTGGCCATCAGGGTTACTACGTTCCACACAGGACAAATCGGCGCGCGAGTTCTGGGAGGGAAGCAGAAAATGAAGAGAAAAAGAAAATGAAGAGAGCGCGTGCGGGTTCTTGACGGTTTTCTGTCGGCACTGCACGGCATAACGCAAAGCTTAATAGCTCCCCGGTTATATGGACAATGAAAATTAATGTCATGTTGTAGGGTAATGATGACGTCGTACGTGTGCCATTCAGAGCTCTGCTCTAATAGAAATGTACTGAAGTAGACGAAGAAAGTGGTCGCCGCCGGAGGAAAAAGACAGGAATTTAAGGATTTAATTCCATGAAAGCACGCGTCTGATGCACTACCAATTAGGACGCTGAGACGGCCGTTCCCCCGTCCGGTTTATTGGGTGTGTTTGTACGTGTAATCCTTGGCGTTTTAGCTAGCACCATTCGTAGCCGTATTGGCGGATGGCGATCATTATTTCTTTCGTTAGCTGGCATCCCATATCCCGGATGGCGATCATTATTTCTTTCGTTAGCTGGCATCCCATATCCCGTGTCAATCAGGCAGAGTACTAATAAACCCCGGCATACTACCTAAAGGTATCGAACATGTAGCTAGGCACTCGCTATAAAAGTGAGCAAAAGAATGGAAATGTATCAATGGGGCCATTTTCTTTGTTACAGAAAACCTAACAAAAGCGAGAGATAATGAAGTCATGAAAATTTTATGTAGCATTATGTGCAGTTTTCGATTGAACTGTAGTATTTATGACATAGGGAAGGATGAACCACCCTTTTGGCGGATATTCGCGAATGTGGGGGGTGGGGGCTTTTTAAGTGCCTTTGTGCTCCTCTGTGGCGCGCCCCAACGCAGCCACATTTCCGAACTGGCATTCCTCGCGATTTGTTGCAGAGCATGGTGCGCCTATAAGCGTGCGCTAGGCTTGAACCTCATGGGACTCATGAACATTTTTAATACTGGACATTTGACTTCCACTTTTTCTTATTAGAGATTTCTGAAATCATACACGCGAGAAAGTTATCTCAATTTGCTGATATGATGGAAATAATATTTCGCACTAAATAAAGTTTCCAGTAGAATATTTTTCTGATAAGTAAAAGATAAATCGGCGTCGTCTATTCATTATTTTCAGAATATGAAGATTCTTGCATGTATTCCATAATGAAAAGAAACAATGGCACGGTGAGTAGTTGCACCCAGTACATACGTATGTATATTCTGGTTTTCTTTAGGCAGAACATGTACTTCATTGCCCTGTTTTATTTGTATGTGACACAACTTGCATTTGATCAACTGAATAAAGTAATATACACCTTAATTAAACATACGTCTGGATACGTCACTACGTGATGGTATTTTGCGTAGATAAAGAAAGAGAAGAGATAAATAATGCGTAACTCTTTCTTTTCCTGCCTACATTGTATGCATGCGCTGTGCGTAGGGTGCGTCAAAAGCATTAAATATTTGCGTTGTGTAAGCGAGCAGGTGGTTAGTGAGATAAATTTAAAAGTGTGTGGCGCTCGATGGCTGCAAGAAGCTGTTGCTTCTCCAAGACATGCTGCTCAAAATTCTGTGCCAGCAGAGCAGCTTTTTGGACTACTCCAAGTCTTTGGGATCTGGGTGGCTTGCACCCACTAAAAGGTGTTTACACTGCATTGTAAAACAGCGTGCTACTGGTTCTATAACATGGCTACCGGGCTGACTGACTTTTAGAGAACCTGCTAGTAAATTTTCTATTCCGTGTCTGCACTACTGTTTTTCGGCCCATTGTTTTTTGAGTGAGGAAGCGCAGCAGGAGATATTGCCGATTTTAAGGGTGGTATACGTTAGCTAGCTAGTTAGTATTTTGTGACAAAAAGCAATGAAGGCTATGATGGTGCGCGAATCACCGGGCATTAAAATTTCGATGACAAACGCAGCATACGCTGCTGTATTCGAAATGCTGTATTTTAAAGAGTATTTTCGTCTAAAAATCTGTTCACGTCAGTAAGATGTTCCGCTCAATCCTCTCCAAAAATTAACATTGGTTGAAGGGGTGCATGCGTATTTGCAGAAAACGCGTAAGAGTTTGTGTCTTTGAGTCTTCATATGTGATCAGGAAATTAAAATGTGATTTACTGTTCATGGTTCATGGTATTGATTGCGTGGTTGGTTGTTCATTTTCTGCCAGTAAGTATTGGTGGGAAGTTGAGTATTCCCAATTTGAATTCTACAAAAAATTACTGCAATAAAATCCTCGTGATGATAAAATGTTTTCTGTTCCCTAATGACAGCTTCAAGTACGTGTACTTCAACTTTCTCATTCAATGTGCACTGATGTAACCAGTTAAAGGATAATGCTTTGCGAACATCTTGAATCCCACCCGTAACAAGTATATGTTGTCTCTGATTAGGCAAATTGTGTGCGGTTGCTGCGAATTTGACTGCGTTTTCGTGTCTGGGAACGTGGCTTGGTACAAAGCAGAAAAGGACGATCTGACAATCAATAAGGCGGGAAAGTATGTTCGGAATGTCGCCTACCACACACACACACACACACACACACACACACACACACACACACACACACACACACACACACACACACACACACACACACACACACATATATATATATATATATATATATATCAATTCTTTGTCGTAATAAGTGTGCATTTCATTTTCTTCCATGTAGGGGCTGGCGATCAATTGCACAGCCGTGTGTGGCATTTCCGGTTCAAGTTCACAGCCTCTACCCAACGATACACCATGCGTGGTATGTATCAGTAGTTCATCCTTTACACTTACATAGAAAAACATTTTTCATAATTACGATAGCACGCCATTCACTTTTCGAAAGGATTTTCAAATGCGCCCCTTTTAAGCACGTGACAATATCAGAAGCATGACTCATGAACTATTGGCTCCCAGGTAACTCTGTTTTCTGGCTCACATTTTCTGAAAAGACAATATGACAACAGACGCGTACGCTTAGAAAGCACATTTCTACCTGTGTAGTCGTGGTTTCCGCCTCTAGTCTTTTGGTAGCTGCACCTTCCGGTACGCACAAAGTACTTTAGGGTCAGAGTTGTAATTAAGAGTGTAAGTGGATTATGTCATTAAGAGGTGTTTGTAAGGGGCTCGGTTTAGAGGAGGCAAGCAATACGTATGGTGGCATCTTGAGAGCAGAGGAGGAGGAGGAGGAACAAACTTTATTAAGAACAACCAATTTAAGTACCTTGGCCTGGGCAGAGAGTACACTAAATTTTATTCGTAAGGAAAAAGTACGATCGCGGCGTGGCGGCGCAAAAATGCCAGTCTTGGTGAAGTTGTCTCGCTATGAAAGGCGCATGGCGGATGTCGAGGTACAATGTCCCCGTGAATGCGAGAACCGGTCTGTCGAGAAACTAGGGAAAATTTCCATAAATTGACAAAAGAACGAGTATTCGTCGAGGAGCTGGCCATAGGTACGGGACCCTTAGGGGAAAGAGAGAAGACAGCGCCATGCGGTTGCTACGTGTTCTTGCTCCTACTCCATTTAATGCTTCATAAGGAACTGCTATATTGTGAAAAATAAATAAATAAATACTTTTGAGGTACTTCATCCGACGATTATTGTTGCAAATGTGGTTTGGTTGGTCCATGAAATGTATGAAAATGATAACTCATTTGTGTTGCGCTTGGCAGTGGCGTGCTCTTCTCGAGGAAGGCACTTCATAGAGTACTTCCTATTACGTAACCGCAGGGAGCGAGAGAAACTCAACGCTGAAAGAACGCTTGCGCTCGGAAGGTGGTTACTAACGTTCTATGCGACGCATGCGAAGCAGAAAAAAAAAAGATAATGCTTCAAAATACAGAAACCCAGCAGGCCTTCCCGAATAAAGATTAAAATAAGAAGTGAATTTGAAGCATGGTTTCGTTTGATAAAGCTATACGTATTGAACAAAATGAACACGAGAGACTGAAGGAACTGCTGTTGGACAATCACGGGAAAAAAAAAGTTTGGGGCCCAAGGTACTTAGCAAGGGCCTATGTTTGATATCCTATGTTACATAAGAGAGAGCACCGGAGCTGAATTTTCTCGGTTGGCACTTTTTTTACAAATCGCTCTCGGAAAGTCATATTAGTGAAATCACGTTCCAAAAATCTACAGCCTACCCACTCCGCGAAGATGGTCGCAAAACGAAACGTTATGCGAGATGATCCCCCTTGCGACATACTTTGCAGCGGCCCTCGCTGCCCTCAGTTGTGGCGGCAAACCTTCGTTGCCGTGTTGCCTCGGCTTCGCAAGATCGCATTTCGGAGTCTTTGGCTCTCCCCTGGCGCTTGGCGTTCGCTTCGCGAGCTCGCAACATTGCATCGTCGCCGAGGCGACGTCTACACGCGACTGATTGACCAGCGAGATCACGTGATGTCATGAATCCACCGCTACATTTTAAACGCGCGCGCTTACACCCGATTGGTCAAAGCGAGGTCACGTAATCTGCCGGGTGAGCCAACGGTGCTTCAGCGTACGCCTCGTGAAGTCGTGAATCCGTCTTTAGATTTGAAATGCGCGCGCTTACACGATATCGGTCAAAGCGAGATCACGTGACCAGCTGGCTCAGCGAATGACACATGCCCGCTAGCAGTTTTCTGCCGAAGTAGGCTACTACTACGGTACAGGTTAGACTAAGGCAGCTTTGCTGTAAAAGGGACTTTCTGGCGCCTTTCTGAGCAGAAATTTTCCGAGGAGCAAGATCACATTTTCGTTGACATTGAGTCTTGTGCTAGATATCTCAATACGTATTGAGATAAATAACAACCCGCGAGCTACATATTTATGAAAAGAAATAGCGGTAGTTGGTGGAAATTACGCACTTTAACGTTAGATGAACCACACAATATTGACAAAACTTGTGCTCCAATATTAGGCACGTAGCGCAACCAACTTCAAGAAGTGCACGGAACTTGAGAAGGTGATATTGTACGACATAAATTTGTTTGACCAATATGCTACGCAAAGAAAGTTTGGCTGTATAGTGCACATTTGCTGGTTCACAAGCGACAGTACAGTCTGCGTGTGAGGTAGACTGTAAAATGCGCTCTACCTAAACGCGTGAGTGCGGAACTTCAACATGCTCCAAAACCTACTGACATGCATAAGGGTGATCGATCAGTACATTTTCTGTAAAACGATAGTTAGCGGCACCTAAAGCTTTCGCAATGGTTTATACCGTGCTCACGCTATAAACGCACGGACGATAGTTTAATAGTTTAAATAATTTTGGTGGTTTTACGTGCCAAAACGATATCATTATGAGGACGCCGCAGTGGAGTGCTCCGAATAACGTCGACCACCTAGAGTTCTTTAACGAGAGCATTGATGTCGCACGTCGCCATATGATGTCTTTATGACGTCATCGTGACGTCACTGTGACGTAACGCCACGTGATGACGTCATGACACGACATCGTAGCTTGGTCAAGTGTGAACCGATCACGGAGGCAATGCAAAACCACGTAAGGTGCAGAAAGCTTTCGGAACGCGGCGGGGTAGGATCACTACATTGACTCAAAAGAAAACGAAGATGACTTCTGCCTTCGAGTCACCTACGTGAATGCATAACGGACCCTGTTAGATTTCTCGTGTCAGGTATCTAAGCCGCTAATATACAAAAAGAAAGCGATACACAGAACTTCTTCTCTGGCGTGTGATAATTCGTGGCAACTATTAACCGGTGGAAACCTATCAGTTGAACCACATAGATTGTATACACGCGTCAATGCATCCCTCTTGAAAAGCATGACGTTCGTTATCATTCGGAGACATGAAATCACATACCTAACAATGTCGGAAATGAAAACCACGGCTGACTGATTTGGTTTATTGAGTGTATAATACATCTACCACTTCACGCCCAAACCCTAAAGGTGGTAAAGCTTTTTCCCCTCAACTTGCAGATCAACTCCTACCTGTTTCCCGCAAAATCAAAGAATTAGCTTCCTCTTTTTTTGCGTGATGCATGCATATTTTAATACTTTCTTGAAGTTTCGGTTTCACTGAATGATATTTTGAATAGCAATGTACAAATGTTAACTATCAATGTACTTTCATCTACACTAATGTGTTGTTTTTAGTTGATAGTGTAACTATCTTGATAAATATTGGGCTATGTTCTTAGCAATACTATTTTAACAGCGAATCTGCTCTTGGTCGAGTCTTTCATGTCCGGGATCCGTGGTAACGCTTGCGGGCATCGTAAACGGGTATGCGCCACAGACATTTGCTAAATCCCACTACCACTGGCTCACTAAAATGATGCCAACAGTTAGCCCAACAAAGGAGTCTTTGCCACAGAAATCTGCGGGGCGTATCAGAAAACAATCATCGTCATAAACGCGTATTTGCCACAGAAATTGTGTAAATCGCACTACACAAAATGTCCACTAAAAAAGAAAAAGGCAACAGTTAGCCCAACTCATGGCAGGCCTAGGCCCGGCCACTTAAACCTGCTGGTTTACCATAATAAAGTTTATTCCTCCTCCTCCTCCTAGCCCAACAAATGGTGTGCGCGTTACCACAGTCGCACCATTGTAACGTGATACTTTGTGATTATAAAAGGTGGTGGCTATACTAGCACATCAGAGCTGAACCAAGAGTGTTTGAAAAACAGCAGTGACACAACATATCGGAGCAGCCTTAGAGAAAGACTTCTTTGGAAACCTTTGTACATGAGTGCTATTGGGCAAGATGCAATAAAACTATAATATCACCTCAAAGTTTAACAAAGAGTGTTTAATAAAGAGCAGCGATACAACTTATCTGAAAGACTTGCAAAACATAGTTATAGAAATGATTTAGCCTGACGAAGGGAATGCCATGAACTTCGCTGTTTCATGGGTGTCCGCGAAGCGGAGCAGGTTCAATTTTTTTCTAGTACTTCTGGACGAAGAATTACTTTAAAGAAAGAGGGAAGAGTATTTTTAACGGTTCATAATTGTAATGGTGACATGACTGCGAATTGGAAGATCAAAGCTCAATTTTCAAGCATTTCTTCTTTGACACGACACACACTTTTGACCGATGCTTACACAATGAATCAATCTATTCACACACCCCAATAACATCTTAGTAACATGCGCCTGGGGCGGTGGACTAGTGGTTATGTGCTTGACTACTGGCCCGAAGGTTGCGGGATCAAATCCCAGCAGCGGCAGCCGCGTTTTGATGGTGCCGAAATGCTAGAATTCAATGTGTTTAGATTTCGAAAGGCGTAGAAGAAGGCCAGGCGATAGAAATTCCGGGAGCCATCCCCTAAAGCGTCTCACATAGTTCTATCGGGCTTTTTGTGTCGAAAAACCCGAACGATCATTAGGGATCACTCTAACATGCGCTGTATATTCATACATATGTTTAGAACGCTTGCGATTCCTTGATTGCATTACGTCTGGTTACATATTGATTACACTAGATTCCGCTGCCATGTCAACGGGGCATCGTTGGACGTCCATGTATTATTCTTTCGGACACTTTCTACGATATTATTATTTGATTGTTTTAGCAATGAACATATGTCTTCCTGATTTTCAGAATGCCACAAACCCGCCATTGAATTATAATGCCACTAGCAATAACTACACATGCACTGTGGGATCGTGTAGCAATGGTACATGCCCTTCAAGCGGGGAAGAGGTGTTCTGCTGGATTTAATGGAAGATATCCACTTTATTCTGCATGTTTACTTCGTGCAGTAGTTTTCCACATGCTAACTTGAGGTACTTACCTGCGATCTGATAGCAGCTGCGCACCCAAAAATTTGGCTCTTGGGAAAATAAATGATCACGCACAAAAGCACTGTTTTATATTATGTCCATTCATTTCTTCTGAGAACATGGAAATAGTTCACCGTATCAATCTTACTTCAGCAGAGTGCTATGTTGTCGAGCTTGTACATTGCTAAAGAAGGTATTTTGGGTCAGTGTACAATCCCTTTATTAAATGTCTTGATTGTCTCTTTTCTCTTCTGATGTTGTTTTACATTTGTTACAATACCTTTTGGAGCTATAAACTTGACTCTGTCGCTCATTGCACGAAATAAACATTATGTGCAACCTAGGAGACTTCGCTCGATAGTTGCGCCACCAAAATAAAAAAAATACATAAGTTTATAAGCCAGATGTCGATTGTTCGCTCGGATGTGTGCCTAAGTAAGACACTGTGCGAGAGCTATAGATGTGCAAATAGCATTTCTGCTCCACTTGATAAGCCTCAGGTCTAGTTTCTTTCGCAATTGTTGCGTCTGTCTTCAAAGGTTTCTCTTTTGTCATGACGAGAAACTGAGGTGACAGTCGTTCGCTACGAGGCTTTGAAGTTTACATTTTCCGCGAAAAGGAGCACCGGCGAAACGATGTATTCCCCAAGGCTGCGGTGACATATTCAGCATTGCTTTACACTTAACAAAAGAAAAATAAAACGTATCACGAAAATGGTCCTGCCTGACAAGGCTGACATTAGGAAAGCATGATCGCGCCACCTGTACTCCTGCGCCATATTGTCATATGTTCGTGACATTGAGGAAGGCAGGGGCCGTATTCTAAAACGATCGCAAAAGGCGACAATCGCAAAAGTATCGCCTTTGGTGCGCGCTGATTGGCTATTGAGCAAAACCGGAAAAGTGAGAGCGCCATCTAGTATTTCCGTCGACGTGACGGTGCTCTACGGCGCTCCCGACATGCAAGGAATAAACGAACGCGCCTTATCCCCACCGATTGGTGGTGAAGTCTAGCATTTCATAGACATATAGGGTAGCTTCCAGTATTTAATCGTCGGCGAATGTGCGCAGTATTTTGTACGCCGAAACTTTCAGCGAGCATTACCTTGGGTTGTTTTCAGTACTCGTTCTTTGTCCTGTACTCGATACCCTTATCCTGCGGCAAGGTGTACATCGGTCAAACCGAAAGATGTGTTAATGACCGGTTAAGGGAACACGCCCAAAAATTAATAAAACGAGATGACAAGAATGCGCACCTGGTTGCGCATGCTATAATGTGTGGCTGTGACGCAGGATTCTCCGAGACAAAGATTCTTGGCAGAAGCACAAGGAAAACTGCACGTGAAGTGTTAGAGGCATTTTCCATACAAAAAGACAAGGACCGCTGTGTAAGCACCCCGTCGCTATCTCTGTTTCCGAGTGAATTTCAGTTCATCAGATCTAGACTGTGATGTGGAAGGAGCAGGAAAAAAATGTATGTCTTGATTGTGTGTGTGTTGGCTTTATCTGATGTTAATGCGCGCATGTGCCACATGTATATATTCAAGCCCGTGCGATCAATAAATCAGTTGGAAGTGAGCGCTGTACGTGGTGGATGTCTGGGTGTGTGGGTGTGTGGGTGTGTGAATGTGTCGTGTGGTTGCGCTCTAATTAAGTTTTTGGAAACGTTCTTTGTCAGCACGTGTTTTTTTCGTGGTTTCAACGTTCTAGGAACATGAACCGTGCGTTGCTGATGCGTTTATCGCGCACCGGCAACATGTTGAGATGTTGAGACAATGTCGCTGCGGTGGCACACTACAGCTGAACTCTGAGTACGTCTTGTTGAACTCTCATCAAACATACCTTTCACACAAAGTTGGATACTTAAAGTATTATACTGTGCATTAACCAAGTGCACAAAAAACATTGAAAGCACTTTAAACACGCCCTATATTTCAAGTAGCCACAGCCAAGCCTGGCCACTGCGTAACAGCCAGTATACGCTCGAAAGCTCCGCACTCGGGTCGCTCTGCGCTCGTACGGTACACCCACTCCTGTGTTGTGAGACATTCGTAACACCAACGGCCAGTGCAACAATGACGTCACAGGCAAGTGTTTCTTCAGTTACTGAACGCATGAGATTCTACGCCACCAAACGCGATACTGTCGACTTTCGCTATCGTATGAGAATACGAACCCAGCAGTCCGCGTGTTCAAGAATGAAACCTTTTTTCGGGCAAACTTGTGTCCGAGAACCGAAAAGTCAAAGTACAAGCAATACACAACGTACGCTGATAAGAACGATCACAGCGTCGGCCGTAGGTAATCTGATCACCAGTAAAGCGCGTCAGCATTTTATACCTGTGGCATCGAAGGTTCCATCGTTATCGGTTGTGGCCGGCACAGTTCCAAAATAAAATCTACTGTTCGCATTGCGCGTTGAGGCTTATCAGAAGGTT
The DNA here is from genome assembly GCF_013339695.2 of Rhipicephalus sanguineus. Lineage (NCBI taxonomy): Eukaryota > Metazoa > Arthropoda > Arachnida > Ixodida > Ixodidae > Rhipicephalus > Rhipicephalus sanguineus. The sequence goes on from NC_051179.1 coordinate 96,252,786, forward strand.
GTTAAATAAAATGGAATGTTCGCAGACATTCGGGCGTGGTTTGCACAAGGCAGTGATTATACGTGTAACGGACCGGTAAATAAAATACAAATGAAGCGTGCGTGGCAAAATATCGTGGCTGCTTCTGGTCCTATTCATATACCACCATGAATGAAGCAGCCATTATTCATGCATTTTGTGGTGTGTTGTAAACTATGTGATGCCTAAGGGCAACCGTCCGAATAAAAATGTTTCATTCGTCAGCGGCTTGAGTGTCAGGTGTTACAGTGAAGTCAGTTGCTGTCACTACTCTCGCCGCTCATCGTTGCTTCTGAAGGCATCCAAGTGAAGTTCTCATACTAAATTATTTTATAGATTCCAAGTGCGACTCCACATTCCAGATGCGAGATTATATGAAAGCTGTGCGGAAGGAAAGTTACAAAAGTGCCGCAAGTTACGCTCATGATGTAAATCAGTTTCCTTCCTAGATAGAATTGTTGAAGCACGTGAAATCGCGAATCATTTTTAGGCCATTTAGGAGGTCATTCCCGTCTCGGGCGCTGCGCAGAATTGTTCGGGTGTGGGAAATGTCCGAGCACGAGGGCCAATACTTCGGCCTTTCATGCTTGGGCAAAGTATTGACCCGCAGTATTCCTAAATAAATAAATAAAACTGGTCGGGATCATTGCTTTGGATCACTTGTGCGATTGTTGTCAAGTGGTGCGGAAAAAAAGTGTAATCAAGGCAGCAATAAGCAATCCGATGGCGACAAGCGAGAGTAGGATATGCCTTGACTTGCTTTTCAGGGTGGGCACGAGAGAGTAGTAAGCAAAATCGAAAATAACAAACACATTTCTGTAGCTCATGGTAGATCCAGGCAGCTGATTGATGCTTTCGTGGTTAAGATCACCAACAGCAGATGCGTATTCAAGTTGGGTTCGGAGAATAGTTTCACAAACAAACAAGTAGTTTTAACGCAAACCGCACTTCTCTTCCGATAAATAAGGATGCAAGACGGCGAACGTACACTCTTTCCACTGCTCTTCACCGTGTGTTTACAAATGACGTTAAGAGCGCTAGATTGCGAAGAGCTGGGAGTCAGAGGTAATGAACACCTTAGTGACCTGCCGTTAACTGATGACATTGTCCTTCTAAGTTGCTCAGTAGACTTATTACGCCCCGCCACGGTGGTCAAGTGGTTATGGCGCTCGACTGCTGACCCGAAGGTCGCGGGATCGAATCCCGGCCGCGGCAGCTGCAGTTTCGATTGAGGCGAAATTGTTTGAGACCTGTGTACCGAGATTTAGGTGCACGTTAAAGAACACCAGGTGCTCGAAACTTCCAGAGCCCTCCACTACGGCGTCTCTCATAATCATATCGTGGTTTTGGGGCATTAAAGCCGAGATGTTATTATTAGTAGACTTATTACAAAGCATTACCACTCAAGGGGACACGAAAAGCGAAAGGTGGTTATGAGATTTATTATGCGTTCATATGGTTGACATTTATTTCGTTCATTCGCGAATTATGGTCGACTGTCTGCATCTAAAATTCTCACAACATAGGTCTAATGCGCTCGATATTACATTAGTTACTAACTCAGACCAGGTGCGCAAGAAGCGTGGTGCACTCGAGGCTGACGTCACGAGAGCGCTGATACTTTTAACGGACGTGCTGCAGCAACCTGACCCCGACGTCTCTCGGCGCAGATCCTGACGCCAATCGGCGGAGAAGACACGTTGATGGTTCCGCTGGAGGCTTACAAGCTTCAAGTCTCCACATTAAGGCAGGAAGAGGGGTGCATGGAAACTTTGCAACAAACATTCCCGACGACTACAGAAAGTATTATTAGCCAACAGAAGGGAAATCCCATAGAGGAACTGGAATCTCTGACGGTAATGTTCAGCTCAGTGGACCAACCATTCCGCAGCTTCCCGATGGTGGCGGGTCCGTGGAACTGCCACATGCTTCCCAAAATGAACTGTGAGATTCGCATGAACACTAACGTGGTACACGTCTACGAGAACAATGAGAATATGTTTGCTGAGAAATCCGTGGACTTCCCATACGCCAGCCTGAGGAAGTTCGTAAGTGTCCTCGACTTCATAGCCCTCATGATCACCGACGGACTTCTTAAGCCGTCTCGGTACCGCCGGCTTAGTTGGGAGAGCATTAGACTACAACGGCATCTCGATAGCAAGCCCAACGAGCTCCAGCATTTTAGCCCATCCCATTTCTCACTGGTAAGTCGCAACATCTCGCTGCCCCAACATGATTCCGCCTCGGGGTTCCCAATGCACTTTCATTGCAACGCAAGGTGCGTCATCGTCAGCGGCTAACGACTGAACCGCGGAGAAGACGCAAGCGAGCCCACGTATTACTGTTGCGGTCAGGTCATCCCCGCTCAAAATACGCCCTGGGCGCGTGCGGTTCATCTTGAACTCGTGGGAGGATGTAGAAGAATAGTGCGGAACGGATGATGATGAAATGAACTTTATTTGGTCCTGGAGAACCCCGATCAGACAACCCCCGAAGGGGGGTCCGCCGCAGTTGCTGGCCGCGCCCACGCCGGTACTGGAAGACCGTGGCCCTCCGCCCGTTCGCAGGCCTCCTGGACTGCCGACAGCTGGACTGAGAGCTCGTTGCTTTTAAGAGCCCTCTCCCAGTCCTCTTCTGTGCTGAACTTTGCGCTAAGTAACGCCGGGCACTGCCAGAGCATATGAGCGAGTGTGCAATTATCCGCCCCACAGCTAGGACATCCTGGATTTATGCCTTCAGCAAAGTGGCTAAACGTGCTGCGAGACGGGAAGGAACCTGCCTGCAGCATCCGGAGAACCGACGACTGCGGCCTAGTAAGCTTGGAATGCGGGAGGGGGTATCGCCGCCTTGACAGTTGATAGTGCGAAGTAACTTCGTTGAACGGCGGAACGGAGCAACGTGCAGCGTGCTAGGCTCTATAGAAGACGAGAAAACTGAGGCGGCATCGATGGCACGGAGCACGCGCAGGTAGACGGTGCGGCACTTCGCTAAACGGACGTTTTAGATGCGAAGCGGCTTATGAACGAGGCCTGTACCCCCGGCGTAACCAGTGCCCCGCGTGCCACTAGATGTATGGCAGAAAGAAGAGAACGAAGCGTTGGCACGGGAGGAGAGCTCGCGCATGGTGTGCAGAAAGGAATGTTTGCCTGAGATATGGACGTGCGGTAGAGCGCTCGCTCCACTGCAGCGCGTGCTCTAGTATAAATCATGCAAGGTACCCACTACTCCAGAAATCATCGTGATTCATGCAAGGTACCCACTACGCCATAAATCATGCAAGGCACCCTTACATGCGAAGCAGCTTGTGAACGAGGCCTGTCCACCCGGTGTCGCGTCGGCGTAGGCAGTGCCCCAGCAGATCCGGAGCGGCGGGCTGGCGAAGCCGAAGCGAAACGGGCGCGTTGACATCGCATTCTCAAACTTCAAGCTGCAAACTTTGCAGCAAGAGCCATTAACTTTATACTTTACGGACCACACGGCCGTTATACTCAAGGGGAACCATTCCTCTGAGCTTCAAGTCATATATGACGAGTAACAACTTCAGGGGAACCTCGAATGGAAGAACCATGAACAGTGATGAAGATAATACAAGATTTACAGAAGTCTAAGTCGACTCATGGCTGCTTCGCATACTACTCAGGGTTTCCTTTACAGGGAGATGGTGGGATTGTACCTCCACGTCTGGGGAACCAGTCATTTCGTAACAACGATAATTAAAATGCGCAAACGCCACTCTCTAATCAGTCCCCGGCCCCTTGCGGCCCATTGCAAGAAAATAATGCTTTGAATCATACCGCTCATTGGCACAGCTGTAAGCGTATGCGTCTCACTATCTAGGATTCATTTGCCGCTTCAATCACAGCAGGCATGCACAGTAGTGATGCAGAACTATCGGTAAATTGACTATCGATAGTATCGATAGTTTTCTTGAAACTATCGACAGTGTAAACAAACTATCGATAGTACTGCTATCGACAAACTATCGATAGTGCAATCGGTTGTACCATCATTGTTATTACTAGCGATATTACAGCCACGCGTGTTCATTGCTTTGTTTTATGTATACGGGTTTCACCCACAAAGACTGTTAGCAACGTTTGACAGCGCCGTAATGTTTGAGAAGCTTCACGATTTTTTGAGATCATTCGGTTAAGATTACGCACCGGGCATGAATAGTCAAGTTTATTCGAGAGCTTACGCGAGCACCAGCAATAACGCTGGAAGATTCGATGACAGATGTATAAAAGACGAAGCGTTCCACCGATGATCAGATTACTCGACGGTCGATGACCGTTGTCGCCGCTATCAGTGCGCAGCGTGTATCGCTTGTATTTTGAGTTTTGATTTTCTGTGCACAAGTTCGCCCAGATGAAGAGCTTCGTATTTCCCAGTCTTGCTCCAGAATGCTTCACCGTCACAACCACTTGACAATACTGTTGATAGTGGTGTGAATATTAATGCTGTTGCTGGCCGGCTATAAGGCCAAAATATTTGCGATAGCCTACTATCAGCTTCGCTTAATTTATGAGCAATTTTTGGCGAAAAAAATTATTATTTCGGCAGTGAATATGGCGGAATATGTCCACCAATAAGTTCACGTTCAAAAACAACCAGTTACACCTTATAATTAACAAAGAAGATGTTCTTTTTTCAATCATAAAATGCAATATAAATTTGAAGCCGCGCAGTTCCACCACATGTAAAGCCTTCCTTTCCGCTACAAATGAACACTTTGACTTTATGATGATGTGTCAGCAAAGCACTCTGGTGAAGAACTCAAAGCATGTTAACTTTCTTGCCCTTCAGCCTGTTCCTCCGGCTTCCCCATGTACCACGCGCCCAGGGAACGAAGTTTATTGTGCAATGAGTTCGTGCTGTCGATTTTATACTATCGATAGTACCATCGAGTTTCTTACTATCGATAGCGCTATCGATAGTATTTCTTACCATCGATAGTTCGATAGTGTCTCAGCTATCGATAGTATCGATAGTTGATCGAAATGACCGAAGCATCCACGAATTCCAACAGCTCTACTATACCACATACTTCCCTACACATGGACCCCTCGTCACCACGAACACGACCGGATCCTATAACAAGTCATGACCAGCTGCTGGTGCTCACTGATCACGGCAATGATGCCCTTGTTCAAGAACTGTCAGTAACTTCTTGCACACATACACACGGGTTCGTGAAACGTGCGTGCGTTCTCGGGACACGTATAAGCACTACATATCAGCTTACCGCTTCTGGTGTTGGTAATACCCATGTTGCCATTGGCTTGGCAGCGTTACCCAACCGTAAACAGCTGGTTATATAACACATATGCTGCTCTTCAACATTTATGTGTGTGCGTATAAAATTTATACAAATCTTTAGCGTCATTGTGTAACGTGTCGCTCAGTAAAAAAGTTACGCCACAGTCACCTACCCGCCGCATGCTTCGCATAACATCGACTCCCACGGTTCGTGGGATCTGCCGAATTTTTTTTTAAATGCGGCGCATTTCTTAGTCCCACCTGCGGCGTCGGCCGCCTTCCACACCCCCACTGCGCATGCTCGGCTCGTCTCGTGCCGGCAGCAAGCCTCTCCTCTCCCTCCCTCGCATGCTCGGCTCGTCTCGTGCCGGCAGCAGGCCTCTCCTCTTCCTCCCTCCCTCCCTCCCTCTCCCTCCTCTCCGTCCCTCCCTCTTCTCGATCGAACGCGGGCGGTGTGTATACACGATTTTATTTTCGATTCATGGGCGCCGCCATCTTGGACTGATAAGCCATTGTTCTGCCTCTTTTCTATGTCGTAATATGAAATGATCATGGTCATGAAACGTTGAATGTACCGGCTCAAGCGTTTTCGTGCGTGCGAGTTCACCGTAGCGCTGTTTTTTATTTGATACGGATACAAAACTGCAACGTTATCAGTCCAAGATGGCGGCGCTTGAGCGTGTCTGGAAAAATGTTTATATAAGCGGCGGAGCGCGCGTTCGGAATTCAGTCAAGGGCGTCTTACTTGGCTTTCGCTTGACCTGACGCTTCGCTTGACTCCAGTAGATGCGATGGAAGCAAGGGTACCTTCAGTCAGCGTCTACCACTCGTTGAAGGCAACGTTACCCCACCCTCACTGTCGTGGGCGCCAACAACAGCAAGCAACGCAGAAGACAAGGCTGCGAAGAGACGAGCATACGACGCTGAACGCAAGCGTTTTAAGCGAGCTGCGGACCCGGAATTTCGTGCACGAGAAGCTGCTGCGAGACGGCAACGACGGGCTGCGGATCCTTCACTCGGAGAACGAGAAGCATCTGCGAAACGGCAACGACGGGCTGTGGATCCTGAACGTCGTGGTCGAAAAGCAGCAACCGTTCGTGAACGTCGAGCAGCGGATCCATCACTCGGGCAGCGCGACGCTTCTGCGAAACCCAATTACGCAACATTCACGCGATACCCCCACCACTCTGCGACGCATTTGCTCGAGTTTCCCCCGTGGGAAGATGCGGGCGACATTTTTTCTCTTTGTCATCCTTATGCTCCACTTGCCCGTCCAGCATCTTCATTTATTCGATTGTTCATTTGTAATCTACATTTCCAGTTTCGTTTAGCATCATAGGTACTTACCCAAAACTACCAGCTGCCAGGTTCTTGGCCCCTCCTCCTTTCTGGGTGAGTGACATCACAGGAGGATTTCGTCACCAAATCCTCCCCAGAGTAGGGTGACCGCTTGAGAGTATAATTGAATCACAGGGTCCCTTATCCATTTCACCTAAGGTCATTCGAAGGTGAACGCCATCCTTTAACGGCGGAGCAGTTTAAGCTTAGCAAAATCCGGTATAGACCACGCAAAAATCGGCGGGTATGCGCCAGAGAAAGGTATCGGGCAAGCAGCTCGTAGCATAGCGCAGTCATGCATAGTATAGTATATAGTCTATAGTGACAGTTGAATAATGGACGTTTGACGTCCATATATATAATGTGCCCGATAATATAGAGTCACACGGGAAGGCTTTTGCATTCGAGTAGTCTTAAGCGAATGTATAAGAGACCCTGTGAGTATTTACAGGTTTAACAAATATGCACACCTAAGATGCAAGAAAACCAGCTAAAACACGAAAGAAAAAGAAGCAGAACGCACACTCACTCACACACCAGTGACGGTATGTGAGTGAGTGCACCTTCTTTTACGTCCTCGTTTTGGATTTTCACTGCTTTTCTTGAATGTATACATGAACAAGCTGGCCCACCTTTTCACGCTTCGCATTTGCACACTTGAATTCTAAGCAATCAGAAAGTTTCATTATTTGAACCAGGTCAATGAACCAGGTCATATGATGCACGTGGGCTACTGCCACAAGTTAATCAGAAGAAGAAGAAGAAGACGGCCTTCGTCGTGTGCATGGGCGAACAAGAACAAGTGTGGCTATCAGAACCCGGAGGAAGTACAAGGAATATCGCTGGCATGACACCAGAATCGACAATGATGACGTTTCCAACTGTGGAAACTACAAGCGAGGTACAGTGCCTTTTCATAGCCCTATGTTGCTGGAGACTGAACCACGGATGTCTGTTCGATGCTCCCGAGGACGCACTTGGTATTAAACTAGAATTGCTTGAAGCTTATGAGCAATCATACAAGATATGGGAGTTCATATATTCTTTATTTTACCGCGATAGCACTTATACGGACACTATCGACGAGTTTTTGCCGTTGCCATCGCTGTCATCATACGTATAAAGTCCAAATCGACAAAACAGCGGGCGCATCGTATGCTCTATCCGCGAGTAAAGCACGCAAGCCTCGTGAAGTACCCGGCTAAAGCAGAGATGAAAAAAGCCAGTAATCTCCGTCGCACGTAGACAGGCATCTCCGTTGAGCATGCTCTAACATACCCTGCGTGCGAGGCCTGCCGTCGACTGCTCCTCAAGCAGAGAGGGAACGCGCCGCCCGTCTTTCATCGGGCGAAGGGGCATGAAGGGACGCCGTCAGAGGGCGGGGACTGCGTCGCTCGAACAGCAACTGTGAACCTTGATCGTAAAGGTGTGGTCGCGAGCGCTGTCGCGCACACTATCTCGGCAGACATCAGCAAACGGATCCTGTACCCTTCTACGTGCTGTGCTCTCGCCGCTTCGCGTTGAGAAGATGCCTGAAGACGGACACTTTAGTTAAGACTCCTTGCATTCTTATTTAGATGCTCAAAGTACAATCCTACAACGCACTGGCTCCCAACCGAAAGAGAGTCAACGCGTAACTCCAAGAAGATTTATATAAGTGACATGTCCGGACTCGCCAGAGAGACTTGCTCATAGGTGGATTTTTTGTAGAGTGCGTGTTTCTTAGAGGAATGGATACAATCATTGCATACGAGGGCAACACGCATGACGGCAGGGAATTGAGGGTTATGGTAAGAGAACCGAGGAATGCCAATTATACCATAAACAAGGCTGACTATATTTATTAATATGGGAATGTAAGTTTTCCAAGACGATATGCTCCGTCGCTGCAGGCGAAAGTGTTTAAGCAAACCCCATAGTGCGACGTCACAAAAAATGAGGAGATTGTGGGCTCGCTTCTTACGATCGGAAAGGTGCTTTCATCAATTTTAATTTCCTATTTACTCCATATAACTACGAGTAAAAATACAAATACCACCTTTTACGCTTCACCAGTTTTATATATTTGTGTCTAACAAAAACGGGCTTTAGATCGGTGTCGGTTTTTTTTTTATGAGATCAGGTTGTCTTTCTTTGCTTGGGTGAAATACCGTGTTCTCTGAAACTACATTATATGTGTTTGTGCTAAAACGTGTCCTTATTTTCACGGAGTATTTACGATTGCAAGTTAGCACGAGTCCGAAGTGGCGCTGCCTTTGCGTACACCAGTGAATCCGTGCCCCAATGGGTCTTCATGTATGTCGTACTGGCATGGTGATACAAAGTAGCGTGCGTTACTTTGCTCGTGTGGCCCGAGAGCTGCTGTTTCGTTGTTGTTTCTTTCGAAATGGGAGAAATGGGTTGCAATTTAAGTACGTGCCAGCGTTTTTGCATCACCAGTGTACGCCAGAACTACGGAAGAGACGCTTAGCATTACGTCACATCCCAATGAAAAGCTTTAAGCGTGTTCCAAGAGGTTGTGCGAAAATAACAACTCCTTTCCGAGGAATGTAACAGTGCATGTCCGCCTCGATAATCTTCGCTTGCGGAAAAAGTCGCGGATGTGTACTAGAGTGTTCGTGGCATTTTAGCCCTTGACGAATCACTGTTTCCGACGTAGGTGCCTCTCGGCCCGCCAGAGACAGACCTCTCCTTGATGATGTCTAATGTAAGCATTGAGCAGAACGCTGAAGAGTGGGACCGCTGGGACAGTCCAAGCTGGTTTGCCATAGCGTTCTGTCTGCTCGGTGTGGTGCCAGGACTTTTTACCAGTGCGGTCCTGACCATCTATTTTTTCTCCACTGAGTCGGCATTCGAGACGACCCTTGAGGTAAGGGGAACTTTTGCGCTCAACGTTTAAAAGGGCAAGATGTTATCAAGTAGATGACTACAGTCGAACCCCTCAAAAACGAAATCGCCCGGAAACCGATTTTTTGTTCGTTCTCGTGAGAATTCCGTTGTCGCGAAAACAGGAAAATACAACACCAATTACTTTTCACATCCAAAATTTATTTAAAGAAGTCCGTGATCTTACTCTGTTTCATGTTGCGCCGAAGGAGCTTGACGGTTCGAGCCTCTCAGCTTAATAAGCTTTGCATAGCTTCGTCGTAGTCGTGGGCGCCGAGGAAAGTGTGAATGGTGTCAAAAGCGTCAACATCTTCGTGCGAACTTACTTTGCCGTTATTGGAGGTGGAAGTTTTACGAAAGGTCAAACACCGCACGTAAGTAAAGCGTGACAGATCTCGGCATGCACACGAGGAGATGCACGGCAGCAAGCACTTAGGCAGTCTACGGAATGTCTGTTGGCATAAGGTAACTTTCACGGGCGTCGTCACTTCAGACGTGATGTGCTGGCGTAGTTGCCAACAGAAACGTTAGCAAAAAGACTGTTCTAAGCGAAAAAAATGAAATCTTGTTGCTATCCTGCGCATCCGACCGAGTAAAAACAGCAATTGTGGCACCTATGTTTGTTGGCGGCTACGTACGTGCCCGAATTGTCGAGGGAACTTCTGGCTTCCCACCTAGCTCATGGATTGAAAAAAAATTTTTTTTGCGGATCCCTACCTTAAACATTCCTTATTGTGGGAGTGTTTTTTATAATCGTTTCGCTGTCGAGAAGGGGCAGATGCATTGTACTCTACGCATGTTCGCCGGGGACGCGAGATTTCTTCGTAGCCGCGAGAATTTCGTTCTTGGTTGTTTTCGATATTGAGGGGTTCAATTGTGGAACAGTTATTAGAATCAATGCGAAGTGAACTAGTCAACTTAGTACTATGCAACTGTTGATGTCCTGCACTGGGTTTCCAGCATAGTCATTATATGTACGCGTGGCCCGACGTGGACGTGTAGCTTATGCGCTAAAAAATTCGTACCAGACGCGGGCGCACTCATCACGTGACCCACGGAACAATTGCGAACTTTTCTATCACATCATTTGAAGTACAGGCTCGCTTAAAGTTGCGCTCTGTTAAGCGACACTTCTCTTTAGGCACAGAGTACTCGACAGAGATTGTGCCCCAAACAGGAGTCGAAAGCGTACGATTGTGTGATTTCTAAGGTTATTACGCCGTGAAAGTGATACAGCGTTTCTGGTGACAATAGTAATCTATACTATACAATTAGGCGTTTGATGTACAATAACCACGATACAATTGTGAGGCGTGTCTTAAATGGGAAGCCCAGAAAAACCCTTCACGACGTTTTGTTTCTTAGTCGCCTGTTATGCACAAGTACTACATGCTTATCATTGAATTTCATCCCACTTGTAGTGGATGCCGGGGAATTGATGTAGCGCCGTCCTGCACAGCAGGGAAACTATCATCATCATAAAAGGGTATGAGCCACAGAAATGGGGTAAATCCCGCTACTCACCACTGGTCCACTTAAAATGAAGAAATCAACAGTTAGCCCAACAAATGGCTGCGAAACGACGGCGGCGAGCCGAAGACCCCGAGTACGTACAACGAGAGATTACTAGGGAACGGGAAAGGCAACGGCGGCTGCGAGAAGACCCCGAAGCGATAGAAGGCCTACGCCAACGACGACGTACGCGTAGATCTATGAGAGGTGCGAACGCTTGGTTTCAGCGCGAGTTTCTTTCTGTGGAGTTTGGACATCCGTGTCGTGCCTGTCTGTGACTGTATGTGGTTCAACTCGAACCTGTCTGCGCTGAGAATCAACGCGGTGGCAACCTAGCATGACCTAGCTAAAGCCTAGCAACAACCTAGAAGCAACCTAGAATTTGCATAACCTAGAATCGCCTAGAAACTACTAGAAGCAACCATATTAGTCTCCAGAATTGGCCAGTTTTGCTGTTTCAAGCCTTGCGCTGCGTAGTGCAAGCTTCGCCAAATATTTTTACATTCCACACCGAAAAATGATCTCATGTTCTCGTCATGAGAACATAAAAAGATATATTTCATATACAGATATTGCTGAACCGAAATGTATATTCAGATATATCTGAACAGATATCTCTGTCGTATGCCGGATTGGGGCCAGTTTGATTGTCTCTCTCGGCATATCTGATAAGCAATAATGAAACTGAGGATGGCGACAATGTGCAACGCAGGTATGCTGATGCTAGGTACCATATCATGCGAGTTGTCACGTGTTCGCAACTACTGGAGAGGCTCTCTTAACTCAAGCATGATTAGCAGGTTTCCCCGGTGATATATTAGTAGGCCTATTGTCCGCAGAATAGCCTTTCATGTCGTATCATGAAGCGTAATGTTAGGCTCAACGATAATTAATGCCAAAATTTTCCATAAAGTGATTTCTTATCTAAGCAGAGGCGTTAGGTCCTCGAATGCGCCTTGTAACGCGATGTTGCCTCTACGCAGCTATACATGTGCACAGATTCTATAATGCCACTGAATAGAATTCGTGATAATTTGGAAACATTTTCAAGCGATATACTAATTAATATTCAAGCAGGAGAGTAGCTTAGACCCTTAAATTCGCTGTCAATGCGTAAAACAGACAGCGAATTCCTGATATGTTTCGCAGGAATAAATAACCCACGGAAACCACATTTTTAGGAAGAAGAATCGATTTCGAATTGTCTGTGCGTGTCAAATTGGTGAAATAAACAACCGTTCTTCTAATATCATTTGCTGTGCGCCCTACGAAATAACAATTATTTGCGCGCCCGGAGACAAATACGTTTTACAGCTTACGCAGTTGCACTTGCTTTGATTATGGGATTATGTTTTCGAGTGAGCGGCATTATATTTTTTTTTCATTTGAAAAGAAATAAATAATAACAGTACGCTTCTATAAATATTTGGTTCATGCAGTCTCTAAACCATGTCTGACAAGGTGCAGCGATTTGAGAATAACGCACGCATGGTGGTAGGAATAGTACAGATTTCATATTTACCAAGCATAGGGAAATGGTCCCGCTATTGGGATGTGGGCTCTCCTGATGCGCTCTTCGCACTTGTTTCAAGAGTATGGTGAAGTGATAGATGCCGCCAGGGTGAAAAGCCGTCAATTCATCTTTTCGAGTAGTCTCGGTGAGCCAGTCTGAACAAAGATCAGTTGCCTACTGGAAAGGTTAAATTTATTCTCCTCGTGGCCGAGTGAACAGAAGTTCAGAGAAAGGAATATTTCCTTGAGCGTTCTGTTAAGCACGCTTAGCGCGAAGGTAGGGGATTGAAGAAACGTTTCTTCTGCCTGCCTCAGGTGAACCTCATATTCCAGCGCATTGCACGAAGCCAGGGAGAATACGCGGCGAGGATAGCAGCGTACCTTTTAAAAAGGCAGGGAAGGAGGGATCGAAAGCCGGTTCGGACAGGCAGTCGTTTGAAAAATTCATGCACCTTAGTTATGATGACGTCGTTTCGAAACACCACGCCTGAATTTGATGTTGCTTGAAGAACCATGACACTCAATGTTCGATCATAATCTGTTTATATAGATTAATCCTTGTGCATTCACAAACAAGCCGGCGAAATTTTAGCGCATTTGGTGGAGAATTTAAATTATAATTGAATACCGTTAGAAACATGCCAACGGCCTGGGAGTGGGGCAATTCTGTAGCACTCGCGAGTCGTGACGTAACAAGCTGTTTGCTGTGCGGGCGTCCAGATTCCGTCGAACGATGTGGTTCCGTGGTCAGCTGCGCGTGCAATCCAGCTATTACAACTTGCTTCGGCTTGACATTGAAATTGAATTATTTGGAACGACTGAAGCATCTACAAAACACGACGGTTCCGCTCCATGCAGCACATGACGCCACACACGCCATCGCGAAATGGCGGTCGCCGGCGGTGGGCGGGGTTTGTAGATAGCAACTTCTAGGGCTTACTTCGCACTAAAATTTTCTTTTGCAGTCCTTTTTTTTCATATACGTATAGGCACAATGAACGATCTGCTTATCTTTTTCGCTTGAAACCACAAATTGTTGGGTGACCGTGTCATGGCCCCTTCAATTTGCACGTATCCAAAAGTATACTTTATTTTAATGCAGTACACCTGTCCCAAACTATGATACGTCGAAGTTGACCTAGCGTAGACCTGATACTTAGCGTAGACATGAGATTGTGGTAGCGCGCTGAGCGGCAGCGCACTTAGAAATCGCTCTCGCATACAAGGGAAGCTTGGGATGCCACAACAGCTGCGTGCACGTGCATCCCAATCTACTTTGCGCAGTCCATTATATTGAACCAAGATAGTTCAACACTTCCATTTTTCCTAACAATATGTCATGATTTCCCCCACGTCCTGGCGCACGCTCGTCCGATCAAGAAGTGAGTTCAATATCAGATGAAATCAGACCCTAACAAAGTCCCATTCTCGTAAACTAAATGCAGTGTTTTTGCATGAGTTCTAGGAAAACACTCTTGAACATTCGTGATAAGCACAGTTAGGTATATGAACTGTTTCACACGATTTTTCACAGGTGATCGACAAAAAAATGTTTTTTTTTTCAAACACCGTTGCTGGCCTGCAGTGTACAAAGCCTGAACATTGTATCAGAGATCACAATCTCCTGACGTCACTCAGTGCAAGAAAAAAAGTTGATAAGACAATAAGAACCTAAAATTGTTTCGGCTAATAGGACAATAAATTCTGTTTGCTTCAAGCAAATATGATAGACATCATCAGTAGCACAATTGGAAGGGCGTTCGAGGCGGTAACCCGCTTAGGACGCTTGTGAACCTTATGGCAAGTATTGTTGACAGTCGAGTGTCGGCAATTCTCGATCACAGTTCTCGTTCTGTGTTGTAGAATTTCGCACAATTGAATTCTTATCTGCGATGTACCTGTAGATAAATTGCAGCAGATTTGCACGTGCTGCCTTATAGTCGCTTCTAACGCCACACAAAAAAAACAACTAATACAACGCTATTACCTTGCCTACAGATCGTAATGTGTCGGCGACTCTGAGTTATTTATTCGCATTGTTTATTCAACAGGAGGCGCAAGCTTCAGGATCATCCGGCGCATCCGGCGGTGACATGGCTGTACCTACAATTGGAAAGACAGTGAGGTTACCGCCATCACTCACAATCGACGGTCAGACCACAGTGTTAGACACCACCACCCGGCAGGCTGTGGCTACCAGCCCTTCCTCAATGTCTCCTACCACTCTTCTGCCACCGCCTACAGCGCCACCTGTACCGGTGTCAACAACGTCTCATCAGGGGACTGTTTCACCATCTCCAGGGGCCAATAGCAGCGTTTGCATGACCGAACAATGTCACTTCCTGGCCCAGTGGCTCCTTCAGAAGCTGGACCCAAAAGCAGACCCTTGCGAAGATTTCTACAGTTATGTATGTGGCACATACACTTGGCCGAACCCCAACGTCTTTCTTCAGGTACCCGACGGATTATTACCGTTGCACTGTGCACAGCTTTCAGCGTCATCGGCGATATCAGTGATGCTGCGATGTACGAAAAGAAACAGGTTAAGGGAGCAATATGCTAAAACAGTTTATCGGTTTCACCACGGCGGTTTGCGCTGCCCGCAATGTTGTGTACGCTTGTTGTGTAGCACCAATTATTGTCGCAGTCACAATAAGTGGTGCTGAGGGGTCTTAAAATGCAAAATCCTACTTAGAAAATTTTCTTACCTTCTAACAAAGCGGCATGGTAGTACTATGATAGCGTAGGCAGCGCATTTTCGAAATCCATTTTGAGCGTATTGCTCGATTCGGAGAGCGGTGAGACAGGACAGCTGAATTATAGCAAAGCAGAAAAGCGGGCGAGTTGGTATGTATTCATCGTTAACGGAGAGCGGGCACTGACGATGGAGACGAAGAGAGAACAACACGACACAAGCCCTCACTTTCAACTCAAGTTCAATCCGTTTTCCTTCATTAAACTTTAGCTCAAAGTGAACGCTTGTGTCGTGTTGTTCTCTCTTTGTCTCTGTCGACAGTGCGCGCTCGCCGGTAGCGATGAATTATAGCCATTCCGGTCCAGCGTATTCTTCCCTTCAGATATTTCACGTTTTGCTTTCATGGTATGTCCCAGCTGTACAGATAGACATGCAAAGAACAAAACGATTTATAAAGAACGCAGTGGTCAATGTTGCTCGGAAGTTGTTTTTTGTAAGTGAATCATCTTGAATTCGCTGCTAGAGTGGATGACGCATGCCATGTCAAGTGCCGCATATGTCAATGCACTGCGCGCGCGAATGGTTTCATACTATCTTCTCTGTTTCTTTACCGTTCCACCTTCAGCGTTTAATTTTCATTTTTTAAATATAGATCAGGTCATTCCTTTCTCGCATCTTCCTGTAGAGCAGGCATACATAAACTTGAGCGCCGTTTACAGCTATAGGGCGTGGACAGTGCAAGCGGTGTGTGTTCAGATACGTCACATAGGACGGTGAGCCAACGCTCCTGGCAACGCTACCTACGTGAGCATGTTAGTCTCTCATCGTGAGAGGACTTGTAGCATAGCGTAAACGGAATCGAGGAACGCAAGTTAGTTTGTCGTTTTTCTTGTCTCATTGTTTGTTGTTGCGAATGATGGAAGTCATTCCATAACTGATTGCAAGCATTCGATAAAGACTGGCTGGGGGGCTATCGTGGTTGTTAATTACGCGTGCCCGGAGCCTTCGCTAAATGATGGTTTCCCTATACACGCGACGAAAATGCTTTTCAGCAGCAAGATGGTGTATCATGTTAAAGTGCAGGTTGGTCACGTGGTATGCGTTTTACTTCAACGGCTCACTATACTATAACTTCGGCTTTCATAGAACGCAGCAACATCAAAGAACGATTACAATATATTTATTACTTGGCTGATCAATCCATCAATTGTTTGACGCTACGAGAAGACTAGAGTTAGGATCTTCTCCTCTAATAATTAATTCCCGTGGTTTTACAAGCCGAATACATCACATGTTTACGACGCACGAGGCAGCAGTAGACCGCAAGATTTTTAGACCACCTGGATTTCTTCAACGTGCTGCTAAATCTTCAGAAACTTCAACTCCGCTATTATGCACGTTTCGTCGGTTAACTTGCTGTACTCTTTCAGACTACCGCGTCCATGGTAAGCATCATGATTGGGGCCGCCTATGCCGCCCGTGTCCCAGCAACCGGTCAGAGTTCATGGCAAAAAGCTGCTGGTATATTCCAGGCCTGCATTTCTGTCGCAGAATCAAAGCACAGGGAGGTACGTGTTAAAAATATTACCAGAAGAATTCGGGAAATCTTTTCAGAAACCATAGTTTGTATAATTTCTCTTGCGCAATAAATTCATTTCTACTGCTTTTTCAGTGATGGGTGGGGAAAAATACGCTGATATATTTCCTTCTGTGCATTATATTTTTAGTCGTATTTACTTAAAACAAATGCAGTAATATTTGTAACGTATTAACAAGTTTTCCTGCAGCATATTAAATATACTTATGAAACATATTCCGCATCATTAAATGTTCGCATCTGTACTGATCCGCAATTCTTGTAAGGTGGTGTCGTCACAAACCTCTCCAATATTATTTCGCTACCCGATACAAAGGTATATTTTACGTGCACGGATATGTACAAGCTCTGAGCGCGCATATGCCACAAACATGTTGGCGAGTAAAATTGCCACTTAGTAATATATCTACCTGCCCACAATGTTTTATCCTTCGTAAAAACGATTCGTGATATATTCTCAATCCCGAGAATTTAGCGTACTGTGAACATTGCCTCGGTAATTTGCCACAAAACGCCAAGCGCTTCAATTACTCATCAAAAGAATGTCAGTATCCTGCTGGGACTGAATAAGAAATATTTGCATATAAATAAAATATGATTCCGATGGCACATATCGCGTTGTAGGTAGCCAGATCAAGAATATCTGCAAGTGACACATTTTCCAAAACGGCGAAGAATATAATATTGTTCATGGAATACAGCCACATGTTTGGACACCCACGGGATAAATGGTTCATTGGTGCAATATAATTCATTGTAGCACACGGGTATGAATGAATACACAGACGGCGCATATTAAACTCATCAATACAGCTGTTGACACGAGTTCCCAATCGCAGGCAGACACGTAGCAGGGACTAATACATTGTTGCACTTCTGAAATAATGATTTAACCTTCCATGCTCAGGAATTTTGTGAAAAAAAACTTGGTTGATCCCTCCGCCATAGGAATCGGAATAACACGAAAGTAAAGCGTACCCTTACAGAAGTAAGTGAATGTTTACTGTACATCGATATACGAGAGTCTGGACAATGTATATTGATATCTGGCAGCTAATGGTACCGTTTAACGTGTATGCACCCACTTTGATGATTAGTGGTACATCTCCATCACGACGACTAACGCCCATGTTAAGTGATTAAACAAACCCTTGTGTGTAGCTGTAGTAGTTAACGGTGAAAGCGTAATCAGACAACGAGGGGTGATAGCCAGAAGAGCGTCGCATATTGGACGCAGAACTTGGTCGCCTTCCCGCGGCATGTTAAAATGTGATTGAACACCACGGCCGGACTAGAGGGAAACGCAAAGCGCGTCGTGCCGCCCCCCCGGCCGCGAATTTTCTCAGGGCGAGCGCGTGAGCGGGGAACGCGGTAGTAGAGCCAGGTGAGGCAGGCGCGCGTCGCAGAGCTATTTTTGGTTTAGATTAGCGTGTTGCTATGAGCAAGGCCGACGCCTTTCCGACGCTTGAGCTGAGGTCGCCACCTCGCGGTGTGTTAAGTCATTGACAAAATTGAACTTCTATTGAAAACGCGACGAATGAGACGGACGTGTAAGCGTTGCAGGTGCTAATCGCGGAGGCCCCAATAATGACGAATTACTTTGCCTTACCGCTCCCAGAGGGCAACACCACCCCGCCGAGCGGGAAAGTGGTAGATATAAAAGGCGCGTTTGTAAAGCCTCTAGAGTCTGTGACCGTGGCGCAGTGGATAGAGGACCCGGCATCTGTTGTTGCGGACCGAGCGGTCGTGGGTTCGATGCCCGTTGACGAAACCTTTTTTTCTTTGCCATCTGATCGTGTAAATTTTCGACGTCATTTCCGTGACGACAATACGTCACTAAAGTCTTGATGGACCCCGGCATAAAACACCTTCGTGTTAAAAAAACAACTCCAAATGCTCCTTCCGCCCAAAGCGGCGCTGCATAAAAAGGCGCGTTGTGTCAGCTTAGATTAAACGCGTATTAATTGTAATAGTTCCCATTGCACTCTGCAGCATTTCACGGCGTTGAAACCTTTGGAACTGGTCCTTGTCATTTCATATTACGGTCTTTCGCATTTATGCCTCAGCAAGAAAAAAAAATATGGAAGATTTCTGCATTTGTTAATTTAGGAAGAATACTTCTCGGTGCTCTCACTGCCCACCACATTTTAAAACACGGGAACCGAAATTCGTGATTGTGAACTTTGATGCAGAGCACAAAATAATATTTAAGTGACTGTTCAACAAAGATTTTTTTACATCACTCAAAAAGCAGTCTACAATGATATCCAGTAAGATTCTCGAAAGAAAATTACCTCGATACGGCACAGCAACTTGTCTTTCTTCCAGTGCTGATAAGAGGAATATCAGGTTTATTACAATTCCTTCATTGCAGTACTTGCTATTGGGCTAGTTGGTGCAACCTTAGTATCAATGGTGGACATTGGCAACAAAAACTAGGTCACGCGCAAAATAGCACTCGTCCTGCGTGTGCGTTCTTGCGTAGTAGTGTATTTGGCGCCTAGGTCTACCGTTGCTTCAACGTGTTGATACTCCCCAAACTGTGCCCTCAAGAGCATATTTTTCGTTTAAGTCACGGCTCACAAGTACCACTCAATTACAGCCATCACGTGGCGATGCTCGTTCTATTTACATTCCACAACGCCAACACTGAAAACACCTGCTTCACCGGAAGGAAGTGCGTTGCCCGGCAGGTATTCAGTCTCGTTTCCGGGAGGTGGTTTGGTTCAGTTTCTCTGTATACGCAGGTTTTGATGCATAAACACTTGATGTGTGTAAAAATATAGAAAGGAAGGGTGCGGCATTCCGGCAACGCAACTGACCTGTTACTCATTCGCACATTTTTTATTGTCCCTGACATCCAGCAAAAAGTACAGAACTAATATTTAAAATGTAACCGATTAGGCGAACACAAAGCAGGGTTGCTAAAGAACAAGGCTGTTAGAGTATGCTGATGTGCACATACTTTCACGTGCTCAGTGCAAGTGTTATAGAAGCGCATGCTATCGAGCGCTCAGTTCCATCCTGTTCCCTGTTTGCACGGTAGGAGCACACAGGGGATAGGATTGAATAGGCGCAAGGAACAGACCAGATTATTTCTACTCTCGAACCCGCATTTAGAGCCAGCATGCATAATCTTGACCCCAGGTATCATCTCTCGGTAAGGCAAACGTAGGGGCTGCAGATTTGGTTGCGTCACAACTGATGGTGAGCGAACACTCGGTGGCCACCATGCGATAAGGACAGGCTGGGCATGATCGAGGTCATCCGTTCCACCTGATCCTCAGCCACCCTCTAATGGTCGCTGCACCCTGAAAGCTATGAAAATTCAAATTTATCGGCATGATAAATCAGCAGCAACCCACTGTGCATTGTGGGTTTCTGCGGATCATACATGATAAAAGCTGCCACTGACGCTAAACCAGCTAAACTCTTTACACACCGAATGTTCGGTCGCGTTGCCTATTCAAGGACCTGCTGTCATCATTGTCCAACGAGCGGCAGAATGGCTCTGGAGCTGTTCGTTTTGCTTGATGAAACGGCCGTAACGTTGAATCAGTACACGCAATAATTGCAGCTCCTTCGTTTTTCGACAGCGTCGCCAGTGCGTTCAAGATCGCGTCTGCATTGCTCGAGGATTGAATAAGTAATGCGCTTTTGCCTCTGTTCATTCTTAGACATGTCATATTTATCAGGCCGAGTACTGTCTGTAGTTCTACTCATTTTGTGCGCAGTACTTGTCAACGTTCGTACTTGTGACACCTGAACACGCTCAAAATAAAGTTGCGAAAACTGGCCTAGTATTAATAACTGTTGGGGTTTAATGTACCAAAACCACGATATGATTATCACAGACACCGGAAATTTTCGAATTCCTGGGGTCATTTAATGGGCTACGAAACCTAAGCAGACGGACCTCAAGCATTCTCGCCTCCATCGAAAATGCGGCCGCCACGGCCAGGGTTCGATCCCGCGACCTGCGGGTCAGCAGTCGAGCACCATAACCACTAGACCACCATAGCGGATCGAAAACAGGCCTAAAACAAGGCTAACATTGCCTGGTAAATAAAAACAAACACGATTCAGGATAATCTGTTCGAAATAAACTAACACGTTTCAGAATAACCTTAAAATGCAGGAATACCGAAAAATTGATCGCGACAGGTAACTGAAATACGCTAAAAACGGTTCCGAAATTCAGGCTGACATCCACGCTGCGCCAGAGAGGGTGCCACCGCCTCATCAAGCGCAAGATTTCTACGTCCATCGTCGCTTCTCCGGCATGCAACCATGCCGTGTTCCGCACTTTCTCGGGTTTCACGTTAGTGGAGATGTATCTAGCGCAGAATTTAGAACAACATGAAGACCTACACCTAAAACTTCTCTATAGCCTTCTTGGGTGCACTGCAACGAGAGACATGCCAGCGGTAGCGGAACACCTTCCTACGTTCACGGTCAAGTTACGAACATTGCCTTTCCGTGCCTGAAGCGCTGTATGGTATATGCATGAGCACAAGCACAGATTTTTGTTCTAGTGCCTTTGGTGATATCATCGAGCTATCAGTTAACTCTCGAGATCGCTGGCGGTAATGCCTCGATGGTGCGTTGAAACAATCACGGTGCTATTAAAATGCTGAAAGGAAGCCTGCGCACTTTACATAAGCCCGTCATCGTGTTTACAGCGAGGGCTGCACCTGAAGCATCATCCTGAACAAGGTGTTCATAGGCGGGAGGCAAACCTAGCTTCGTGAAAAATTGCCGCGCTCTGGCGTTTCGTTTTCGTTCTAGCATTTCATTTTTGCGGGCGAGCGATAGACGCCACTTCAAACGGCCTTTTTCACTGCACTGTGATTATAGCTGTGATAATTACCGCGAAAGTATACGACGCCAATTCGCAGTTATGACTACTTCTAGGCGGGCTGTCCAACTAGTTGACTGCACTTGGTTCAACACACCTTTTTTCACAAGCATCTATCTATCTATCTATCTATCTATCTATCTATCTATCTATCTATCTATCTATCTATCTATCTATCTATCTATCTATCTATCTATCTATCTATCTATCTATCTATCTATCTATTTATCTATCTATCTATTTATCTATCTATCTATTTATCTATCTATCTATCTATCTATCTATCTATCTATCTATCTATCTATCTATCTATCTATCTATCTATCTATCTATCTATCTATCTATCTATCTATTTATCTATTTATCTATCTATCTATCTATCTATCTATCTATCTATCTATCTATCTATCTATCTATCTATCTATCTATCTATCTATCTATCTATCTATCTATCTATCTATCTATCAGACGGACTAAGGCATGTCATAAATCAGTACAAGGAGTAACTAAATATCAGAAACTTACCGGGTGGGGCTCGATGCGCCACCTGAAGGATCAGGTCTGAACCACGCGATTCGTTCTACGTCGTTTGAGCAGTACGCGAAACACGAAGTTCACCTAGTGTATACACCAGGGCACACGAAGGCCCAAAACGTATATATAAACGGGATAGAATGGATTAAGCTAAGAGTTGTGTGTGATAGAGTTTACATTAAGGTATGTCATAAATCAAATACCCTAAAAGACCATGAACATCTGGCGTGCTGACGTCACATCCTCCTAGCCACACGCTATGTGACGATCCTCCGTGCCGTTGCGCCAGTTTTTCGACGGGTTACACAGCACTTGCGTCATATGCACGAGAGGACAGGGCTCGCGCAGAGTGCACTGCTCTGCGCTCGCCTACGCTCGCTGGGTGTCGCCCTGCTGGGCATAAGAGCACGCGCCTGCTTACGTCACCCGTTGCTGTACTTGGCTTGCCGTGGTACAGTGATCAAAAATAGGCGTACTGGGCTCACTGGCGCCAAACGCGTATTGCCGCCGAAGTGTCCTTGGGCGCGAGCGTTGGTCATAGACGCTACATTGACCTCGACAGTCGTAGCTCGTGGTGCGCAGCAGCGTAAGCACCTTTTGCTCTTTCTCGTCGCGTCTCCCCTGTTGCACTGCTTCGCACCAGGTGTCGCGACCGTCGAGATCGATGTAGCGTCTGTGACCACAGGTAACATCACTGTTCTAAATGGACAGGGCGTGTAAATACGGACACACGGAAGAAGTCAGGACACCACAAACGCGTTTGTGGTGTCCTGATTTCTTCCTTGTGTCCGTGTTTGCATGCCCTGTCTTTTTAGAATGAATACTTACCAACGAGCTCAGCTCTCTGTTATTCTAACATCACCGACTTGACCTACCCCTTTACCGCTGCCACGCAGTGAGCTCAGTACCCCTCTTCTGTAGCCGTGCAAAGAGAACCGTGCGCGCTCGCTTCTACTTCTCCGACAGCGTCGGTCGCCTGCCTACGTCACCAGTGGCTCATCTGGAAGTGCGGTGGTAGTGAACTAGGAGAGGTGAAGTGGGCTCACTAGCATCCAACGCATCACACCATCGATCACTTCTTGGGCACTAATGGAATTCACCGTGGTTAATGAATGCACTTCGACGAAAATGTGTTGGTCGGAAACCTTTAATACATAGTTTTGCGAAGTGCGCGCACTTTAGAATGTTCTAGATCATGTCGATTTTCCATAGTGAAGTATTCAGCGCACAAGACAACAAAGGACGCAACACAAACGGAACTTTTAATAGAGAATCTGTTGTAGCTTGCCGGAGCTTGTTCGGTTTCGCCAGGAAAAGTATCATCATGAACCGGCGCGCGCTCTCTTCGTCCTCTTCTTCATTGTCGTCATCGTCTTCATCTCCTGCTTCGCTACCAATAAATACATAAGCGCCGATTTTGCCTGCGCGGGATGCAATAACTCTGATGGTCGAGTCCACGAGTAGAGAAAAAGAGAAGGAAATAAATAAAGAGAAAGAAGGAATGAAGGAAAGAAAGAAGGAAAGAAAGGGAGAAATTAATAATAGCAATAATTGAAGGGGTCTAATGTCCCAAAACCACGATATCATTATGAGGGACGCCGAAGTGGAGGGCTCCGGCAAATTCGACCACCTGGGGTTCTTTAAAGGAGCACTGACACAAAATTTCGAAGGCAAGATAATGAGTAAAATAGATGAATGTGGAGCCGTACACAACGTCTACGAAATATCAAGGGTCAATATAGCCTAGAACATATTTAAAATCAATTTTAAAGTGCATGCCGCGCGACTGAGCGTGATGTGAGCGCTTCGCGACGCCGACATCACCGCGGAGGATGTGTAAACAAACCTACGTCACGAGTGTGTGTTGGCTGGTGGCTGGTTGTGCCCTTGAGCTTGTGTGTGCATCCTGCCGTATTTCTTCCTCCGTGCCTGCGGCGTTTCGTGTGCTGGTTGTGCTCTCTTCTGCTGTTCGCTCGTTGCGCCCGTGGGCAGATGTTATGGCCCGCTCACGCTAGCGGCAAGCCTGCCGCAACGGCGCGGTTCCACAGAACGTCGGCCGTCGCAGCACGCGCGAGAGCTGTCCAACTTGCACGGCAAGCTTTGCCGGCGAGGCATTCGCGCCTCCGAAAAACATGGCAGCACTGCCAAAAGCGGTTGTCTTCCACTTCGAATCTATCAAGTGGCCGCCGTGCGCTCTGTAACGTGTAAGTTCCGAACTGATGCTTCCATTTGCTTTAGATGGATGTCCTTAAGCTTCGACAGCAATGAATTCGTCCCGATTCGGCGCCGTTTTTGAGAGCCATAGTCAAATAATCGATGCTGTAAGCTTAGCGAGTCGAGATGGGCGCTTCCGAATGCTCGGAGGACATAGATTACGCGTTTGTTAGTTGTTTCTAATCCTCCATGGCTGGCGCCACTTGACCTGGTTCGGCACCCACCGCACCCCCGCTCGCGCGCCGCCTACGTCACAATTTCGCGCGTTCACGTGGCCAGCTGTGTTTTTCCGTCCTCCGGAGGACGCTGCCTAGCTCGGTGCTCTTTGAAACCGAAACTGCGACTGGGCGCTCTAAAAAAGTGTATAAATAAATAACCCTCGCGCAC
Organism: Rhipicephalus sanguineus; assembly: GCF_013339695.2. NCBI lineage: Eukaryota > Metazoa > Arthropoda > Arachnida > Ixodida > Ixodidae > Rhipicephalus > Rhipicephalus sanguineus. Next base: position 96,277,596 of record NC_051179.1, read on the forward strand.
TCGCGCAAACGAGGCTTGCAGCCGTGATAAGTGGATCATAAGCTATCTATTGCAACAAAAAAAAAACAAGGTGCAAAATTTTTGCGTCAGTGCTCCTTTAATGCGCACTTCAACCTAAGCGCACGGGCCTGTTTCGCTTCCATCGAAGATGTGGCCGCCGCGGCCGGGATTCGATCGCGCGACCTGCGGGTCAGCAGTCGAAAAGGGAGAAATTCCAAGGGAAAAAAATTTCTTCGCGAGGCGAAATTCGCACCCGCGTACACACCATCCTAAGGCGAGCGGCTGGCAGAGCACAAATAGCGAGTGGGTGGGAAAGAGAAATGAGCGAGAGGAGTAAACATGTGAGGGTGATGAGGGAAGGAAAAGAGGAGAGAGTAAAGCGTACCATAGAAAGCAAGATAAAGAGAGAAACAGAGACAACAAAAGGCAGAAAGAAAAAAAGGTGGAGTTAAAGAGAGAGAATCAAAGAAAGAGACACAAAGATATATAAAGATAGAAAGAGGAAGCGAGAAATAGAACTCGAGATAAGGAAATGGAAGATGGTGAAAGAAAGATAGACCGAGAAAGAGAAAGGAATAAGGAGAGAGGGAGAAACAGAGAACGACATAAGGAAGTGAGGGTGAAGAGGAGGAGAACGCGAGCAGCTACGCTGCTACCTTAGTCTTCGCACCGCTAGTGCGGAGCGGCCTTACATTTTCTCCAGCGGTTTTAGGTGACGTCTCAGAACGAGACGCATGACCAGGACGGGCTCCAAGATCGTTTCGTTTAACCATTAGTGGACGTATTTTTCTCGCAGACGGACGACCTTGTGGAATGGATGATTTCAATAGATCTCGACCTGGGAAATGTGACAGCACTGGAGACCGTCGATCCAAAGGACATGATGGTGCGCTGCTCTCTCGATTTCGGAGTGCACGCCATCATCACGATATTCCTTCATGACGTCTTTTTCGCCAACAAGAAGAGGGCAATTGTCGTAAGTAAAATCTAGTCGTTCTTCGAATGCTCCGTGTTAAAATTGCTTGTTTCTCCGCTCATTTTCGTAATGTTTGTGATTAGTGTACATAACATAAGCGCCGCACCAATTATACACAATTCATAGTCTATATCAGGCCTTAATGATATCGGCGGTGGGCATTGAAGAAAAAGAAATTTAGGAAGTGAGAAACAGATACAAAAATGTCGCAGTTTCACCGCAAGGGCGAAGCAATGAATGCGATAGCAACAAATTGTAGTGTTACACGAAGTGAGGATGGCAGCTAACTGTTTTGTATCCGATCTCGCGTAACTAGAAAACGCTGGTGTAAGAGAATACGGCCGCTCCAGGGAGAGATGCTCTCCGCATAGTCGCTTCGCGTTGAGAGCGCAGCACGTAGAAGGGTATACGAGCCGCCCGCTGTGATGGCGGGCGGCTCCTGTCTACTTCGACTGCAGGCCTCCTGAGCGCGGTGATGTTATCGCATGCACCTTCCGAGCGACGAAATGGGCCGGCTCGTTTGAACTCTGCTTTGGCCGCGTTCGTGGCCCCACGCGCGCGCCTTTACCAGCGGTAGAACATAAATTGCGCGGAGGTATCTCATCAATTTGAATTTGATTTCATACCGGAAGGACATGGCGGCGACGGCAACGGCGACGGCAAAACCCCGTCGAGACTGTCAATATATAAAACAAAAGGTAGGGATACGAACCAGAGCAGCTTCACTCACAAATACTGTTTCGCGTGTAAGCAGTGCTCAGCGCCGGCCGTGCCGGAAAGTGAGGGAGCCTTCGCGATTGCCTTACACTGCTCTGTTAAGATAAGATGGCGCGCAGGACCCGAGGAGGTGAGTTTCTTCTTGAGCTAAGGCGAGATATTCGATGACACATCTAATAAAGCCGGCATGCGTCACTGACGATAAAACTGTGGACGACTAAAGACTGTGCTCGCCTGCGTGTCGTTGCTTTGCGAGAGTTACTGATTTTTCTGGCGTCTGCTCGCGCGTTATATTCTGCCACGATATATCCTGTACACTCAATATTTGCCGGTGATCTCGGGTTGTGCAGCTTGCTAGCTTATCGTTGTGCTATGCGAGTAGTAAAATGTGTATGTTGTTGGTATATATGTTGTTGGCGAGCAAATACGGAGCAGACGCACGGATTGTATTCTAAATTTCTTTCTTCATATCTCGTGCTCCGTACACTCACCGGCTCTTATAGGCTACAGCTGCGTACGTCATCGGTTATCAGTAGTTTTCACACACGCAACAAATTGTAGTGACTCACCTGAAAAGGCAATTAGTCTGTGTATGTTTCATAATTGTGCCCATGTCTTTATACAAATGAACTTGAGGTCGTTGGTTATGCCCCGATTGTGGCTGTCGCATATAGATAAGGGCTAAAAGAAAAGAAAATCAACAAACAGAAACCGCTCATGTTTTTAGGTAAATATGCACGATGAAGAGCTCCAGGTGCTGAGCATTATTCTTGAGTGTGGGCGCGAAAAGACAAGGACAAAGGAAGAAAGACACAACACTGGCGCCAGTGTGTGTGTCTTTCTTCCCTTCGTCCTTGTGTTTTCGTGCCCACATCGAACAACTATGACAGACCAATAAGCCCTCCTCGCTACCCTCCTCAATTTCAGCTGAGCATTAATCAGCAGTTCCCACAACGGCATGTCTTTTTTTTAGAATTACGCTGTAATTATGCTGCTGTGCCGCATAAGACGCAGGACGTAGTGTGTTTTTGTGCACATGATAGCGAAAGTGCGAATTGTTGCCTTAGTGAAAATGAAAAAAAAAACAATAAACGTTCTGAGCAGCGTTCGGCACGTAATTCTGTGAACCAGATTTAGCGATTTGAGCTTCCAGCACTTACGTGAGAGAAGCATGATTTTAACAACAGAAGTAAAGTAACAAAAAAGTAACAAAATATAAGGAGAGCTATTTTCTTGGTTCTGGGAAAGTTCGCACGTGAGGAGATTTTGACAATTCGCACTGTTGGGACCTAGAAAGGAAGAGAAAGAGGAAGCGAAGAAGCGACCCACTACGCACGTCTTTTTCTTCTTCTTCAGATTCTATGTCGCCATTAAAGCGATCGTAGTTCATTCTACTACGCAATGAGTATTTATTGCCGGGTGCCACAGGAATGGCTATGTCGTGCCATAACATATGGTGCCGAAACCCGGGATCTGCGGCTAATCGGCGACACGGACGGCAGCATCGACAAGAACGATTTCTCCGAGGAATAATCGTCGGTGTTTGGTAAGCCTCGTCGGTGGCCGCGCCCAGCTACGTCAACGAGTGGACGCAAGCCCAAGGTTCCTGTGAGTACACTGCAGCAATGGATCGTTTGAAGCAGAAGAGATCATCGGCACGAGCTCAGAATACCAAGATAATCAACGAGGCGACAGCTATTTTGGAAAGCGACAGCGTAGATACAGCGACCATCATCGCATTGAAGGAGCGGCTGACATCCAGCAATGAAAAGCTGAAGAAGATATCGGACGAAATGGAAGATCACATTCCAACAGAGGAGCTCGCGTCTGCATACGCCGCAGCAGCAGACTACGAAAATCAAGCAGTAGCGACACTTGCACGTCTACAGTGCCGAATCGAGGACATCAACAACGCGCAGAGAGCCGTCGACGCTGGAAATTCAGCAAGTACCGTCCATGCTCCTACGAATGTCGGCAATGCACATATCGGACCCCGCCTACCTCGACTGGAGATCAAGCCGTTTAACGGAAACATACGGGAGTGGACGGCCTTCTGGGAGCAGTTCGAAGGTACCCTGCATTCAAATGTGACACTAAGCGAGACGGACAAGTTCCATTACCTTCGGAATTACCTGAGAGGAGAAGCTGCTGCAGCAATCGCTGGATTTGCGACTACAAGCGCATGCTACGGAAATGCAGTTCAGCTACTAAAAGACAGATATGGGGATAAACGGCAAATAGAGCAACATCACCTACGAGCCTTGAGAGACATTCGATACGTGAGACTGGCGTCTGACGTACAACAGCTGCGCAATCTATACGACCAAGTCCAGATGAACATGCGTGGTCTCGACGCTCTCGGGGTGCCGACAAGCAGCTTTTCTGCGATGCTATATGACATTCTACTAAAAGCACTGCCGCAAGAGATCGCCATTTCTTTTCACCGCCAGCGCCGTATAAGTGAAGTCATGCTCCGAACATCGGTTGCTACAAACGAAGAAACAGTGTCATCGTGTCAGGAGCTCGAGAGCTTGCTACAGTTTACCCGCATCGAAATCGAAAGTCGAGAGCGATCAGGGACACAAGAATCGTCAGAACGCACTTACAACCGCAAGTATATTCCATCGGCATCTGTGCTGCATACCGCGCATACGGGAAAGCCGAAATATGGTGAGCGCTTCTTCTGCAAATCCATGAGACATGAAACGGAGGTTTGCGACAGTTCTCTAAGGCTCGAAGAGAAGAAAGATAGACTAGGCAGAAACATGAGGTGCTATAAATGCACTATACCGGGACACCTAGCCAGAGATTGTAGAAGACGCATACAGTGCATTTCTTGTAAAAAAAGGCACGCAACAACTATGTGCAACCCAAACGCCAATGAGAAGAGTACGAAGAAATTGAACACAACGACAGCATGTGTTAAAGAAACGCAGTCAGATCAGAGCGAACGATCAACTGCCGTAACGAGCTGCCAACTTGACGAAGGTGTGCATCTTCAAACCTTTCGTTCTTGGGTGGGAAGAGAAAATAAGGCTTGCTACATAAGAGGAATCTTAGACAGCGGCAGCCAGCGTTCATTTATAAAGGAAGAACTCGTTACACGTTTGCAGCTGAAAGTAATCGGAGAAACGAAGCTGGCAATCAATACCTTTGCGTCTGAAGCACCTTCCCAACCACGACGAAGTAAAATAGTCGAAGTGCACGTGAGAAGTCAGTTTGGGGACAAAGAACAGGTAATCGAAGCTATCACGATACCAGTGATCTGTCAAGATGTCGCAGTGACGAATACTGACTGTTCCTTTGGCAAGAACCTTCGTGAACTGAAGATGGTATTAGCGGACGAGTTTACATTCCTATGGCGCAAGCCGAGCCTGGAATAAGTCTGCTTATTGGATCAGACCAAATATGGAAGATCATAACCGGAGAAGTCATCAGAAGCCAAGAAATTGAAGGACTAGTGGCTATTAACACTATATTGGGTTGGACACTACAAGGACCTGTGAAGAAAAGGAGCTTTGTTCAAAGCACATCCAGGGTGATGGTATGTGTATTAAGAACAGATATACGTTCACAACCGGAGATTAATGATGATCTGCAGTACTTTTGGACTTTGGATGTTATAGGCATCTCCCCAGAGGAAGAACAGCTAACTTCTTCAACCACGTTGTCCAGGTTCCTAGAGAATATTGTAAAGAAGGATCGACGGTACGAAGTTGCAGTGCCGTGCAAAAAACCTGACATAGAATTAATTGAAGACAACTACCTCGTCGCACGTAACCGCCTTCAGAGCCTTGTACGACGACTATCAACCAAAAAAGGCCTGCTGGAACGGTACGACCATGCCATTCGACAGTACGCTGACTCGGGACACGCGGAAGTAGTCTCCAAAAGGAAACCCAATGAGGAGCGCACATATTACATGCCGCACCGAGAAGTTATCCGTGAGGACTCTCTCACTACGAAGCTGATGGTGGTATTTGATGCCTCTTCGCATGCAAGAGACCAAAAATCGCTGAATGATTGCCTACAAACCGGGCCGAACTTGAATCCTCAGCTGCTACAAGTCCTCATGCGATTTCGCTGGTACAAAGCACCAATGACTGCAGACATAGAAAAACATTTCTGCAGGTTGGTGTTAGACCACAAGACAGAGATCTCTTCAGGTTCTTGTGGTTTGCTGAGAAGCCGACGTTACCATTCAGGGAAGACGACATACAAGTCTGGCGAATGACAAGAGTACCTTTAGGATCGACGTCAAGTTCCTTCATGCTTACAGCGACCATTCAACATCCCCTCAAAACAGGTGTAGACAACGAGCAGCACGGAGTGGCCCAACTACTTGCAAAGTCATTCTATGTAGATGATTTGCTGATCGGGGCGAACAACTTACAAGCAGCTGTAGAGCTTTACGCCACCACAAGACAATAATGAATGACGCTGGAATGCCACTCAGAAAATGGACAACAAGGTTTCAAGAGCTGCAGGACATATTCGACTCAAACGAACCAGCTATACCTAACAGCAGCGGACAAACGTCATCCAAAACAAAAGTCCTCGGAATGACATGGAACATGGAGACCGACAGTCTTACTTACAGCTCTCAAAATATTTTGTCATTTCTGGAGAAGGCTCAAGATACAAAGCGCTTTCTTCTGCAAACAGTGTCGAGAATTTATGACCCACTGGGACTAGTTGCTCCTTTCGTGGTAAGAGGAAAGATGTTATATCAGCAGCTGTGGGTCCGTAAAGTCGACTGGGATAAATAGCTGCCCGATGATATAGCACGACAGTGGATGAGCTGGCGAAGTGATTTGGTTCACCTTCCCAAGGTCAATGTTCCCCGACGTTTGACGTCAGAGGCAGCTGATATTCGTGACATTCAAATACACGTCTTTGTGGGCTCAAGCACGACAGCTTATGGAGCGTGCGCATATGTTCGCGCTGAGCTAGCTAACGGCGACATCAGCACAAGTCTCATTGCTGCGAAATCTAGAATCGCCCCATTGAAGCCTCTCTCTTTACCACGCCTCGAGCTAATGGGAGCGCTAATAGGCAGCAGATTGCTAAAATATATAGAAGAAGCATATACTCCTCGTTTTGACAGACCACTTTCTTTTATGTGGACAAACTCTACAATTGTCCTGAATTTGATTCAAGCAGATTCATGCAAGCAAGAACTCTTCGTTAAAAACCGCATCGCTGAAATCAAATCAATGACTCAAATACGGGATTGCAGCTGGAAGCATTGCCCAGGTGACGAAAATCCTGCGGATTTGGTAACAAGGGGTGAATCGCTGGACGCCTTGATACAAAAGAACGTTTGGTGGCAAGGACCGCGTTGGCTGCGGCTGAGCCCTTCTGAATGGCCACTCAGGAAGCTTTTAACTGCTGAATAGGATCAGGAAGCAATCAACTCGACACATATAGCCCTTCAAATAGGTGACAAATCGCATGAGCGGAGAGCGCCAATCTTTGACGTAACAAGACACAGTTCTCTCATCAAACTGCTGAGAGTCACGGCGTTGGTACGGCGCTTCATACACAACGCTAATAAAAGTTGCCCGAGGTATGGATGTCTGAAGACAGAGGAAATATTGGCAGCTGAGCGTTACTGGATACACCAAGTTCAAAGTGAAGCCTTTGGTGATGAAATGTTTGCGCTTCTTAAGAAGCAGGTTCGATCTAAAAGTTCAAAGGTGAATGACTTGCGACCGTTTCTAGATGAAGAAAACCTGCTTCGAATTGGTGGAAGGCTACAAAACCTCAATGAAAGCCTTGGTACAAAAACCCATTGGTGCTACCTGGTGGTCATTACTTCACGTTTCTTGAAGTTCGAGATTCCCATGTTCGCACAATGCATGGAGGCATAACCGCCATGCTAAACCACCTGAGAGAGCGCTTCTGGGTTATAAGAGCTCGCCGAACAGTGAAGACGGTGATTAACCGTTGTGCGTTATGTGCTCGCTATAGAGCAAAGGCAAGCTCGCCGCCACAAGCTCCACTTCCGACCTGCAGGATTGAAAGATCCAAGGCATTCGACACTACAGGAGCGGATTTCGCAGGACCAGTCTTTGCCAAAAAAGCTGGACAATGTGACCAAAAAATGTATATTGTAATTTTTACTTGTGCATCAACGCGGGCGATACACTTGGAGTTGGTGAGCGACATGACTGCGAAAGGCTTCCTACTAGCATTCCGAAGATTTATTGCTAGGAGAGGATTGCCCAGCGTCATTTACTCAGACAACGCTCGATCATTCAAAAAAGCGTCCAAGGAACTCAGGGAGCTTATGGACCGAATCAAAGAGACCGACTTCCAGTCGTTCATCACGACACAGCGGATTAAATGGAAATTCATCGTAGATGCGGCGCCGTGGTGGGGTGGTTGGTGGGAAAGACTGATTAGATCAGTGAAGACGTCTCTACGAAAAGTCCTCGGACGAAACAGCCTTTTTGCTGAAGAACTCGGTACGCTACTTGCCGAGGTCGAGGCTGTGGTTAATTCCCGACCGCTTGCTTACGCCTGCCTCGAAGCTGGTGAGCCATCCGCGATTACACCAGCACATGTTCTTAAAGGCCAACAATTTACCACTTTGCCGGATGGTGATTCAACAGAAGATTCAGTGAACCACAGCGGTGCGAAGGAATATTCACGGCGTTTACAACACCGCCAAAGTTTTTTGGATCATTTTTCGAGACGTTGGAAGCACGAGTATATTCTCACTCTACCATCCGCACATCGTTCTTCTGGATCTTCTTCCCGTAACCTAGCAGTTGCAGACATCGTGATTGTGGACACACCCTACAAAGCGAAGCTTATGTGGCCTCTGGCAAAAGTGGAAGAAGTTTACCTCGGCAATGCGGAATTGTTCGCGCTTGCCTGTTACGCCTGAGTAGCGGAAAAGTTTTCAAAAGACCCGCGCAGAAGATATACCACCTGGGGATCGGCGCTACCACAACTGAGGCCCCGGAAGATGTTGGGACCTAGAGAAGAAGAGAAAGAGGAAGCGGAGAAGCAACCTACTACGCAGGTGTTTTTCTTCTTCTTCAGATTCTATGTCGCCAATAAAGCGATCGTAGTTCATTCTACTACGCATTGAGTATTTATTGCCGTGCGCCACAGGATTGGCTATGTCGTGCCATAACACGCACAGTATTGTAATATACGATCCGCATCAAAATCTGACCCATATAAGCTGCTGCTCGATCTAACTTTGCAGTCTGAGAAGTACAGTGAAGTGTGGAGGAATTCCTTCGCAAGAATGGTTCAACGGCTATTATAGCGACATTATCAGTGAGCCGCCACTTTCGTGGAAGCGATTCGCAGATTATTTGCTTAGATGGCGACAGTCGCCATACAAGCTATATTATGCTATCGCAGAGCAATTGTCATGTGGTGTAAGGCTAAGAAGGCAATCGTGCTGCGAACAATGGCACCAGCAGGAAACGGTTAAGGGCACTAATATTACCTGTTTTTCTTTGCAGATGGGTTACAGTAAAGAAGACGCAGATTGGCAAGAATCGACGAGAACCAGTCCAAAAGATCAGTTATTTTCCGTTTACGTTGCCATTCTTCGCGTGTACGGCTTGGAACACTCTGGTGCTGTCAGTCTCGCTACCAATATCAGCCAACTCGAGGCAGAACGTGAGAAATTCAACTTCTCTTTTAGAAGCCCTTATAACGTAATAGCGGGACAAATAATTCGGAGATCACTGAGATCATACCGTTCTTAAATTTGGAAAAAGGATCGAGGGCGTATGTTCGCAATACTGTTTGTATGTTGAAGTGGTTGCTAAAATAATGCGCAGGCCAAACTGAATGCGCTTGTACGTGTCCCGGTCGCGATGCCAGGACCACGAGTTCCAGCATAAAGGACGAAACGCACACCGTTAGATGGTCGCTTTGCTTTTGTGCGTTCGCATATTTGCGGCGTGCGCTGGCCGTACGCTACCAACACGCCCACTCTTGTTATCCCCCACGCGCAGCGCCAGTACACTGCGAACACGCCCCCTCATGTCTTGTGCTTTTTTTCTCGGCAACCTGCGTTATTTCGGAAATAGGTCACGTGCCAGCGCTCAAGAAAGGAAGACGTTTTCTTTTCGCTCCCACTGAGGCGAGTGCACTGCACATTGGTAACCGGGATGATTGGAACTAAGCAGCAGCCATGTCCGATCCAGAAGTGACTCCGAACTCACCCGCAATCAACGCCCCACAAAGAGCCCAGGCTGTGGTTTGCACAATTCAAGGTGTGCTTTAAGGTTCGCGGCATGAGATCGCAGGAGCCGAAAAACATTCACGCGCTTATCGAACGGCCGCCAAACATCGCTGACGCCATAGACGATAAGATCACGCCCATTCCATCGGAGAACACTTACGTCGAACTAAGTAGCACCGTCCTCGAGGGACTCGGGGCGTCCGAGCAGGGCAGGTTTCCAGAACTCTTGCTTCATGAAGATCGTGGTGATCAGCACCGATCGTAACTGCTTCGCCGAATGCGTCAACTGCTGGGTCAACAAGCGCGAGAACAGCGTCAACAGCCATTGCTTCGCCAGTTCTTTCTCCGGAGATTGCCACAACTAAGAGATGATACTCGCCTGCTCTGACGACATGGATGTCGAACGTTTGACCCAACTCGCCGACCTCATGGCCGCGTGCCACGCGCCCTCACAAAAAGACAGGAACGTCCGAACATGCAGACCGTGTTGGGTCGTTTGGACGACACAGTCGATAGACTCGCTGCAGCTGCCGAATACGTCACCCCGTCGTTCGACTACAACAACCACGTCCGGTCTGCGCGCCATCATTTCGTCATCCCCATACTCGAAGCGGGGAGCGCCGTAGCCACTAAAGCGAAGCACGTCAGACCACCTGGTGGTATCATCTCACTAGCTGCACCTAACTATGCTCGCGGAAGCAAAACGCACCATCTATACGCTAACGGCGCAGCATGACACCAGATCCTCATCAAGCCGCTTCTTGTTCGTTGTCGACTACACAACCGGCACATGCCTCCTCGCCAATTCCGGAGCCAATATGCATTCCCTCTTTGATAGCCGAACATTGCCAACGCGGCAAGTTCATTTCTAGTTTAAAGGCAGTCAATAGCACTGCTATTGTATAATATGGAGCTAAGCCAACGACGATAGATAGCTGACTCGGGGTCATGTTCAGATGGCCCTTCCTTGAGTCCGACGTCAGTTTTACACTCCTCGCAGCTGACTTTCTCAGCCACTTCGAAGTCGACGGCAGTATTCGCGACAGTCTTCTCAAGGACAACATCACTTCACTTCGCTCGGTGATATTGAAGTAGGGCCTGTCCTCTCCGTTATTTGCACTTTCATCACCCAGAGTCAATGTTCCAAAATGTTTTGGCGGAATTCCCTGCAGTCACTAAATTTCTGAACACGCAGCTGCAAATCAATCACACAGAACTGCCAATCAAGCACGAGCACATTTTTCTTGCCGGCCCACCCGTCGCCGCTAGACAATGGCGACTCACTGGACAAGGAGAAAAGTCGACCGCCGTGAGTTAGGCCACATGATCCATTTGAACAAAAAATCACACTGTCTCCCGCTAAATGGGACCATGAGGCGATGCGAAGCAGTGTTTCGGCATGTCGAGCCCGCGTTTCTGAGGGGGAGTGGGAGGGGAGAGGGCAAGTGGAGAAGGAAAAGGGGAGAGCGGGAAGAGGAGCGGAGAGGGTTTGCGCATGCGTGGTAAGGGTGGTCACGCCGCACACCACCAGCACCATCACCACCGGTTTGAACTCCGCCATAAGATGCTTCGCATCTAAAAAGCATAGCGCAATAGGAATGACGTCCATGAAAACCCCTATCCGCCTTGCTCAATTAGTCCGCATGTAGTAAGGGTCTTAAAAACGCGGCACAAACGTTCCAGCCTTTTATAAGTGAAGCGACCCGTTGACTGCCATTTGTCTTTGTATACTTGGATGTCATCTTGAGTGCCAGCGAAACAACGGTGGGAGCCTGAAAATCGTCTGCGTATCTGCGACATCTCGGTGACCAAAATCAAGCAGCCAACGCACTCTTCTTTATTGATATCGTTCCCGTGTCTCTCCAATTCAACGCACTAGCTGTATGATCCAGAGCTTCCTGAAGTGCGGGAGATTTATTTTCACCTGTGCTCGTACATATACCGCTACCACACGCAGCGACTATGGTGACATTCGACACACCTCAGGAAGCTCCAAGATCATTCGTCCGTGTCCAGTTTTGGCTCCATCTTTACGACTGCCTTTACGGCCTCAGCCACGAGGAATCCGTGCGACAAAAAGGTGTACGACAGATGTCTTCACGTGATCAGGAGTGGACGCGGTCCTTCGACGCTGGGCGCAAACGTGCCGAACATGTCTCAGCCAGAGTGACTCGATCGCCACACGCACACAGTACTCCAGCCATTTCAGCTGCCAGACTGTCACCTGGACCACGTTCACTCGGTTTCCGTAGGACCTGTTCCTCCTTCGAGAAGTTACAAGTATCTGGTTGGCCTGAGGTTACTCCGACTCTTGACATCTCCGCAAAAACCGTCACATCGGTGTTTTCGGCCACGACTGACTCTGACGGACCATTCTGAAGCAGCCTGTTTTCTGCGCGAGCAAGGTTTCTTGGAACGTTGCTACAATGCACCACACAGTGAGCAATGAAACAGTGGGTCGTCTACGCCATCAAATGATGGCATGTTTGACGACCAAGTTGAATAAAGCGCACCGGGTGGAATTGACCACCGGGTGGAGAAGCTCCTCCTCGTTTTCCTGGGCCTTTGTAGCGCGGTAAAAGAAAGTATTGCATTCAGTGCAGCAGAAATGCTATACGGCTCTACAATCCACCTTCGAGGAGGCTGATTTTGGCGAGCAGCCATGCCCTACGCCAGTACCTTCACAACGCGTGGAATAACAACATTCCTGGTTGGAGCATATGCAGTCTACTGCGCAACACATCAGCCGCGGCTAAGCAGGGTTTTCCTTTCCAGGCATGAATCTGGCAAACTATGCGCTCGCGCAACAGAAGACAGTGGAAGCGCTGTTCACTCCTGCGGAGGGCGGGCGTTTCGCCTGTTGCAGCAGTCGCACGAAGCTGTGACTATTCGTCTTTGCGACGAACAACATATTGTTTCTCGTGATGGCATGGAACCGACTTGACCACCTGAAATCTTCTCGTACATTGGTTCGTCCCTTGTTTTTGTTTGTTTTTAGATGCGACTCAGCTCTTTGACTCACGTGTGTAACGCCGTACGTTACGTGCGTCCCTACGAATGCGCCGCAACGCGTTCCCCTCGCCGCAGGTGTTGGAGCGTTACCAAGTAGGTCACGCCACAGCTTTGCGTTGACGTCACTCTCCCCTCGCACGCTTCCCTCGCAGGTGCGCGCTGACGTCACTCTCTCCCTCACCCGGAGCATGCTCGCCGTAGCGCCCGCAGCTGCCGGCTGCTCCGCCCACTCGCAACACCTCTGAACGTGTCACTTCTCTCTCGCTTCACCCGTGGTAGTCAAGGAGAAGCGCGCGCCTGCTCCGGTCCAGCGCCCGTGTCTCGACTCTGGAGAAACAACGACTACGAAGTCTTGCCAAACGCTTTAATGAAACTTACACAAAAGCCAACCCGCCTCCCGTGTCCTTGCGTTTCAAACAAACGTTTGCTCGAGTAAGCGCTACACCGAGTTTCGCTTCAAACCGTTCTTCCAGCACCCGCGTCGACGCCCGTTTCAACCGGGTCAACGCCGTGCGCACCGCTGCTGCTTCGCATCCCATCAGGGTTCCCTTCGGGGAGATGGTCCATGTTTTTTTCTTTTCTTTCCCGTGACTTGCTCCGCTGCCTAGGGGGAGCGAGGTGAATTGTGGTGGTCGCCGATGGCGGGACCTGTACTTCCAGACCACAGGACGCAACGCACTCCGTTAGACGCCCCCCTCGCTCGCGTATTTCTGTGTATTTGTGCGCCGGCGGCGCGCGCAGGCCGTACGCTGTCAACGCGCCCCTCCGTGTTACCTTACCTATGATTTTTCTGGGGGGGGGAGGGGAAGGGAGAGACACAGAAGTCTTGTGCTAAATTTGATGAAGAGCACACGTGCAGGTTGGGGCTGGTAGGGTGCGCAATATTATTGATCGCTGTTAGACGATCAACATGCATTCTTAGAAAATAATAACGGTTCGTTGATTCAGACCCTTAAGTTATGTTTTCTCTCAAAATAGTTAGGCTGCGAAGCGGCTTTTAATCACCACTAGCACTATTTATTCCATTAAGCGTGCAGAATAAAGCCAAGTAGTGGTAGCCAAGTAGGTACTCAGCGATAATTACTGAAAGAAATATTCGGCAGATCGCCCGCCTTGTGGGAATCGGTTTCATGCGAAGCAGTCAGCGAGTCGTTCTGTGCTGCATTTTTGTTGCTTTGAGCCAAGCGTTACGAAGTGGATCGATGTGTTTTTGTAAGTGTAGTAGTTGTGTGCACATCGTAGGCTTACCAGGTACGTTGACAACGCTGGCGTTTAGAGGGTAACTTGCGGTGTGATGTAATGTCGGCACTCACGTCAGAGCACCTACGTCAGTTTTATCGAATCGAAGCGCACTTTACGGTACGATGATGTGAATACCATACGTAACTTTCATTAGAAGGTCCATAAACTGCTTTTCCAAACCAGTCTATAGACCTCACGTGGCTCTGTGGCAGAATACCTAACTTTCGCGGAGATTGCTTGTGTTCGATTCCTGCTGAGATCCTAATTTTTATTCTGTCCGTTCAATCGGGTCGACGCTGCCGATGTCGGTTTCTCTTAACGCTCTCGCATTTAAATTACCAATGTCTGTTCTTACCGTTCCTGAGTAGATATAAGCTGTCAATCATCAGTGGCGCGTACCGGCATACCGCGGCCCGTGGTAAACGAGTATGTGCCACATGTGTCTGGAGGAAAGGGTTTGACGATGTTCGCTACGACATTTTCGCGTCGTTCATGTCATGACTGCACAGTTATATTCGTGAAATCCTCTTACCCCCCCGTGCCAATTTTTGTCGACACCGTGTTAAGAAGGTGATTACAAGAACACCCGGACGTAGGCGGCTCGATAGATAGATAGATAGATAGATAGATAGATAGATAGATAGATAGATAGATAGATAGATAGATAGATAGATAGATAGATAGATAGATAGATAGATAGATAGATAGATAGATAGATAGATAGATAGATAGACAGACAGACAGACAGACAGACAGACAGATAGACAGACAGACAGACAGACAGACAGACAGACAGACAGACAGACAGACAGACAGACAGACAGACAGACAGACAGACAGACAGACAGACAGACAGACAGACGGACGGACGGACGGACGGTCGGACGGACGGATGGATGGATGGATGGATGGAAACGCTCAAAGTGCCTTCGGTTCGCTAACAAATGCTTCCCGTTTAGATATACCTCTCGTAGAAGGCTTACGCGCGCAAATCAGTCAGAACTACGTACTAATATCACACGGTTGCCCATGAAAGCATGCAAAATAAAGCAGATATTATACGAAGATGCGTAAATATAGCGCTTGTCTGCTTATCTATCGAAAGTACGACGCATATGTCCTCTCTGTAAAAACGGCTGTTTTTTGCTCATCGTAGTTGACAACATTGTTCTCAACAAAACCATGGCCAACTCTACGTCTGTGTTTGGACCAATTCGAGGCTTGGGGCAAAGAACAGGGCCGTACATCACAGAAGGTACGTGCAAATGTTGAGTTTTTATGCTTTACGCACAACTGAAACTTTCGCCACAGTGGGTGCACGCGATCTAGAAACGCGCCCTGTAAAATTGGCAGATCCCACGCGTTGCGGGAATCGGTTTCATGCGAAGCAGTCAGCGGTTACCTCTGTGCTGTATTTTATGGCTTTGTGCAAAGCGTTACGAGGTGAATCGACGTGTTTTTGAAATTAAGCGTAGTAGTTGTGTGCACATCGTGGGCTTACCAGGCACGTCGACAACGCTGGCGTTTAAAAGGTAACTTATGGTGCTACGTAACGTCAGCCCTCATGTTAGAGTACATACGGCAGTATTATCGAAACTAAGTACACTTTATGGTGCAATCATGTGAATATCATACATAACTTTCGTTAATGCATTGCTCTGTGGTCGAGCAATGCTTCAATATAGCTTGCTGAATCATAGGTATACAAATGTAATAACTTCTATTCTATAAATGTAATTAGACTGCTATAAAAGCAGAGCCAGCACTGGAACCACAGATGTTAATCTAATATGACGCTTTATCGTAGGCGTACATATGCAGCGTTTATTGCTTTCTTGTAAAACTAGTTAGCCAGTACCGCAACTACAACTGACGTTGCACCCTCATTACGCCTGCACAGGCCGTTTTTTCGAACCAGTTTATAGACCTGGCATGGCTCTGCTGTCCAATACCCGATTGCCACGCAGAATGCTCCGGTTCCATTCCTGCTGGGACCCTAATTTTCATTCTTGCTATTCGTCGAGTCGACGCTGCCGATGTCGGTTTTTCTTAACGCTCTCGCACTTAAATTACCGATGTCTCTTCTCGTAGTTCCTGGGTACATATAAACTGTCAATCTCCTGTGGCGCATACCCGTACACCGCGGCCCGTGGTAAACGGGCATGTGCCACACGTGTCTGGAGGAAAGGGTTTGACGACGTACGCAACAGGATTTTCACATTATTCATGCCATGACCCGACAGTCTTCGTCAAGTCTTACCCTCCCATACCAATTTTGGTCTACACCAAGTTAAGGAGGCGATCATGTGAGCACCCAGACGTAGTCGGATAGATAGATAGATAGATAGATAGATAGATAGATAGATAGATAGATAGATAGATAGATAGATAGATAGATAGATAGATAGATAGATAGATAGATAGATAGATAGATAGATAGATAGATAGATAGATAGATAGATAGATAGATAGAAACGCTGAAAGTGCCAAAGGTTCGCTAAGAAATGCCTCGCATTTAATAACAGTTACATAAAATTCAGAAATAGTTGGGCATTATTACAATACTCTTAGAGAACCATCAGACTGATACAAGAGATGGTACAAAGAACGGTCCCTGATTCATTTACGGTCGATGCAGTCATCGCTCTTGCCATAGGGATGCGAAGTTGTCACGCATATCACTGAAACCCAAAGTTTATGACCTAGCTTGCAATCCACGCGAATCTCGCTGAACGTTGAGAAATAACTTTACGCCCAATTTCTTTAGCAGGAAAACGTTTTACTACTAGTGCTTGCGCATTTTCTTTGTTCATGTACTAGTGCTTTAGGTAACCCAGAAGAGCTGCTACACTTTACGCTTCTGTTGGCACTGGTTCCAGATGAATGGGCCTCTGCTTTCATCAAACACACCAACAACACCTACGATGGCGACGACGCCATTCTGTATAAAGAGGCACTACTCGACGTTCTCGTGGAACTGTTCGAGTCTGTGGACGCGGGAGGTATTAGCTCTCTGATTGCTTGGAGCGTGTTTCGGCAGCTGTTGGGATACACGGAGCCGAGGATATTATTTTCCGCCGGTAGAGCGAGCACGGTTTGCTACCTTGTTGTCGAAAAAGTGATGAAGCTCGCATTCGCGTCCCGGTACCTGCACTTCGGTAAGTCTGCCCCTTTTTTATTTTTATGTATTTCTTATACTGCGTAGTTGCGATGAAGATATGAACTCGAATAGCAGAAACTAAAACCACATTCACTCAACACCAAATTGGTATATATAAGGAAGGTTCCTGCTTGAACCTGTTTCAGAGAAAATCGTTAGAGCGAAAGGTAAAAAAGAACACATGGCTCATCCATCCGTCTTAGGAATCGGCATAACACGAAAGTAAACCGTGTCTACACACAAGTAGTTGATTGTGTTTTGTACATTGATGTATGATAGCTTGCACACTGTTAAGTGGTGTTTGGCAGCTATAGCACTGTTTGACGTGGACGCGCCCACGTTGACGCGCAGTGGCACATCTCCATCGTGACAACTAACGCCCATCATAATTATTTAACCGTTGTGGCAATGGAAATTGTTAACATATATGCGGGCACAGCATATCATGAATCCCGCGCAAAGATGGCATCAACAAGCGCGTAATAAACACTGGTACTCGATATGTACTTCTTCAAAGTGTCGTTAACTGAGGAGACACGGCGCGATGTACATTCTAGAGTAATAGGGTAACCTACGCCTGAGCTCATGCATATACTACCACACTGCGCTTAAGCAACACGGGAGCTTGAGCTGCGAACGCGTGAAGGCGTTCCACATCCCGCTGCCCTCTGTCTCGCTCCACCAAGGCACGACGATCGCCCGTCGACATCGCTGCCTTTCTGCGACGCTTATTGCAACAATTTGTGGTATGCGGAGTCGTGAAGGACGGATCCCAACATAAAACAAAACGATGTTTATTAACGTAGTAGCAGCAGCAAGGCAAGCATGCCGATGCTGCGCTCCGAAAGGTTAGAGAAACAAACATGAAACCAAGCTTGGTAGCTTGGGTTATATAGCCAGCGGTGGTGACGTAAGCCTCCGACGGAACTGCGTGGCGCTGTCTTTTATCTGAAGCGTGGTGTAGCATGCATCCGTGTCACGCCGGCCCAGATAGTGACGAGGCGGAGGCTGCGCCGGTTTGTGCGCACTGTGTCGCCACATCACCCCCCCGCGGAGTGCAGAGCCCTCAGGGTCTGTAGGAATCTAGGAGGCGTACCAGACGTCCAGAGCGTGTCGTGAAAGGAGCGGGCTGCGATGTCGGTGGCTGTGGACGTACGCCAGTTGAAAGAGTAGCGCTGCCAGGTTCGTTCGCCGCGATGTACGCGGAGGCTTGAGTCGGTCCTGTCCTGGTCGGTAACACGGAGTGGCGAACGGGTGCTCAATTTTTTTCCTGGGGGTTGTGGCTGAGAGTGGCGTAGAGGACGGATCGAGAAACCGCGTGGATTCTGCGAGCCGTTCGGCTGACGGGCGGGCTGCGGAGAGATGCTCCGGGAGGGCCGAGTGGGTCCGCGAGAGAGAGGTCGCACCGGGCGCGCTCGTCGACGAAGGCGGGACCGTCGTGGCCACCAGTACCGGGGAGGGTGCCGGCGCAGTCATGGATGACAGGGTGCTGCCGTGAGGGTGCAGTACGACGCTGCCATCGTGCGCCAGCAAAGCCTGTATGCGCTGCTGGGGAGTCACTGCCGGAGTCTGCGGAACCTTGCTCACCACGATCTGCACGCTCTCTGTGACTGGTGCGGGCGCGACGGGCACAGAGGACACCATACTGCCGCCCGTCGAGATGAGGGGCGCCGACAGGGTGCCATGATGGTGGTGGTCCGTCCCCGCCACATGTGTAGCCGGTTGTTATCGGCTGGGGAACAGTTCCGACTGGCCATGGTGCGGGTTCGTCTGCTGCTGCGGGTTCGTCTGCTGCTGCGGGCGGTGCCGGGGGCTCGTCTGCCGTCGCGGGCGGTGCCGGGGGCTCGTCTGCCGTCGCGGGCGGTGCCGGGGGCTCGTCTGCCGTCGCGGGCGGTGCCGGGGGCTCGTCTGCCGTCGCGGGCGGTGCCGGGGGCTCGTCTGCCGTCGCGGGCGGTGCCGGGGGCTCGTCTGCCGTCGCGGGCGGTGCCGGGGGCTCGTCTGCCGTCGCGGGCGGTGCCGGGGGCTCGTCTGCCGTCGCGGGGCGGTGCCGGGGGCTCGTCTGCCGTCGCGGGCGGTGCCGGGGGCTCGTCTGCCGTCGCGGGCGGTGCCGGGGGCTCGTCTGCCGTCGCGGGCGGTGCCGGGGGCTCGTCTGCCGTCGCGGGCGGTGCCGGGGGCTCGTCTGCCGTCGCGGGCGGTGCCGAGGGCTCGTCTGCTGCGGCGGGTGCGGGAACGGCTGCTGCGGCGGGTGCGGGCACGGTTGCTGCCGGTTGCGGTGGGGCTAGCACGAACCCTCGAAGTTGGTCGTATGCCTGCGGCCCAAGAGGAGGCACAACGCGTCGCAGAGCAGGAGGAAGCATAGCTGCCGTGATGGCGTACTTGTCCTGCTGCGAGACGATGTTACGCAGGGAGAAACCAGCCTCCATCTTGATGAGCCAGATGGCTGGACATTGCGGCCAGAATTCGGGAAACTCCGGCGGCAGCAAGATGCAGTGCGCCGTGGTTTCATCCGGTCGCAGCGCCATCGTGATAGGCGTGTCAGAGGTCGGCTGACTCGGCGTGAAGGTCCCGTGGAATCTTCTGGAAGGTCATTCCAAGGTCCGGGTCATGGCGGTGCGGTTTGTTCGTTTTCCGGGTCACCAGATGTGGGATGCGGAGTCGTGAAGGACGGATCCCAACATAAAACAAAACGATGTTTATTAACGTAGTAGCAGCAGCAAGGCAAGCATGCCGATGCTGCGCTTCGAAAGGTTAGAGAAACAAACATGAAACCAAGCTTGGTAGCTTGGGTTATATAGCCAGCGGTGGTGACGTAAGCCTCCGACGGAACTGCGTGGCGCTGTCTTTTATCTGAAGCGTGGTGTAGCATGCATCCGTGTCACGCCGGCCCAGATAGTGACGAGGCGCAGGCTGCGCCGGTTTGTGCGCACTGTGTCGCCACAAATTGTATTAGTAGGTGCTATGACACTCGAAGCAGCGGGGGTGGAGAAGCATCGTTGGTGCATGTGGAAGCTGCACTACTCCGACAACGAGCCGCCACACGCGAACACATAGCGAAAGGCAAAGAACGTAACTGCGTCTATAGGGCGACTTTTCGATGCAAGCGCGGCCAGCGCTCCTCGCTGGCGTCGAGACGTTGTAGCTGCATTGTCGCCAAAGCACTTTCTATTGGCACTCGTTAGTGTCATGACACTGTAATTCACTTCAACGCCCACAGACAGTGGCACCTCCCCGCCCCGCCTAGACCCGCAAACAATAGCACCGTGTGTAATCGGTTGAGCGCCGGGAGCCTCCCATTGACGATTGAGAGGTCGTGGGTTCGGTTCCCGATGGCGAAACTTTTTCTTCCAGTTTTTTTTCTTTCTCATCCATCGGTCTGCCTTTTACCAGCGTCACATCCGTGACGAAAATACATTGTTGAAGTCCTGGTGGACCACGGCATAAAACACTTTCGCGTTAAAAACAACAGGTATCGTCTAACGTTTACCAGCAATATCATCAGGCCCCGCCAGGGTCTTCTAGTGGTTATGGCGCTCGACTGCTGACCCGAAGGTCGCGGGATCGAATCCCGGCCGTGGCGGCTGCATTTTCGATGGAGGCGAAAATGTTTGAGGCCCGTGTACTTAAGTTTAGGTGCACGTTAAAGAACCCCGGGTGGTCGAAATTTCCGGAGCCCTCCACTACGGCGTCTCTCATAATCATATCGCGGTTTTGGGACGTCAAACCCCAGATATCATCATCATCAATATCATCAGAATGTAAGCATTCTCAAGACAAACCACTGAGTCAGAAAAATCACAGCATATCCACGGAGTGAAAGATGATGAGTGGGCGAAGCTGCGAAGGTTCATCGGTAAACCGTGAATCTTCCGTGAATTCTGCCCAGTACATCGTCACCGACGTGAGATCGGGCGCGTTTATACTAAAGCTTCGATGAGTTATGACAACTTGCAGCTCACTTTAATTTTACATGTACGCTGTGAATTTTCATTGTTTAGAAAACCATTGCTTTAGAAAACATCTGGCGTCTTTCGTTAAGCAGCTGGCGTCTTTTCGTTTTGCTTTAGAAACATCTGGCGTTCTTTCGTTTTGCTTTTACAAAACATCTGGCGTCTTTCGTTGGTTTATTTCATCAATCAACGGCGTTTTGAACAAAATTTTTATTGTTTAATCACGCACAGGAGTAATCTCACCAGGCACTACCTTGGAGGTAAACAATGGCTGCTAATGGGAATGAGAGACAGAAGAAGTCGGCTTTTAGCTAACACTTACACTTCTACTTCTACTAACGTTTCCTACTGAAACATGCCAATGGCTGCTAATGGGGAATGAGAGACAGAAGAATTCGGCTTTTAGTTAACGCGCATTATTGTTCAACAACGCACAGGAAAAATCTCCCACCGGCACCACCTTGGAGGTCAAAGCGTAAGACTGGTTACGCACTACGACTACTACGACTACGACTACGAGGGACGAACGGGTGCCGCCTTAAGGAGCTTCGCCCCTAAAAAGTCACGCTGCCAGTGAACAAATGGTCGTTCAGTGACAGCTGTTTGCTTTTTCCAAAGAAGATGGCCACAAACACATTCTGGCTCCTGCCGGCTATTCCACTATTCCCTATATATCCATTTTATTCAACCCTCAGCTTGTTGCAGAAATATATCGTTTAGTTGAACCGGTCCTATGTGTGTTTTGTATCATTCCGGAAAGATGATACAGAATTGTCGCAAGCATGGCATCGTGAGTGGCTATTGTCATTACAACGTGACTAGGGCGTAGGTGGTGTGCAACTACTAGAACTAGCAGATATGCGCCGAATGCTCAGTCAGCGTGCCCACTAGTGATGCTTTTTCTGTTTGCTAGCGTTCGATCTCTGCCCCATCAAAAATTCTGCATTCTGTTATCTTTCTAACTGAGTTGCTGCGAGAGCCATCCAACCACCACTCCAGCACCTGACCCCCCATACGCTTTTCGCTCGACGAAAGACGGCCTGCGCGTTTCCTTTTTCTTAGCTAAGCGTCCGTCAACTGCGCAAGCGAGCTTTCCATCGAGCATCGAACATAAGAGGTACGGGCCGATGTTTTATCGGTTTGGACTTCATATGGAAGCTCACGGCGGCGCCGACGGCGCAGGCGATGGAAAAAGGGCGCGCCGAGGGTGTACAAACAGTTGCAATATTGCACGGCTTAGCATTGCAGACACAGAGAACGAAATGTCCTAAAAACATTCTGGCGTCATAGCATCATCCCCGTAATCGGCAGCCTGTTTCGCACAAGCTTGCATGGCTGTGGTGTTCAGCTGAATTATCTATTGTCTGGGTCGATGACCTGAGCGTTTTTTGAAGGCTTCTAAGAATAGACAACAGAGAAGACGCGAGGAAGGTGATCGGGGCAACAAGTATTCAACTCGCTTAGCTTACGAAGGCGTAAGATGAGCTGGCCCACCTATCCAGACAGCTATAGTAGACACATACAATCCTGCATGTTCCTTAATTCGATGGCACAATTTTTTTTGCTTTGGTGAGGATGCATCTATACCTACCCGCGAGGCGCTGTACATACGTCGAGGCAGCATCTTCGCGATTCTTGCAATAATGTTTTCTCTGTGTTCCTTCCTTTAGCCCGCATTTACGGCTTATAGATGTGCATTTCATGATTGTATTGTCGTTCGTTGCGTGTTCGTCCCATAGAGCTGATTTATTACGTCTTACGTGATATTTATCCTACTCATGATTAAAGGGGCCCTGCAACACTTTTCGAGCATGCTCAAAAAGCGCTGCCGATCGGTAGTCGAGGCTCCCGAGAACACGCGAGCCAAATATTATAGCGATGCGCACGGCCCGGAATTTACAATAGATTCTCAAAGTCAGCTGAAAATCGCTCCCTCTTCTCTCGACAAATGATGTATTAGTCCGCAAAATATGACGCGATTGTCGGCAGTTCCGCCATTGGCTGATGTTATAATCACGATAACACCCTCATTATTACTTTCGTTGTTAATTTTGAGTTCAATAAGTAGATAATATGTATGTTTATATTATGTTATCGCGTTAAAAACACCGAACAAACATTAATATTAGCACTTCCGGTCTCACCGACAGCTCGTCTGCTCGTAGTTGCGTGGTTCCGTTTTCTTCGCCATGCGCAGTGCCGAAAACGTGAATATTTCTGTGCTTTTGACCATCGCCGGTTGCCGTTGAGAGTGGCAGCCGTTCGAGTGTTGCCTCGTCAGCTGAGAACTGCATCGTCGGCACGTTCTCACGACCGACCGAGGCACGGGCGCAGCGTGTCTCCGATAACAATGCTGGCGTCCGGTAATGGCAGCGCTTCGGGGTCGTCTGCCAGTGCCGTCTTACGAGGCGGCGCATCGGAGTATGGGCCGAAACCGATCTCAGCTGTCATTCGTTCCAAACGAGCGCGCAGGTTTGCTTCCATGGTTGGCAGAACGATGAAAACACTACGGCGTTAGAGGTGCACACCCAACATTACCAAACCGACGCGTAGTTTTCAAGCACGCGCGATACACCGTGCGATCGACTCCGCTCGACGAGAACGACGCAAGCCGACCGGAAGTGGCGGCACAGACCACGTGGTTGCGCCCAGACGTCAGAGAGAAAAAAATGAAGAAAAAAACTCCGCCGGCGCTCTTGGGCGGAGCCTCGCTCCTCTGCGCTCCCTCCGTCGACTCGCTGCCTAGCTTTCCGCGCGCTCGCGGCGTTGAGTTGAGGGAGAAAGCTGCGGAACGTGATCTCTATAATTTGGTAACACCACTTAGACTTGACGGATTCGAAAAATTTTTGCGGCATATGACTCGTGAAGAGTCATACATCAATAATGAGACTATTCCAATATAATTAAGAAAGGTGTTGCAGGGCCCCTTTAAGGAATTATAAAGATTGCGCAAATACTGTTAAAAGTACAGAAATCGGATGACATGTCTTCGTAATGACTGCCATAAGCGAAATAAACCACGATTTCATCTACATGCAGCGCAAGTAAGCTACGCTCGGCAGAGTGCGCAAGGGAAGCAAAGACACATGCAGAGTGTGTCCTGTTTGCGCTACCTGTGATCCCAAGTGCATGTAAGACAGCCGGACCCTGAACAAATTCTGTACTCGAAGTGGTTTATATTCTTCTTCTGGAACTCGTTGTTGGGCTAGTTGGTGCATTGCATCAAGGAATTATACCAGCCGAAAACAGACGAACGCAGGAAACGGTGAAGGAGACACAGGTGTTGGCCTATGACAACACTGTGCAAAGTGCTTTGTGCTCCATTAGAAAGTTAGGAAAAGGCCTTAATTTTACGCATGAGCTGCCGGTGAACGATTGTCTGCAATTTTTAGACATTAATATCGAGTGTGTCGAAAGACAGGTGTGTTGGATGTATTTACCAAGAGACAAGAAAGAGTTGTTGCCGTATGGGTCCGCACACTCTAAAACTATCAAGAGGGCTATCGCTTCCCTTTGCCTTGAATCTGCCCTGACTAAGTCCTGTGACCACATGGTTGAGACGAGCTTTACGGTCCAGATTCACAGACTGCAAAACGCCGGTTTTCCCAGCTCTGTTGTGTCTGCTGTAGCAGAAGCATTGCTACAAAAAATGAAAGGGAAAAGAAAAAAACACAAAGGCTTGGCCTGAGCGCAGGAGACCGCAAGTAGTTCCCTATACGCACCGAGTTGCGCATGACCTCAAAAAGGTTGCCGTCAGGTATGGTGTGCCTGTAGTGTTCTCGGCGCCAAGGAAGCTGAGTGGGTTATGCGCACGTATTGGACGATAGAAGAAACCACAGTGTGATAGGAAGCATGGCCAGATCTTTGTGGATTGTGCTTGGCGTCATATACGAGATACCACTGACTTGTGGGAAGTTTTACATAGGCCAGACGGGTCGGTGTGTAAACACTAGAGCGTGGGAACATTTCAAATCGTTAGAAAAGAGAACAGGATCAAATCTGGCCCTTCACTGTAAACATTGCAAATGTAAGCCGGTACTGACTGATTTGAGAATTTTGGGCCGAAGTCATGAGAAAATGGCACGTGAAATACATGAGGCCTTTCACATTGCGATGAAGGGCGAAGCATGTTGTAGTGATAGCTCTGTGGCATTGCGCAGAATGGAACAAGATTTCCTGCAATCTTTTTTTGTAATCTCGAGAAGGAAATGAGGATGCGATGATCACACACAGAAAAAAAAAACTAGTCGCTTTCCTGTCTCCTTCACCGTTTTCTGTGTTCGTCTGTTTTCGGCTGGTATAATTCCTTGATTCTTCTTCTGTTACTTCCTTAAAAATATCGCGGTTTTCTGCAGCTTTAATTTGTTGAAAACAGTTGCAAACTTGGAGCACATTTTTCAAAATGGCGAACGATCATTTTTCGACGGAATCAGTCATTCAGCTGTGCGGTAGAGTTTTAAATGTTAACGAGCAGACTATATCCAAGAAGTATGCTTATTCGGCCCCAATGTACTAAGCTAATGAGAAGTGAAAATAAGCTTTGCCCGATGATGTTCCTGGGTGCGCATAATATTTTCCCTCTTCTGGCGTCGCATGATCCCGTATAAATGTGCGAAATATTCTTGCTGCCGTATATACTGCTTAAGCCGGTTCCCTTTTAGATTTAAATCTTTGAGTTATCGTGGATCAATGTGCATCACATAATGTTCGGTTATTAAAAATTAACATTTTGTTTTGATCCATGGAAACCAGTGATGAACCGAGAATCGGTGAAGACTGCCACGTCAATGGTGCAAAAACTTCGCGAGGCCTTCCGGACGGCTTTTAGCACGTCAAGTTGGGTCACAGGCGTTGTGCGTGAAGTTGCAATCAAGAAGCTCGACAATATGCAGCACTACGTGGGAAGCCCTGGCCAACGACTGGACCCTGCCAAGATTGATAATTATTACGGTGAGCAGATACCGCAAAATAATTACTCTATAAACCACGTGAAGAAACCCAGGAAACGCGTTACAAGCCTCGTTTTTACATTGGGGTGCTGTATTATCGATCTCTTGCGTGAAAGGTATATTTTCCGCTGAGAGAGCACTGTTCGGTTTTCGACCCTCAGGGTACTACAGCAACTGATTTAGGTAGTGCTTACAGCCCAATAACCAAAGGGACAACAAAATATTTTAATATCACCATTTTAGTTGAGTACAGTTGAATTTATTCGGTGGTATATGTGCTTCTGTGTCATACACCGTGGTCTTAAAGAAGACAGGAGAGGACTCAGTGAACTGAAACGCAAAATATTGTAAAGCTATCTGCTGTCCCCAATAATGTCACAAAACCGCGGAGAAGAAATTCTTTGAAGTTATCTTAAAGTTACGACAAGCTGAACAATAAAGTGTGCAGCAACAATTCGCTGTTACAATTTTTGCAAATCTGCAATCCCAATGCGAACTTCTACAGAAACGTACGGAAAAAGGGGGAGATATACGTGAACAGAAAATACAAACGAATCAATGTCTCACGTGGTAGGTGGGAGAAACATAATTGCAAATGTCGATAACGCAACCTTCTTGGGATCAAATCAGATTATTTCGTAAAGCTACAAAGATTACACATGTATATGATTGGTACATGTGTCACTTGTGCCGTTAATCGGGTTGGCGATCGCCGGGCGGATTCTAAGGGCTGGCGTCACGGCCCTCCGAAAACGCATCACGAAAGCGCGGACAGTTTAGGGTTGGTCCTTTGGTGCGCCAGCGAAGGCCAGTTGTGGTCCAAAGACCGAGTTAGAGCCGAGAGTCGATAACACAAACGAAAACGAAAGATATTCTCGGTTAAGGCAATACAAATATGACAAACACATGCACACTAGTGATGCAGAACTATCGATGGTACTATCGATACTATCGATAGCTGAGTCACTATCGAACTATCGATGGTAAAAGATACTATCGATAGCGCTATCGATAGTAAGTACTATCGATAGTTTAAAATCAACAGCGCGAACTCATTGCAGAATAAACTTGGTTTCCCGCGCGCGTGGTACATAGTAGAGCCGGAGGAGCAGGCTGAAGAGCAAGAAAGTTGACATGCTTGTGTTCTTCACCAGAGTGCTTCGCTGACACATGATCATAAAGTCAAACTATTCAGCTGTAGCGGAAAGAAGCTGTTACATGGGGTGGAACTGCGCGGCTTCAGTTTTATATTGCATTTTATGATTTCAAAGTAAAAAAAATGATCAAGAACAAAGTTTGGTAATTGTAAGATGTAACTGGTTGCTTTTAAATATGAATTTGTTGATGGACATATGCCGCCATTTTCACTGCGCAAATAATTTCTTTCGCCAAAATTTTGCTCAAATTAAGCGAAGCTGATAGTACGCTATCGCGAATATTTTGCCAATTTGGCCAGCCAGCAACAACATCGTTATTCACACCATTATGGATAGTTTGTCGCGTGGTTATGACGGTGAAGAATGCTGCAGCAAGACTGGGAAATACGAAGCTCTTTATGTGGTCGAACTTGTGCCCAGGAAATCAAAAGTCAGAATACGAGCGATACACGCTGCGCACTGATAGAGTCGAGAACAGTCGCCGGCAGTCGAGTAATCTGATAACCGGTGGAACGCTTCGTCTTTTATACATCAGTCATCAAACTTTCCAGCGTTATCGCTGGTGCTCGCGTAAGCTTTCGAATAAACTTGAATATTCGCTACCGGCGCGTAATCTTCAAATGTCAAACAATCACGAAGCTTCTCAAACATTGCGGCGCGGTCTGCGTCAAATGCTGCTAACAGTCTGTGGGTGAAACCTGAATACATCAAAACAAAGCAATAAACACGCGTGGCACTAACATCGCTAGTAATATTACCGATGGTACTACTGATTCGACTATCGATGGTTTATCGATAGTAGTGCGATCGGTAGTTTGTTTACACTATCGATAGTTTCACAGAAACTATCGATACTATCGATAGCCAATTTACCGATAGTTCTGCATCACTAATGCACACTCGGCTGGTACCAGTTACAACTTCACAATATAACTCAGATGGTGTTTACACAACGGGAGCTAAACAAACAGATCACACGCTACAAATGCATTACAACTATTCAATGACAGTTAAAGTCCTGAATATACAATGGCGTATCCAGTCCACAATGCTTGGACGGTAATCGAATGCTTCTCTTCAAGGAAACACTCACGCCAGCTCCAGCGTTGATCGTCGTAGCTCAACTGTCGTCGTAACTTGTCACGGCTCACACGGCGTCGTCCTCCAATGCTTCCAGATCGACGATCGACGGACTGCACACCATCATAAACACGTCTTCTTTGGCTAACGGAGCCACACTCAGCTTACTTCACCATATCCGGGCCGAGTGACTCACTCCTGTCTCCTTCACTTCTTCACTCCACTGTCTCGACTGTCTGACCCGTCGTCGTTTGCACGCTTTTATCCCTTCTCCCCCGGTTTCTAGAAGCGTCGGGAAGGTTCTTCGGCGTGCAGTACAGCCAAGGCTAAGGATAGTTCGAGAATTCTCTCGCCGGTTCTACTCGCGGCGGCGTCGCTCCGTAATGCGTTCCCCCTTCCTTCTAGAAACATCCAGGTTTTGCCGGGCGTTTGATCGCGTTGTCTGCGTCTGGCTCCTGTGGGTGAGGAGGATGCGGCGCGCCGGCGTCTTTTGATGCTTGGTTTTTCGTCTTTCGCGCTTCTTGGGCGCGCGGCTAGCGCCGTTGTCTTGTAGCCATCTGAAAGCGGCCGCGCGCGCGCTTTATAACACGCTCGTTTGTGACAACGTGTAAAACAAATAGGTAGTTTTCCAATGTTGTAGTTTTTTAAATTGGTAAACTTGCAATTGTTTGCAAATAAAGAACAAGGTTCTGTAAGTAGGCACCTCGCGGGGTCAACTAACAGCCTCAGCAGAATATGAACTCCAAGAGAAGCTGGTCCATTGCAATGATTGGCCTATGAGAAACCAGTCAGTGGTCGTCCAATCGCGATAAGTTATCCCGTTTGAACACTCGGCTCAATAAAAGAGCAGCCAAATACCATAATAATTGCACCATATGGGCGCGCAATTTCCGTACTAGCTAGTAGACGGAGAACCACCTGACCAATACATGGCCCACTTTGATCACATCCTACAGATGCAGTGCCGGACGTGGACACGAAGAGGTTTTTCAAAGCATATAGAGGAGCACTACAAGCTTCAACCCATCGATCGTGGACAGACCAGAAGAATTGGATCTTCGATGAAACGACTGTGAACGCCTACTATGTACGAGAACTGAATACAGTGGTGATTCCCGCAGGTATTCTCCAGCATCCTTTTTTTAACGTCGACGGTCCTGCTGCCTTGAACTATGGCGGCGCTGGCGTAGTGAGTAGCCCTTGGTGCGTATAAACCTGGATTAAGTAGTGTTTTCGAAGGAGGAAATTCTATCCATTGTAATGGTTCATTTCCTTTCCTCCCAATGCCCTATATACGCGGTATAGATTAGCTACTGTAAATATTCCTCACGTTCAAGTTCCAATTGGGTGCCTGCAAAATGCTCTTGAATTCTTTCTTTATTACAGACAATTGGTCACGAGATAATGCATGGTTACGATGTCGGTGGGAGCATGTACGACGAGAAGAGCATGCAGCGAGAATGGGGAACGCCAGAGTTCATGAAGAAGTATACAGAGAGGACACTCTGCTTGCGGGAGTCACACAGAGCTGCCGTGAGTGTGTGTTTCTTCACCTGGTTGGCTATCGCGACCACAGCCGACATCAATTGAATGGAAAAGAAAGGCATGTGCGGATGCATGTGGCTGTGATAATATTGAGGGCACACTTATACGTTTATGAAAACAAAGGAAAACTCAGCAACATAAGGCAACTTGGTGCTGCAGTTGACCCATGACTACTTAAAGGGGTCCTGAGACAAAAATTTTCGCCCGGCGTTTTTTTTGCTGCAGTGTGTTGCTGGGGGCCTGTTAGTCATAACACGGCACATCGTTTGCTGCAGAGCGTGACAGATAATTAATTACAAGCTCCTCATTACCGACACAGCCTTAGTTTCGGTTTGACAGAGCTCCAAAAACGACAAGCCACCGGCTGCAACTATCACCACCTAGCGAGTGAAACGCTCGGTCACGTGAGCACACTGAACAGTGACGCATTTCCGCGCGGTCTGTCGTCGTCGGGCTCACCGTCGTCTGATGGCGACGATTTTCTTGAGGTGGGGATGGAAGGAATTTTCGACGTGGCGAATCACTTCAGGTTTGACCCGCTGGCGAGGAGCGATTCGTCGGGATGCGCGTCAAAACAGAAATGGCGGCTACGACGTCATCATAACTTGTACCGGCTGCAACGGTTACGTAGGGGAAGTAGGGGGGTCACCTCGGGTCACCTCCGAGGGTGTCAATGCACCAGGTGCGGCCTATAATGCTGGATCGCGCTCGCCAACTTCAAAATTCATATAAAATACCTTCCAAGCTTTATTCGCTGTCGATATTTTGCAGATGGTACACGCACGTACACGGGAATCAATCCAGCAGGCTATCTCGGCCGCGAAATCTTGTGTCAGTACCCCTTTAAGATACCTGTCGCTGGAGCGGGACAACTTCGCAGGCGAATTCTATCGACGTACGAACATTATTGGCACACTGGGCTTTGAACGCAGTATTTACGCAACATAAAGTTCTCTCTGTTCGACTCCCGCCATGATCGTTGTCATCGATAGCCCATTGTTTGTCCACAGCAGGATGAAGGCATTTCGCAATCATTTCCAATTTTTCCGACCTTGTGTGAGATGAAAGTTTTTTATGCTTGCGCACTTGTTAATTATATCATTCCACATCACTCCCAGCCATCCTGGGCTGCGTTTTGCATTCCTTGCTATAAATTCCTTTGCTTCAACTGATCACTGTATACATGCCCTACGCATTAGAGCTGTGCACGGGCCGTATTTCCGAGCCCGAGCCCGGCCCGGGCCCGCTGACTTTGTCGAAGGCCCGCCCGAGCCCGACGGCAAAGGGCTGCGAGCCCGCCCGGCCCGGCCCGGCGTACGAAAACACAATCCCGGGCCCGGCCCGGCCCGGCATTTTGAAGGTTTGCTGCGAAAACAAAACATCGTTTTCCGGTAATATGGCATTTTATTGAGCATATCGAATATGACCAAACGACACACGACGAACAGTCTCTATTAAACAGATTACAAACTGTCGTGCAAAACAGCAAGCAGTCCCACGATTCCGGCTTCAAACGAAGTGCGGCGCTTTGCTTTATGTAGCCCGCCGAACTGAAGTTGCGTTCGCTGCTTGCACTCGTCGCCGAAATCGCTAATATCTCTTTTGCCAGCCTGGCAAGCTTGGGATATCTCTGCTGCTTGTTTTTCCAGAAGACTAAAACTTCAGATGGACAGGCGGACGATTCCATAGAGAGATAATCGGAGAGCTCCCCTTTTGTTTAAAGTAGCGAATGGAAAGAGAAAGCGGTAAAGGGCGGTCGTGGAAAAGGCGCTGTATGCGTGCTGGAAAACAATTCCCTCTGAATTTCGATATTTCGGGCTTGAGTCGGGCTTCGCGCCGGACCCGAGCCCGGCCCGATAAAACTCCAAGTAGCCCGAGCCCGGCCCGGGCCCGAGGTGGAAATGCGTCGGCCCGCCCGAGCCCGACCCGCGGGTCGGGTCGGGCTCGGGCTTTCGGGCTACCCGGAGCCCGTGCACACCTCTACTACGCATTACGAGGCGAAAACCACTCTTACACTTCCTTACCGAATGCTATCTGTTGCTATATCCTGTTACCTTGATTTCAGTTGTATGAAGAGTCATTGTATATTTTCGCTGTAGGTGTCGTTGGCGTCAAAGTTAGAGCACTGGACGGGCTCGAAGCCACTCGAAAACGCGGGACCTAGGCGCCCCCAGAGTGAGCTGTGCTTCCAGTAGCATTTACAGCAAGGCCTGGCTAGGCCTGATTTTGAGGTGGCGAGCTCACGTATAGGCTTTGTTATGCGGCGCACCACAGCCCGGTTTTAAATAGGCTGCTAGCGAATAGTTCACAGCTGTTTCTTCTAGACAACCAGCTTCGAGAATTTCAAGTTCTGTTAAAAACTACAATTTTTTTTCTTGTTGCTTTAACTATCTTATTGCAAGAAGGACGAGGAGTAAGTGGATCCGCTCTTCAGGACATTTCGCGTTTTTTTCCTCAGAGAGAAAACATAAGGGCAAAACACGTTGCCTTGCTCTCGTATTGCAGCTATTTATTTGATATTCAAGGTGGTCATTTGTAATCCTAACGCAATAAGACATGTGAAATGTTTGTTATTTCTTGTCCGAAGAACAATAAGAAATTTTGAAAGCGGGGAACGCTCGCGAAACTCTGCTCCATATAAAACTCCTAAGATAGCACGTTCGCTCGTTACGTAGACGCACAATTTCACATTAAGGCTTCACTGCGATGTGAGGGGGCGTTACTTCGTGCACACTGTTTTCAAGTACGCCCGCAGTTGAGTCTTTAATGAGAAAATGACGGCTGCTAGGTCGGCCTGCAGTATACTACGGCTCACTTTACGTAAGGTTTACCACTTTTTCATTGAGTGTTTTTGAGCTTCCTCAGCACCACTGGAATGAAAATGGTTTCCGCTCAAACAGCACGATCAACAGTGCACGTGCGATGACAAACGAGGGTAATCGAAAGCTCTCCAATCGACGAGATTTTCAAACTGAAACTTCATAACAATGTTCGGAAGTCATGGCAATATTCTTTGGCTTTCCTAGAGAAACACTTGCTTTTCAATGCTCGTCGAGTTCGCTGCAAAAACTGAAGAGAAACCTCTAGATTTCTTTTGAGGTCAGCCTGGTTTGCGAATAATTTTAAAAATATTAAAAAAAACCCGAGGCCGAATGAGCGAAGATTTTCGTTTTTATGTGATCCTTCCTATGGCTAGTCACTTTTGCCAGTGATTTCTCGAGCGCTACGATTGAATGACTTTTAGGGGCGAAGCTCCTTAAAGCGGCACCCGTTCGTCCCTCGCAGTCGTACTGCGTAACCAGTCGTAACGCTAGTACCAGATCTTGACCTCCAAGGTGGTGCCGGTGGGAGATTTTTCCTGTGCGTTGTTGAACAATAAAAAATTCGCAGCGTGCGCGTTAACTAAAAGCCGATTTCTTCTGTCTCTCATTCCCCATTGGCAGCCATTGGCATGTTCCAGTAGGAAACGTTAGTAGAAGTAGAAGTGTAAGTGTTAGCTAAAAGCCGACTTCTTCTGTCTCTCATTCCCATTAGCAGCCATTGTTTACCTCCAAGGTAGTGCCTGGTGAGATTTCACTGTGCGTGATTAAACAATAAAAATTTTGTTCAAAACGCCGTTGATTGATGAAATATACCAACGAAAGACGCCAGATGTTTTCTAAAAGCAAAACGAAAGAACGCCAGATGTTTCTCAAGCAAAACGAAAAGACGCCAGCTGCTCAACGAAAGACGCCAGATGTTTTCTAAAGCAATGGTTTTCGAAACAATGAAAATTCACAGCGTACATGTAGTATTAAAGTGAGCTGCAAGTCGTCATAACTCATCGAACCTTTAGTATAAACGCGCCCGATCTCACGTCGGTGATGATGTACTGGGCAGAATTCACGGAAGATTCACGGTTTACCGATGAACCTCCGCAGCTTCGCCCACTCATCATCATTCACTCCGTGGATATGCTGTGATTTTTTGTTTCGTACGAACGAATTCTAGCGTATGAGCGTTTTGTGAATATGTGCCTTGAGGCGGAATGGCAGTGAGGAATAATATTACTGACCAGTGGCATCCGCCGACTGGATGATCATTTATATGTTCTGCTTCTGGATTGGCAGCAAATTGTTCTTGCGAACAGTTTTTTCGTAAGACGCTTTTCGTGACTACGGACGATGTTGCTGTGAGCCTAACACTTTGCACGTGGAGATTCGGCGTCTCCGTTATATTTCGTACTTCTATAAAACATTCGCAGGAGGCAAAGAAAGCCCGGCAAGGTGTCCTAAACGACACCGTCGATTCGGAGAACTTGGCCGACTTCGTGGGCACCGCACTTGCTCACGCGGCCTTCGCTTCCTTACCCTCTGCCGAGCGAAATGTGGCGCTTCCGGGCCTCAACCTGACGGCCGAGCATCTCTTCTTCATTGGCAGCTGCGCTAAGTTGTGCGCGAGGCAGAATGTGAATTCAGAACGCTACGCCGCAAGCCGCTTCCGCTGCAACGTGCCACTCATGAACATGGCCGAGTTTTCAAGCGCGTTCGGATGTGCGCCAGAAAGGCCGATGAACCCGTCTAAGAAGTGCGCCTTTTGGTCGTGACGCCGCCTTGGGCGACTTGCTTTTCTTTTTTCCTTGCTATATGTCTTGGTTATCAGTTTTCGCTATCATGAACATTGAAATTTACCAGCACGAACGCTCAAAGAATGCCGTGGAATGAACGCCGTCGGCTTTTGCTCATAGGTTACGTAGTATTGATAGTTTTTATGTATACGCGGTTGTAACGTCTGTGCCAACAACCTTCATTGTGTCAACAAGCAGAATCGCTCTTAGAAATAAGTCACTTAACAACTGACGTGTACTATCTGTTGGTGCATACCACTTGTTCACGCATATTTCCATTGGTCCTGATGAACGTGCTCTTCGAGTACTTAGAAACAATACAAAAATTCATACTTCCACAGCTTCCATTTACGTTCTGGGAACGATGACGTATGCTAACATTAGTAAGTAATGACATTTTAGTATGTTCTGCAAAAATGTATGGGTTGCACGTTGTGGTCTTAAGAGGGTCATGGGTTATGAGTTCTTCTGCTCTAAACATGTAACGTCACCTGATATGGAAGGAGGAGGAGGAGGATGTTGCAAGTTGCAAGCGGATATAGCCGTGCGGGATATGCAGGCAATTACCACGCCCTGTTTTCTCATCAGAAGGTATGTTGTAAACATTATCATTATTTTTAAAGCGAAACGCGGGCAGGCTAGGGGAGATGAACCACATTCGTTTGTGAGTGGTCTTTGAGCGTATACTCTCCTCTACTACCAGAATAGATTAATATGACGTGCCACACTAATGCGTTTGAAGCCGTCAATGACGTTGTTTAGTAACCATACTCGCTTTCCTCAGTCGCGGCTTGGCAAGATAAACGAAGGGTCTCGGCGTCAGTTTTGTTTCTTTGTAGATGATCTTTTTTATGATAGTAACTGATTTCTGCTCACAGGTTCGATTCCCACTAGAACCGAAGATTTGCATCTATGCTGACTTTTCGCTCACAACAACGAAGCCGACGCCGACAGTGGAATTTCAACTAAAGGGCCTCTTTAACGCTACCGCGTTAAAAATCAAGGTTTTTCGTTGCAAACAACCGCGATTGATGCAATTAATAAAAATGATTCTTCCGAGCCGGAATGTGTGGAGAACCATTTACCGTGCTCCACATCCTGATCCAGTGCAATGAAATAGACGCTATCAGGAAAAAGCACCTTTTATTACCCTACCGACAGCAGTTCTCACTTCATCCTTCGATGTTCATCGGTAGGGAACCACTATTTAAATATGAGTCACTGTTCGCGTTTTTAGAAGATCTAAATACTTTTTCACGTCGTATTTCAAGGCAACCCGTAATACGACCTCTGAGTAGAGGTTGCTGTTGCGGTGGCTACATTCAAGACAGCGTCTGCATCGCGGCCCTTGGACCCAAGGGCTGTTGACGAGGCATTCGTGCTGACGCCATCCATCCGTACTTTTAAGATCACGACCATTTATCATTGAGGCTCACTACACGCATGTCACGTCACTCTCATAATTTTATTACTTGTATGTTTTACCCGCCTGTAGCGCGAGGAATTTTGCGCCCCTATACAGCCACTTAACATCACCTTTGGTCACATCCGGTATCAGGTCCTGGCGCTCTTTGGTCATCAATGGCCCTTGCGCCATAAAAAGCAATATGTCATCATCATCATCATCCGCATCATCATCATCCGAGCCGGAATCGCACACAGGTCATCTGCGTGACAAGTAGGTTCTCCAACGCGGGGCCACGCCAGTGCTTGAAACCGTTTCGCAATAAAACCCTATAAATGTGTTGTACAGCGCGAGGGGTCTCGTCCACACATGATACAATGCGTGGCAGAAGGGTCGAATCGCACAACGTGTCACGCCAAGCGATTTGCGCAACCAGGGGGTTTAAAGGCCCATGCATTAGAAAGCGCTTATGCATAAATTATCATTACCATCAGCAACAACATCAACAAAGCGTGCAGCTTCCCGGGAGCGCGCAATGCCTTACGGACGCGTAGAGGGTACTTGTCTAACTCGCAGAATGATGAATTGTGGCGTAGTGGGCGACTTTCAACTTTACTCGCAGTAGGTATTCCAGGATAGTTTAAAACGGCCAATATTGCGTTTACAGGCGTTCCTTTCCTTGCGGCACGCTTAAGGCACCCGCCAAGAAGCGCTTGGCTAGGGAACGAGAAATCGATGCGAAGAGGGCATAGTAACGCTATCGCGTTCTACTCTTGAAGGCGAAGCTCAAGCGTCCTCCAAGTATTTAATCCAACGGCATACGTGCGAGAACCACTCTCGTACTGCCGTCGCTTTATTAAATGCGAAGCATTTCTTAGCGAACCTTGGGCGCTCTTAGCGTTTCTATCTATCTATCTATCTATCTATCTATCTATCTATCTATCTATCTATCTATCTATCTATCTATCTATCTATCTATCTATCTATCTATCTATCTATCTATCTATCTATCTATCTATCTATCTATCTATCTATCTATCTATCTATCTATCTATCTATCTATCTATCCGCCTACGTCTGGGTGCTCTCATGGTCGCCTCGTTAACTTGGTGTAGACCAAAATTGGCATGGGAGGGTAAGAGGAATGGACGAATATAACTTTCAGGTGATGACATAAATAACGTGAAAATCCTGTCGCGTACGTCTTTCCTCCCTTTCCTTCAGACATATGTGGCACATACCCGTTTACCATGGGCCGCGGTGTACGAGTATTCGCCACATGTGATTGACAGCTTATAGCTTCCCAGGAACGGCGAGAACAGACGTTGGTCACTTAAATACGAGTACGTTCGTTAATAAAAACCGAAATCGGCAGCGTTGACCCGACGAATAGAAGGAATAAAAATTGGATCCCAGCAGGAATGAAACCTAAGCATTCTGCGTGGTAATCAGGTATTGTACTACAGAGCCACGCAAGGTCTATAAACTGGTTTGAAAAAACAGCCTATGTAGGCTTAATAACGGGGCAACGTCAATCGTGGTTATGGTACTGGCTATTTATTTTCCAAGAAAGCAATAAACACTATATATGTACTCGTACAATAAAGGCGTCATATCAGATTAACATCTGTTGTTCTAGTGTTGGCTCCGCTTTTATAGCAGTCTAATAAACATTACATTTGTATTCCTATGATTCATTAAGCTGTATTGAAGCATTGGTCGGCCCCGGAGGAACACATTAATGAAAGTCGTGTATGATATTCACAGGATTGCACCATAAAGTGCACTTAGTTTCGATAATATTGACGTATGTACTCTAACGTGAGGGCTGACGTTACGCCGCACTTCAAGTTACCCTTTAAACGTCAGTATTGTCGACATCTCTGGTAAGCCCACGATGTAAACACAGCTACTACACTTACAGAAACACGTCGATCCACCTCGTAACGCTTGGCTCAAAGCCATAAAATGCAGCATGGAAGTACTCGCTGACTGCTTCGCATGAAACCGATTCCCACAACGCGTGGGATCTGCCGATTTTTTTTTCTAACGAAAGGCAGAGGTCGCGGCACTTTTTGTGCTACAAGTTCATATCATTCAAATGGCCTCTGTACATAAATTTAACCGCGACTGCTACGCACACGGCATCACTGCATTCACGGTGCACCGCGCTGCTAAAATTTTTCCCTTTCTGAAGTTATTCCTACATACCTTGCGCACTAATGACATCCTCTATACCGTGGTTGACATGTTCTCGTTCTCGTTGTGATAATCACGAGGAACTTAAGATTTCGAACATGGCTAAAACAACTGAATTCGTGTGTGAACATTGCCAGCATCGTGTTCAGGTATTCGCCAATGGTGCTACGTACGGCCGGGAATAACATGATAAATAGAGGCAGCTAGGACTTTAGACAAATGCTTATTTTGTTCCTTGCGGAGTTATTACCCCACTTTGAGATATGAGCATTTATTAGTGGTTACGAAGGCCTTTATAGGGTTTTATAGTGTCTGTATAAATGTCTATATTGACAGTTCTGCCTAAATGCCTTTAAATGCCTATTTTCCAAATGAACGCTTATATTAACACAATTTAGCCTCAAGTTTCGCATTCGGGTGCAGTTTGAGACCGTTCATAATGTTACCAGGCAAAATCGACTGTTCGGAACTCTATGGGGTTCAGACTTGTCCTCTTGTTCAACCGAATACCGGAAAACAACAGCTAGTTGCAGTGAAGCGAGACGCGCCGGCCAGCATACGCTGCCGCGCTGACATGGAGCGAGCGGTTGACAAATGCGAAACCGCGGACAGCATCAGGGGAAAGGAGAATGAAGACCAAAACCAATAAAAAAATTGGCCGCGTATCTGCGTGCTTCGCTGCAAATGTCGTGTAGACGATAGAAGAGGCGCTGCGTGAGATATGAACGCCATCTGGCAATACGTCGGGAAACGTGAATGCTGTGTTGCGGGCTGGTAGTCCCGGCGCAGCAGCAGGCAAGACCGGCGGTGACCAACGCGACCGGCGGGGACGCCAGCCAGCCCGAACACGCGGTTTGGCGCGAAGCGCCGAAGCAGAAGAAACGTCCGCACTCAACGAGTACTCTCCACACACTTTTATATTCACGTCGCCTGGGTAAAGCAGGAATGCCAGAGCGGCGCCCCATGGCACTCCTACAGTGCAATACTGAACTGAAACCGAAACACAACAATGAGCTCGCGCAGAGGGCACGGTGGAGCCAAGTTTCGGCGCAGTCGCATTTTCAGCGCAGCTTAAGAAACTAGGGTCTCTAGAATTACGTCTCTATGTATTTTCTATTAAAGGAACACACCACCTAATACTTATCTAGTGATGTTGCGCCTCAGATATGCGTAATGTTTGCTCTTTGATCAACCATGTAGACAAGTATGAACCTAGTGAGCCGTTCACGATGGGTGGCCCTTGTGCAAGGGGTTCAACTTTGGCCGAGTGGCTGAATCGAGGGACGTGCCGACAAACAGAAAGACAGACAGAAAGAGAGACAGACCAAAATTTTTGCGTTTAAGTTCCCCAAGAAAGACTATCGTCTTTAAAAAAATTGGGGGACCCTTAAGCTTCGCCTTTAAGAGTTGAACGCGATAGCGAAATCCGGCCCCTGGTGCGCACTTCAACCACTAAGTGCATACTTATTAATGTGTATTGTTACACACACACGCACACAGACACGCACACGCGCGCGCGCGAGAGTGGTACATACAGGTTTTTGATCTAAAGCAAGATTCGCATGGTCTCCAAGATGCACGCCGCGCGCTTGGCATCTCGGAAGCCATGAAGAGTCTCACAATGCCTCACAGATGGCAGCACATTATGTAGCGTTCGCTGTTTGCTTGATCAACGCCTCCTCTGGAAAAGGCGGCATTGGCTTGATAAGTTTCCCGCTAGATGGACATAGTTGTCCATTTCCTTTCTCGATTTTTCGCTCACGGATGATTTTTCGCTCACAACCAACGGTCCCCGCGGGCCCTACACCGACGACGGAATTTCTGCGACACGAGCTCTCTAACGCTATCGCGTTAAAATTGATGAGCGCGTGGTACTCCCCGCTAGGGGAGAAATTAGGTCTACGTGATTTGACCTAATCAGTAAGAGGGATTCGTTCATTCTGGTCTTTTAGTAGTCTGGCTATCTGCTCCTGCTCTGCTATTCTCAGACATCCCGTGAAGAAAGACCCTCGAGAGTGTTTTGATTCGGTAGTGGACACTTGAATAATCATGCAACCGTATAAATTGAGATACCGTGCTCCAAAAACCACGCAGGACAAAGGACATTTGCGCGGCTGTGTTCAACCGTTGACGCCTTTATCAGGATAAAAAAATAACACTTTTTTTTCTGTTGCGGGTACATGTCGCGCACATATTCTTTCGAATTTGTTTGCATTGATGTAAAAATTGATTGGGCCTATATTTACTATGCTGGAGGCCTAAAACGTTGTTCTGCCTGCCTATATCTGGCGCATAAAACGCGCATTTCGAACGCCTAAAAGTACGGCCTGTAGTCATAACTATATATTGCGTCACGTCTTCAAAACTTCAACTTCAAAACTTCAGCCAACTTCAAAAGAGCAATTCAACTCACTAACTTGTACATACACTTATTGCGACGCATTTGCTATCGGCTTCATATTACGTTCAATTTTAACGCGATAACGTGTAAAGAGCTCGTATCGCAGAAATTCCGCCGTCGGCGTCGGCGTCGGAGCCGTTGGGTGTGAGCGAAAAATCATCATCTTGTCCGTGACCGAAAAATCGAAAAAGCTGCAAATAAAATAAATAATAAAAATGTTGGGTCCGAGTGAGCATCGAACCCAGGCCGTCTGCAGGCAAGCAGGTGTTCTACCACACAGCCACGCCTCTGCTTGGAGCTGCACTGAAAGTAACTTTAATGCTTCCCAAAAATACGCGTCCTGTATACAGGTGTCACAGTATGAGATGTAATATCGCAGTAATATTGCGTGGTACAAACGTACATTGTCATCGGGCGTCACACCATGTCAATATCATAACGGCTTGGTGGTTTAAAGACAGCCACCCATTACGAAAGGCACACACATTACTGCGTGTATTCCCTTAAGACCACATAGTAGGTGCATCGCAACTTCGAAAAAGTTTCTCGCACCTAATTGCTCCTGGTTTAAAGCATGCTGCCCATTACATAAGGCACACACCTTAGCGCGCGCATTCTGTTAAACACTCGTAGTGTTAGAAGTGCGCACTAGGGGCAGGATATCGCTATCGCGTTCAACTCTTAAAGGCGAAGCTTAAGCGTCCCCCAATTTTTCAATGCTGTTATTGGTGAAAATGATCTCTAATTTGATAAACCCCACAGAGTGTGTATGAGCCAGCAGTACTGGGAAAACAAAGCAAACAATAGCGCAAACAGAAAATGCGGCTGTCGCCGAGGGAATCCCCGGTAGTCCGCCCAGAGGGCCCACGACATCGCGGAGGGACTCAGTCTTCCGATCCCATCGGGGGCGGAGCCACCGAATGGATCAGGGGAAGGGGGGGGGGGGGGGCTCCGGCTTCCCTAGGTCTCATTTCCTCAGGACTTAAGTAAATGTGTTGTCATGACATGTCATCTGCGGTAATTTTCTTGCGCCCTTAAGAAATCGATATCAGGCTGTTGTTATTATACAGTTAACAAATTTACACATTTCAAATCGCAGGCAATTAGGCAGGTTAATAATTTCCTTATTTTAAAGAGAACTTGTTTTATATTATGCACGTGGGCATCTGCCACTCGTTAAAGAAAAGGAAGAAGTCCGTGGTCGGGTGACAAGTAGGTGCAAGGAAGCAACCAAGCAAGCTACGAAGCACAAGCACTATTATTGCCATGATACCGCAATCGACTATTTCGCCGTTTCCCCCCATGGAAACTGCAAGCGAGGTACAGTGCCTTTTCATGCGCTTAAAGAGCTTTAAATAGGGCCGCGAGCGACTGTTGGGTGCTCGTCAGGACGAACGTGGCCTTAAAAATCGAGCCGTATGCAATGTGAGAATTTGGGCGAGTTGGTGACGCATGTTTAACCACAGTGCAACTACCTAGACAAGCACTCAAGGAAGCATGACGAACAAGGCGCTGACGCAAGGCTCGTTCGCACCTGCGACTATACAAGTATAGCATCGGTCGCGTGACCATTTACGAGTGGTAAAGTTAATCATGGCGACCGATGTTCACACCTGCGTGCCCGTCGTCACAAAGAATTCACGTCTGCTCGCATATGGCTTGCACTACGGTTGCCCCGAAAAATGAGCTGGCGTTCTGTTCCTGCACATCTGATTGGTGTGACAGGCTTGCGACTGCAGTCACGCCACTGAAAAACCGAGCAGCGAGTGACTGACCCAAACCAGTCGCTTTGCGACTAACTCGGTCGCGCGACCGGCGCTAGTCGTAGGTGTGAACGAGACTCTAACTTGCGTGCGACCTATGCCCGTCGCCACAAGGAATTCGTGCCTGCTCGCGCTGCCATTGGGTGGTAATATAAGCTGAAGTTCTGTTATTGCGCAACTGACAGAAACAGGAAAAAGCGCGGTAAAAACGAAGAGGAAGCAGAGAAGCGGGTTACACACAGCACCTCGGCTTCGTCTTCAATTTCACCGCGCTGTTTCCTGGTTTGAGGTGCTCGACCAACATACCAACGCGTTCATCTTATGAGGCATCTGATTGGTGCAGAGGTTTGCGACTGCAGACGCGCATCTGAAATTTCGAGCAGCGAGGAACTGAGCCAAAGCAGTAACTTTGCGACCAAAGCGGCATTTGCGACTAACTTGATCACACAACCCGCGCTAGTCACAGCCGTGGGCGAGTCCTTACAACATATTTCATTCCTTCGGAAGCGCGC
Source organism: Rhipicephalus sanguineus (assembly GCF_013339695.2). NCBI lineage: Eukaryota > Metazoa > Arthropoda > Arachnida > Ixodida > Ixodidae > Rhipicephalus > Rhipicephalus sanguineus. The sequence continues at coordinate 96,320,485 of NC_051179.1, forward strand.
ATGTGCAAGTGGCAGCAAAGCCGAGAAATACAAGAAAAAGAAAACCGAACAGTGAGAGCAGGCCAATACAAGTTGTGCGCGACAACTTAAAGAAGCACAGACAGTAAAATGTTTATTTCTAACTGTAAGTATTATTTTGTAGCTTTGTATCTCGTATTGCCGCAATTTGATACAAATGCTCTAATGTATCGTGTAATAATGCTGGCGTCATCGACTGCGACAAATTTTGACGGTTTTCAAAACGTCCGCCTAATATCATAAGAAACGCAAAACAACTAGCGTCCCACCGCGGTGAAGCACCGTAGAATCACGTGCGCCCAAGTTTTGTTTACTTTAATAATCATATCAGGGGCTTTACGTGCAAAATCCACGACTTCATGATGAGGCACGCCGTAGTGGAGGGCTACGGGCAGGGTTGCCAGGTTTGGCTACTGTGTGCGAATTTGGCTACTCTTTTAGGCCACTGGCTCCAGAAAAAAGCACTTGGCTACTTGGCTACCTTTTCGCTAGTTTCTTGTTGCCTCAATTTGAAGAAAATTATCAATATCCTGTGGAGTCCCCGCCTCTGGCGTTCGAGTTTGCTGTGTCAAAACATGGTGACCAATGTATGTTTCTAGCTCGCAAAGTTGACTTTGGCGCTTGAATTACACGAAAGAAAAGACTTTTGGATAAGTGACTGGGATTGGAGGGGAAAACCGCTGCCTGGCGCCTCATTTCGCAGACTACCTACTGTAGAAGACGCCTTTAATCACCAATTCGAAGTGAAGGGGGCAAGCGAAAGCGCTGCGCATCACTCTGTACTCATTGACATTAGCAATCGGATATCTGACGAACTGCTTGTGTCGTTTCTTAATATTAGGTACGGACTGCGACTAGAGAATAATAATTGTTCGGACTTGATCATCACGCGAGAAACGATTGCGGAAGCGACTCCAATTTATGCCTCAATCACAGCAACTGTGCTTTTGAGCCGCTCATAGAGTACTCAATTTTATTCTCGCTAATACTTCTAGCCATTTTAAGAAAAGCCAAGCACGTCGAGTGAAGGTAATCTAATTTTTACAACAGTGCAAAAAACTTCATCATCCTGCATGAAATTATTGCTAAAGTCAACAGTTTATACTTTAATATCAGAAATGATCATTTGGAAGTGTTTTTGCTGTACTTCTTAACATTTCCACTAAAAAGATCTTCAATTTAGTAACTTAAATTCCAACGGAGCAGTTCTTTCACACACGCGTCGCTGCATTTGGCGCCTTTTGCTGCCCTCGGCTCAACTTGGCTGCTTTTTGGCTAGTTTTTCGAATTTCTTGTCAAGTTTTTTGTCTTTTCGGCCTGGCAATCCTTGCTCCCGGAATATTTTCCACGTGGTGTTCTTTAACGTGGACTGACATCGCATAGCGCACGGGCCTTCAGCATCTTGCCTCCATCGAAATGACCGCCGCGGCCGAGATCGAAACCGCGACCTTTGGGCCAGCAGCCGAGCACTGTAAGCGCTATACAACCGTGGCAATTTTGGTTACTTTAAGAGCGTGCCTTTTGAATCTGGGCCCCATTTGCAGGACATAATGAAACGCCGTGGGTCTGTGGTATCAGGCCGTTACGCACCACGCACGTTCTCACGCTTGCCAAGCACCCATTACACATTACCATGTCAACAGTGTGCTCCCTCAGAAACGAAAACAAAAATGCTTGAAGTGAAGCCAACGTGAAAAACAAGCAGTCCGGCCGGTGGCTAAAAAGAAAAAAAAAAACGATTTACTCAGACCCAGGCCCGTAGCGAGGAATTTTTTTCGGGGGAGGGCGCCCACTTGCTGAAGGCCTTGACTGTTTCAGAAAAACACCTATTGCCATTATTTATTTTCTTTAAAACAACACCCTCCATCAAGATTATGGGGGAGAGAGGGGCCAGACCACTTAGCCCCCGGCCCCTCCGCGGCTACGGACCTGCTTAAACCTAACGGTCGCCTCCATGGTAAAATACATTCGCACAGCTTAGAATTGCGTTGGCGTCTGCCAATTCTTCAATTCCGCCGGGGCGCCCTCTTTCACGCGCACACACCCACACACACACAGACGCACGCACGCACGCACGCATGCACGCACGCACGCGCTGGACCCCAGCCAGGCGACCCTGTAGGCACGTCTCACCCATGTAACCATTCGACTTCGATGGGCAGAACAGTCTCGAGGTGAGTAAGGCCAGCGCCTCCTCTATTAAAATAGAGGAGAGTTTGGTAAGGAAAGCGTTGAATGCGCCGCGGAGACGCGTGTACAGGAGTCATGTCCGCTCCTTTCTGGACGCTTTTCAGTCCGTTCGATTCAGCTGCAGCACTTCAACCGGTTCACAGGGCGCCACACCTTGCCATTAGTTTCAGCGGTGCAGATTAGCGCCGCCTGCACCCTAGCGTTCGTTTCAAAAGGTGCAGCAACAATGCGGCGCTCGTGCAGTAATTTCGTGAAGCTTCTCTGTCGTTGGTGCCGCGTCCGTGCCCACGTCAGTGTCGCAATCCAGCTGCATCCCTTGAACTGGTAATGTGCTAATCCCTCCGCGTATTACCGTGACCTGTGTTCAAGGGGGGCAGCTGAAACGAAAGGACTGTTTATAAACGACCTTTGGAGCTGTTTACAACGTAGACTTTTTTTGAGCCTTAAGCTACTCAAAATGCCACTGGCGTAAGGAACGCAAAACTGTTACGCGACATACTGGCACGTAATTTAATTGAGATGTTCCTCCCGATTACAACACTCGACTGAAGGGCACATGACGTATCATACGAAGCGACGCGACGAAGACGAAGTGGCCCGAGAGATGCTCTTTCTCTTTCTTTTTCAACATGCGATAAATGTGTTGCAATTTGAAGAAGTGCAGCGTTGTTGAATCGCCAGTCTACGGTGGAAATATGCGATAGACGTCTGACATTACATGAAAACTTGAGGCATATTACCGGAACATTGTACAAAAATAAAAACCGCTTTCCTAGGAGCATAAAGAGGGATATCAGCCTTGATGAGCTTCTGGTACGGGAAAATCAAGGAAGGCGTACTAGCGGTCATGATTATTTATTACTGCTCGAATTGCCATTTTCCACACAGGTCTTTATCAGTCAGCCAATGTCCCAACTCTCCTTGGTGAAATCAACTGGAAACTTGGAGCAGAATACTGAACAGTGGAAAGACCATAGCAGTACCAGCAAGTTTGGCATATTATTTAGCCTGATCGCCGTGGTGCCAGGGATCTTGACCAGCGCGGTGCTGACCCTCTATTATATCTCCAATGAATCGGTATCCGAGACGACCCTTAAGGTAAGAGCAGCTTTTACCTTTAACGTTGCAGAGGCAGAGAAAAATAGAGATGCAAATCCACAGAGTAGACATAGAGTCTATGCGAAGCTAAGCCGCTAAATATTAGGCAACTGCTTATATTTTTCACTGGCTTTTATAGCATACTGATGCGTGCACAAGAAAATACGCTAATGCCCTCACCAAGTGATCTACGGCGTCGTGACCTACTTTTCCAGGACACTGTCTCTAGCGTGGGTTCACTTTAAGCTTGCACAATGCTAAGCGCCATTTCTGTTTACTCAGAGTACCCGACTGAGAACAAGCGTCAAAAACACGAAAGGCGCAACGTAATATTCTTTGACTCTTTGAAATATTAGACGACTAAAGCGGTATAGGCGTTTGCGACAATAATTATCTAGATTATAAATTTCGGGGTCATGGTTTCGAAAACCATGATGCGATTATGAAACATGGCATAATTGGGTAGTGCGGAATAACTCTCGCCATGCTGCGTTCCTGAATGCCGTGTGAAATCTATGTACAGGGGTGGTCAAAAGTTCCCAGGCCGCAACGTCCGGCCGCGGAGCAGCGGCTCGCTACTATCGGGGCGCTGCCATCGCAATCACGCCTTGGCGCACGCTGGCGTCCAGCGTGTGCGTGGAAGGGGAGGGGGGGTGTCCCTCTCTCTCTTTATTGCTCTCTCCTTCATAAGGAACCTAGTTATAAACTACTACTGTGCAGCGCTGCTTATTCCACTCAGATGTTCCAACTAGCCCCAACACAAGCTCTTCTGAATACATTTCGGGCTCCGACCACACTCGTATGCAGCGAAATGGCCTGCGAAGACGGCTGATAGAACCACCGCAGTGCCAATGGAAAGTTAAACGCACGATATTGTTTTCGAGGAAGCCGAAAACCACGGGAATGGGTTTGTAAGAGGGTGTTTATAGGAAATGTGGCCGCAAGCATGATGCGTCAGTTTCCGGAACACTATCGCCCCACTACACGCTGCACAGTATTCGAAGAGCGAACAGTAAGGAAACATGACGAACCAAGTTTATACCTCGCTTTCTTATCAAGGAGAGCAAGAAATGGAGAGGGGTGCCCCTCCCCTTTCACGCACACGCTCGACGCCAGCGTGTGCCAAGGCGTGATTGCGATGAGAGCGCCCCGATAGCAGCGAGCTGCTGCTCCTCAGCCGGGCGTTGCGGCCTGGGAACTTTTGACCACCTCTCTCTGTACATCTCTTCTCTTGACCTCTATCACCTTTCAGTTAGATGTCGCGGCTGGGATTGAACCATCGCCGTCATGCTTAGCAGCATAAAACCTTAGCCTCTGATAAGTCAGGGCGAGAATACCTGTAAAATCATTCCGTAACGCTGCACGGGACAGAGCCGGAAACAATAACAGTTATGGGACACACAAAGCCTCAATTTGCTATAAAAAGCATGAAATGAATGCGTGACATGTTTGCCAATACGCAGCAGTAGCGGTGTAGGTGACCCTAATGGCACAGGTTATTCCGTGCGACTGTAATAAAGAGCGTCTTTTATTGTGTAGGGGAGACGGTACTGTGAATTAGAGCATTAGAGTTACGGGGGGCGGCGCAGCTTAAGTCTCACCCAATATCGCTGACAATTCCTGAACATACACTCAACGTTGGACACTTCGCAGTGGTTTGGCGCTCGGCTTGTTTTCTGTGGTTTCGAGAGCAGTAAATCTGTGTCCGTGAGCCATTATGATGAACATGCCTTAGTCGACAGCGTATTGCCTCGCTATGTATGACGCATAGCTGTATTTTAGGTGCGAAGCACCCTATGCGCTAGGGTTGTCGGCGTCTCCTGTTGTCGTAGCCCGCCACTGTGTACCGCCCGTCGAGGTAAAGGAAGTGACAAGTAAGACGGCGCGTTCGCTCAGAAAAGAACTCGCCAGAACGCGCTCGCCCGCGAGAGACAATGCCACGTGCGCTTCTCCGAGTAGCAATCAAGACGGCGCGTTGGCCCAGGAAGAGCTGTGTTTCTGCGATGGACGATGTCTGCGAATCTAGCTGTAGCAACGATTGACGTGTCCCTGTGCGAAACAACGGTTCTTCTCACCTCCCCAGTTTTCACGTTAGTGGAGCTGTCTTGTATAGTATAGCGTAAGAAGGGGTGGGAAAGGGAAGTGAGGGTGAGGGCAAAGCCACTAGCTCCGCCGCTTCCTTAGTCTTCGCACTGCTATCGCGTAGCTGCCCCAATTTTATTTTTCAGGAGTTCGGCATGGCCCTAATGTGGTCAGCGAAACCTTGACCATCTATCTCAGTCCTTTTAATTATGACAAACTGAACTGCGCTTACCAGTGACTTGTAAAAGTCTAATGTTCGATGCTCAGCCGAGTAATCCCATGAGGGCCGCTTCTTGCTGTACTCTCCTAATTTGTTTATTCATTTACTTATTTACAGATACTGTCAGCCCTTACACAGGGCTATTACAGGAGTGGAAAACAATACATCAAAATATAACGGTCATTCTGGAATTGGAACATAATTAACATGTAAAATCAGAACTTACAGATAAAGGGACAAAGTGAAGTACAGCAAGAAACGCAACCAGATAATAAAATTAAATGTACTAGATCACGTACAGACATATACAGTTTTGTTAGCTACAAATGAGGATATGAGCTACGTGTTTTAAGAATAAATCTGCGGATGCGCATGAAACGGCTTCCTCGGTCAAAGAATTCCATTCGTTGATAGCTCGTGGGAAGAAGCTATGCATATAACAATCAGTGTAAACTGAATGGCAACGCCAAGAAGTTTCACATTATCGTTTTCTTTGTAACATTACAATCCAGTCACATACAATTCATAGCATTGTTCAGCAACCACCCATGACTATTCCCATTCTATGCCTAATGTATCGTATTGCGTAGCAGAATACTCTATCCACTGGTAATATTTGTGTGTAAAAATAATTTGTTATATATTGGGTGCTTTTCGAGCTCTGAACGCGCCTTGCGACAAAGAATTGTCTTTATGCACAGAGGTACGAATGTGGGCGCCGATGATACAAAGCCGTCGATTGGAAGTTCTAAGAACTTTGAAGCATTGCCAAGAGGCATACGCAGAAACAATCAAGTGGGAAAGTTGCTCAACTCCGCAACGGACTACAGTGACAGTGCGTTTATCTTATGTTCCGCAGGAATAAAAAAAAAAAATTCGAACACTGCGTTGTTATAAGTGGAACTGATTCGAGGTTGCCAGTGTGTGTGAAAAAGCGAAAACAAAGAGTTATCGTCCTAATAATGGCCTGTTATGTGCATTTCTAATTATGCGACGAGGGTACCAATATGGGTTTGTTGTTTCATCATAAACTGCGTATTCGTATGTATTCGTTCCGAATTCCTGGAAATGAAATTTCGTGGTTGAAAGTTAGCGCTTGTGTGCGTCTGTTACTTCATTGTTGTCCTCGTTTGTTTCCGCGCTATGCTACAAGCCAGTTCCGGATTACCTGATTACTTCCACGTCCGCGGCCATGGACCTGGCATTGCTTACGCAATAAAACGTGCTCTGAATACGACTGAGAGCGAGATTTAATTTCCCACTGACCGATATGCCCTACTCACTTCAAGATAAATTAAATCGAAAATATACTGAATCAATAAAAAGTAAGCTTGCAACAACTGGACCATACAGTCCCTAAAAAAGTCTGGCGAGATGCACGGATTTTTGATGAGTACACGCCTGATACTCCGAATGCTATGATCCTCACCATCAGCAAGCATAACAAAATGGTCCCGCTACTGCTTCGCGTGGCCAGTTGGGTGTGTTCATCGCTCTAAGGAGAGCCAGCCTGCCAACTTGGAAAGAACGAGGTATGTATTTGAAAAAGTGAAGTTTGTCACCACCTCATCGACTGCACAGATCTCTCGAGAAAGGGATGATTCATTGAAGCCTATATGAAGTGCGCTTGATGCGGAGGTAAGACTGCACAACAGAGCGATTCCGCGAAATTTATGGATTTTTCATTGACGCACCAAAAAAAAAATTACCAGCCTCGGTGACTTAGCCACGCGTAGGCTGTTGCAACAGCGAAGCGTTCTCCGTCACTTCGTCTTTACTCGTTTCAAACTCAGGGTCCCGTGCAAGCCGTTCAGGCCTAACCTCAGCTTCCCTCACTCGAACCTATGGGTCTCCTGCCCCCCGCTTGCGCTTGGCTACGGCATCTCTGGCGCTGGCTTCTGAATCTGAACGACGGCGTCGTTGCCACCCACGCGTCCATTCCCGTTCAAGCTGCCAGCGGGTAGCTCCTTGCGGAGAGCGCACGACTTTAGCCGTCGCCAAACATTCGCGAAACCGCCGAGCGCACACCTCTATATTTTCACTCTTCCTAACACCCTTCTGGGCGCGCGCACTCCCATTTTTATAGCTAAGGGACTGCAGTAACAGAGATTATCAGTGGTACATATAAAATGTTACTAACCTACACAGATGAGTCCAGTGTCAATGAAAATGTATTTTAGGGGCGAAGCTCCTTAGGGTGTGGGTCTGTCCCTCCTCTGTAGTATGTAGTAGTAGTAGTAGGTAGACACCTCCAGTTCTTACAGTGTTCACAAGATGGCGCTGTCGTAGCCACCTCTAGTTCTCAGAAAGATCCCTAAATGGCGCGGAGGCGCTCGCTGCATTGCAGATTCGTGCTTTAGTCCCCCCCCCCCCCCTCTCTCGCCTCGCGACGCCGACGCTCCGCGCTCGCTGCGTTGCAGAAGCGTGCTCTGTCAATTGCAATGTCACACGAAGAACCAGAGGCAGCTCGATACTTGCAGCGCGCCGCTGAAGCACAAAGAAGGACGCCCTAAAAGAACGCACAGGCATGCACAGGGCAAGCGTGAACTAACAACTGTCACAATTATTACGTCTATGTGCTAGAGCAACGCGCTGCAAGTTTCGACAATGGAGAACCAGACGCTCTTCGATATTTCTTCTTCTCTTAAAGGGCCCCTCACCAGGCCACATAGCAAATTTTAATTAGACGCTGGAAGTTGTTGTGTGCCGAATGAAGAGCAGTATGCCGCTAGAATTTTTCAGATCGGTTCATTACGAGCTGAGAAAAACAATAATTTGTAGCGCCGCGAAACCATGATGCGAGGAGGCGAGTTTCAAACCCTTGCCAGTCGCCCCGTGTAGCCTTCGCAAGCCAAATCCCTTCCCTGCCCTCTTCACTTGACACATACGCATGAACACGTCATGCGCATGCATGGTCACGTGCGCATGACGTGCCTGAGCCAGCCCGAGAACACGAGGGGCGTTGCAAGGCCGCTACCTTTACTTTTATGTAGCGGCCGTTGACTTTGTGACGGCGTTCTCTGTGGTGTACTGCCTGTTTCTGTGGGACGGGCATGAAAGCTGCGACATTTGTACGGGCACGAGAGTGGCGGTATGATGAGCCAGTGCCGCATTAACGTTTACTTGGACGCGGTAGAATAAATGAGCATAATGATCGAGTGCTCGAACGCGCCAGAACATTATCTTCGTTTCCAGGGCTGGCGTCTGCTCGATGCGCTAGCCGCGGGGACACAAACGCATGGAAAACAGAGGCACATTAGCCCCGCATCTCGCTGCAATTCACGAAAAAAAAATTGAAATAGACGCACACATTCCCTTTGTGTGTCTCATTATTTCTCTCAAGTTTTATTAATCTATTCAAGCAGCAAATTACACACACTACATATGTCGTGTCAACTAACTATCGCAGTGTCACGTGCTACTGTTGGCGACGTCAGAGCACAGTCGTCTACGTAGAGGAGCGACGTCACAGCACTACTATCTACGTAGGGCCATTTTCTCATGTACGTCATCCCCTCATTCTCTGGGCGCGCGCCTGCGAGAGGAAGGGCAAGCAGTGTTCACCTTGAAATTTGGCGCATTTTCGCGGCGCGTAGCGTTTCAAATTTTGGCAGACGTGATCGTGAACGCCCAGTGTATGCACTGCGCTCCTTAGCTCAAAATTGTCAAACCTGGTGAGGGGCCCTTTAAACTGCGGCGCGTGGGGTGACCCCCTGCGTCTCCTGCCACACGGGAGCGTCTGATGGAAGGTGTGCCCGGTGTTCTTTGTTTCTTTTTTCCTTCCACATCACGAATGGGTACAGAAAAAGGCCACTTTGTCGTGCGCGTCTCAAGGGCAGGTTTCAAATTGAAAGAAAATTTGCTTTGAAAGATTTGCTTACCACCAGCGGTACATGGTGGTGTATATAAATAGCACGCCGTTATTTCGCCGGCGCATACATGGCGTGTGGTGGAGTTGTCTAACGCAGCGCGCCGGGGAGCGAGGGGTCTAGTTCGAATCCGCGGTCGTGTACTGCAGAATTTTCTTGTTCTGCTTTATTTTTCTTTATGCCTTTTTCATATATATACATACATATACATATCCGGCGCATGACGGCGATAGCAAAAATCGGCAGATAGTGTCCATATAATTGCTATCGCAATAAAAAGTGTTCAACTTCCACTCCTTAAATCTGTACTTGGTGAAGGAAGACGTCTTAGCATCAAGAACGCTTCATCCAAGACAATGAACAAAACTTTCATTTCCCCGCCTGGCGCAAACCGTAGCTTTACTGCAATGCACGGAGATGTAGAGATAACGCGGCGAGGATAAAGTCGCGCCTTTTAAAATGGCAGAGGAGCATATTGCAGGAGCCGCCGTGGCCTGGTAGTTATTCCATAAATGATTCTGAGTTATGATGGCATTAGTTAAAAGCATTACATCAAAATTTGTCAGTGCTGGCATTTAGGAACGCTGCAGCATGCCGAAAGGACCACCAAAGTCGATGTCTCATTGTCATAGAGTAGCCACGTCCCTAATTACGATACTTCGAGAGTTATCTTACAGAACCATGGTACTTATGCAGATCGTGGTAGCGCGCTAAGCGAGGGCATACTTAGAAATACGTTACTCTGATCACAAAGCTTTGGGTGTCTTGACAACTGCGCGCACGTACGCTTCATTCAGCTCTGAGCACTTTTATCTAATAAACTGCCAATGATTCTTTTAAAAAAAGCCTTGTGATTTCGACTAAGATATCATGCGGGCACGTTCTCTCAGTACAACTCAAAGATAGTTTGAATCAGCTTATAATTGTCGAATTTCACATAGTTCAATCCCTAGCTGCGGTCCACCTGTACATAAACTGCAGCATGATTGTACGAGCTCTTTTTGTTCGCTCCTAACGGCTCGAGAGAACGTACATAGTGCTAATAGCACGCCTAAAGATCATAAGTCAGTGGCGACTGTGAGTAATTTAATCGCATTGTTTATTAAACAGGAGGGGCTAGGATCGGGATCATCTGGCTCATCCGGCGGTGATATCGTCGTACCTTCAATTGGAGGGTCAATGACGCTACCACCATCGGTGTTATACACCACCGCCGGGCGGCCTGTCACTATCAGCCCTGCGGAAGTATCACCTACCACTCCTGTGACGCCACCTACAGTACCACCTGTCCCTATGGCTACGACACCTGTACCGGTGACTACGACTTCTGTACCGGTGACTACGACGCGTCTTCCGGTTACTACGACGCCTGTGCGGGTGACTACGACGCGTGTTCCGGTTATTACAACACGTGTTCCGGTTACTACGACACGAGCACCGGTGACTACGACGCCTGTACCGGTGACTACTACGACAGTTCTGGTGACTACGACGCCTGTACCGGTGACTACGACGATAGTTCCGGTGACTGTTTCACCACCTGCTGGAGACAACGCCAGCGTTTGCACGACCGAACAATGCCACTTCTTGTCCCAATGGCTCCGCCAGAAGCTTGACCCAAATGCAGACCCTTGCCAAGATTTCTACACCTATGTGTGTAGCACGTTCAAGTGGCCGGGACCCGACGTTTTTTCCGAGGTACTCCACGATTTCTTACCGTTGCGTTATGCACAGCTTTCATTGTCATCAGCTATTTCAATAATTCTGCGCTTCGACTGAGGAAAAGATGAGTATAAGGACAACTATTACAAAATAGCAGATGATTCCCGACGCATGAATTGCCATTTATTGTCGTCATTTTCGACATGAGAGCGTCAACGTTACAAGAGAACGTCAATGCCAGTTTGATTTTTTAATTTCGGGTCTTATTTTGAACAAATGAATTTGAGCGTGCCGAAGTTGTTTGATGTAAATTATTTCAATTTCTGTGCACATTGATTTACAAACTCGAAATATTTTTCGATGAGATTCTTTGTTAAGAACGCACTTATGGAGCACCATGTACATGGTATTTCTCAAAACGCAGTATGTAGGCCCTAATAGGCGACTGAAAAAATGTCAAGGCGGCGTCGCCATGTGAATTTTCTTTTGGGGTGCTTTCTCGCTTACTCGGTGCCTTCTTGCTGTAAATATGACACGTTTGTTATTGTGAAAGGGTTACTTCTTAATGCAAGAAAAATACAGTTACTCTTTTTAGTCGCCTTAAAATTTTGATAAACTTAGAGGTAAGACAGTCATTGGTGACCGACTGCCGCTAATACAGATTGTTACGAAAAGACCTTACACAATCTTTAACATCTTACGCAATCTTTAAGCCCACAATGGCTGAACTACGAATGTTGCTGCAGCCATCCTTCCAAAGAAGGTGTCTTTTCTTCACTATATCAATGACTAGTGCACTGGTCAATACGTTGGTTGCAGCGCCAACCCCAATTTCATCGCTAGTTGTCAGAAGTGTCACCTTTTGACATGATGTTGCTGACACTGCTATATAAAGAGCCAACCTTGCTGTAAGGTCTCACTATACCGGGGCAGACAAATATCAGTAGTGTAAAGGAAAAGGCCGGCTGATGGGAGTCTTTGACGCATTGTAGAAGAAGCAAGAAATATCCGGCAAATATCGTATAACCAGACACATAGCTATAAAGAAACTCAGCGCCACACAATTAATTTATCCGCCTGGAGCTTGTGTAGGACAGTAATCGCTCCTACAAGAGATAAGTACCGAGAGCTTACTACAAACCAATGGTAATGCCGACAGCATAGATAACTGTTGTCTTTCTAGCTACCACAATTCCCCTATGAAGTGTATTATATTTTGTAGAAGTGCACGGCTTCACGCCTCCTTTGTACTATTTGACAGCATTCTGTATCGGTTTCCTGTCCAGGTGACTTCCTCATTACGTCTCTGAGGTGCGGATAGCTCAAATGCCACTACTGAATGGCCATTTGCGGAGGACACAGCGCGCATGGTGTTTCCACCAAAACTCATTTCTTATGACTCGCAACTATGGGCTGCCTGTTATCTAAATACTTGACAAAATTATGGAAAAATTATTTTCCTGGACCAAACTTGTTCTTTTGTCAAAACGGTTGATACCTAAATTATTTACACGTTGGAAGCTTTCTTTAAGGTACATTTGCCGTAACATGCTACATTTACAACTTAGATTGCGTATTTTTATGTAACAATCAACAATTTCACGATCAGATAAGAGGAATTTGTGCTGCTCGCCATATGATATGTGTACAGTAGAATGGATCGATTTGTCATATTGCTTTGCACTCTAGATAGATAGACGTGAGCATGTTTCTCGCGCAGTTTAAGTAAGTGCTCGCATTTTTGCATTTGGAAGAGTGGTGCGAAAACGTCCTAAATTAGAAAATGCTCCTTTGACGCTTTTCCCAGTTTGTAATATAGCAGATTGGTTGAACCACATCAAAAACAAAATTCAGCGCATATTCTAAATGAAATTTTGGACGTGATCTCTTCCCCTAATAAATAGAGTAGTGCCCCGGCAAAAGCGAATGATAGCCATTATTACGGCACTTTCTTGATTTAAGATTCTTTACGTTTAGTTTTTGTAATAGAATTTGCAACGTCATATGTGAGCTCAGTAGGCTGTCATCATGGAATGTCTTGTGACAGAGCGCTATAAGAATCAAGGACCGCAAGTCCGTATGCCGTTTCTTTTTGTCTCTGTTGTTACGAATGATACGAGTCGTTCCCTAACTGGTGGCAAGCATGCGAAAAGGGCAAGCCGGACGCTATCGTGGTTCTTCATTCCGCCTGGGACTCAGCCCTTGAACAAAGATGGCTGCCATATACAAGTGATGAAAATGTTGGTCTGCGCAGCATGATGGTCTATCATGGTCTGCTGCAGATTGGTGCATGTGCTATGCGATTTACTGTGAGGCCGCACTAGTACTGCTTTGGCTTTGAAAAAAAAACCCAGCATGTTCAGTGCACAATTTACATATATATATTCTTTATGTTATCCATTGTTTTAGCCTGTAGGGGCCCCAAGGTTAGGAACTTCTACTCCAGTAACAGTTACCATTGCTTTACAAGGCAAAACCACAATTTCATTGTGAGGCACGCCGTAGCGGGAAATCCCGCGATAAGTTTGACCACATGGGGTTCTTTAGCGGGGACCTAAATCTGTAATAACTTAAGCTCCACTATATGTGCGGTGCGTGTCTACGAATCGCGTACTGTATACTTTCAGGTTCGCAAGTCTATGAAAAGCATCATCATAGGGGCCGCCTACGCTGCACGAGTTCCAGCAACCGGTCAGAGCTCATGGCAAAAAGCTGCCGGCATATTCCAGGCCTGTGTTTCTCTCGCAGAAACACAGCGCAACGAGGTGTGTGTTATATTGTAATGCCGGAAAAAACGCGGCCATTTCTTTTAGAACTCGTAGTTTTCATAAATGTTTTGAATGAACAATATATTTATATCGTTTTGCGCATGTGCAATTTAGAGAAAACGCGCTCGTGTGGCCTTCTCTTCGTATTTTTTTTATTGTTATAGCAAATATATATGCACTCGCGACAGGTCTTGTGCATTCGTTGTTGCCGCAGGCGTCGGCGCCGCACTTATAATCTGTCTTGTCTTCTCTGAAGAAGATAAGACCGCGTGTCGAAACGTTGGCGGCCGCGGAACCCTGTGCTAAAGAATTTTTCAGCTCTCCCAGCTTCCATCTTCCCCGGGAGAGAGCGCGAGGGTCCCTTCGCTTCCAGCAGTGGCCGCGTTTCCTAAAGAAGTTAGCAGCTACCCTTTCTTCGTATATAATTCCAATCTGTTGCTACCCCATTTATTACTTCGCCCTTGCGGCTAAACTTACTTTTTTTTCCCCATAATCTTGACATAAAATAGATACAGGCCCCTATCGAGGGAAGCGTGGGCTATGGGACCGCCCTCCCGCGCCATATTTTGAAAGAGGCGAGTGTTATACCGAACATAAATAGTGAAAATAGGAGTTTTTCTCAAATAGTCTAGGATTTCAGCAATGCACTATCCCCTGGGACAAAATATTCTGGGTAAGGGCCTGAATAGATGCAATAAAACATGATAATATGTGTGGTTTAACGTTCCATAAACACGATGTGATTATGAGGGATGCCGTAGTGGAGAACTTCGAAAATTTCGACCACCTGGGGTTCTTTAACGTGCACCTAAACCTATGTACACGGGCCTCAAACATTTTCGCCTCCATCGAAAATGCAGCCGCTGCGGCCGGGATTCGCTTCCGCGACCTCCGGGTCTGCAGTCAAGCGCCATAACCACTAGACCTACTTGTCATAAAACATGAAGCCTATTAATAAGTTTCTCGCCAGCATGCTAAAATACATATAAAACATTTCCAGTACCATTCAGTGTTCGCACTCATTCGCAAGTCCCGCAAGGTTCCGTCATGTAGAATCTCTAGTTTGTTTCCCTACTTACTGAATAGACAAAATAATGTAGTATGGGCACGGATTTTGCATCAGCTCTGAGTACCCTTATGTGATAACTGTGGCGTTGAAATATTGTGCTGCTTATTCATGTGCTGCCTAATATTGCGTGACATTTTCTGTTATCAAAGGATTGTTACTGTATCACTGATGTGACCTCCAGGGAGAGGGCCCGCGCCTTCGTCAAGTTTATAAGTGACAGCTGTCTTCGCCCGCCCCTTCACATCATTACCCTTTATTGATGCTGAACTGAACCTGTAATGTGACTGTTTCAGTTAATGCAAGCGGTGGGTTCCACTTATGCCTCTGTCAACGAAATGGCGAGCGTTGCGCGGTAGATATTCAGTTTTGTTTCCGAGGGGTGGGTTGGTTCAGTTGATGCGCGTGCACATGTTTGTAATGTGTATGCACGAAATGTGTGCAAAAAAATCAGGGCAGCTACGCACTAATGGAGCGAAGATTGAGGAACCAGCCTTACCTTCCTTTCTCTTTCACTCACCCGCACTTCCCTTTCCTACCCCTTGCTGTACCATACTACAGAGTGTTATATTAGGCAATGACATACTCTCCCCCTCCTCCTTCCCCTCCTCCTCACCATCACTTGCCTTTCCACCCCTTGCTATACCATACTATGCATGGCTGTGGAATGCTTTACCCTCTGCCCTCCTCCTCACCCTCACATCGCTCCTTTTCAAGCTCACTTCCCACCCTTCGCTACACTATTGTATACAAGACTATGCTGTGCTTTCTTTCAGTTTCTTTCTATTTCTTTCTCTCTCTCTCTCTACTTCTTCCTATTTCTTTCCTTGTCTCTCGTGCTCTGTGTTTCTTTCTCTCTCTGTATATGTCATTTTTTTTCTTAACCTTAACTTCCTTCTCTCGCCTATAACCTTGCGAGTCATTCATTTGTTGGAAGCGAGCAATGGACGCTTCTTCGAACAATTTCGTTCACCGCAGAGTGATAATCACTGCTAAAGCGCCTGGGGCCATTTCTCTTTGCCACGACTTCCATGGGGGCTACCAAAGGAGAGGACTGCAGTAGCTTCCACTCACCTTGTTTTACAATGACACCTACCTCCTCTGCCATGCCATCTCGAGGCTCGATCCTTCGCTCCAAAGACCCTGGATTTGTGCTTCGTCCTTCCGGTCTATGGGCACTGGATCTTCAGCGCATTCTGGAAGATCTTTTTGCGAATACCTCGAGAAATCGCTGAACACTTTCTCAATAATTGGCTACGTACGCTATTTTCCAAACTTGAACTCCAAAGGCCGGAAGCCAACTTCCTATTAGCAGGCTAATGTTTTGCTTCTTCACAGCTATACGCGATTTCGCACACTTTTGTCTCAAACGCATTACTGCTTCTTCCCTCTCCAACCCCCAAAGACGCTCAATAGTCTAAATCAGCAAATGCGCTCCAATGCTTAGAAGGGGAATTTCGCGTGCGCTGCTTTATTTACCCGACACGTTTTTTGACTAACTAGTAAATGAGGCGTCGCTGAACCCAGTTCCTTTGCCTGGTATTAGCGCAATAGGGAAGAACTTTCAACTTTCCGGACTAAAATTCCTAACGCGGGTCGCCCTTTTGCACTTTAGGAATCGATGTGCTTGCCTGGCTTTCCTTTTCTGAGTGGTTTATTTCGCTGCCATCTGTGCCGCAGCTTTCTTTGTCTTCACGGCGATTCTCTTCTGATATCACATGCCGTTTTGATATGTCCTCTTTTGTTGCAGTAGCGACATATCGCATAAGAAAAATGATGGATTTCAGAACTGTGCTTATTGTTGCAGCGGTAGCAGACGCCTTCTCTGGACGGAGCCGGTCCTCTTGAACGTGTTTTGTGGACTGCCGTGTCGCTTGTACAGCTCGCGTGACTGTGGCTCTGTGTCCCGATTCCTCATGGCAGTCGCTGAGTGCGTTCCGCTGGCATAAGCATGTGTTTCGCCACAGCGAATACGAGCTCGTTTGTCGATGTATTTAGAGAAGGCGCTGTTGTACAGCTTGCTTGCTGGTACCGAAAGACGAAGAGGTCCAGCATCATTTCGTCCACGAGGAGCGCCTTGTCTTCAAAACCGAAGTCCTCAGTCAATCTTATCAGCGACGTAGCGTAGCCTACACTTTCACTTTTCAGTCGGTTAGCCTGTACCAAGGTGGGTTTCGGTACGCGTGTTCGCGGAGTTCTTTCTTGATGCTGTCATAGGCTGCAACAGTCGGGCTTGCAGGTTCCACCTACGTCACGATGAGACTCCACGTTTCCTTTCCGCAGGAACTCAGCAAAGCCACGCGCTCTTAAACCTATGAACGCTTGTTGGCTCCATAGTGCAGTTCTGTACTCGCGGACAGCGTTCCTTGGTAATGGAGGGATAGCTATGTTGACAGATTCCATATAATAATGTGCCATACTATATGCAATAATGAAGGAAAGAAGATCACGTTTAAGGGCTCGCTTTTCTTTGTTAGACACAATATTAATGGGAACAGACAATAATGCTAAGCAAAGTATAGGGGACGTTATTTGTAGTAATTAGGATATAAGTGTGAAGAAAGTAAAGTAGACGACCTTGCCGCCGGCAGGGACCCAACCTGCGACCTTTGAATAACGCGTCTAATGCTCAACCACTGAGCTACGGCGGCTGTCATGCTCACGTCCACTTTATGGGGTATATATGTGCATTTAAACCTAGGGTGTTAGTCAGCGCCGATCGTAGCCATGGCGGCGGGTGTGGAACACTCTTTTTCTACTTGTTGGCGTCACGTAACACGTGATCATTTACGAGCTGGAAGCTGACCAATAATCCCTCGCACACTGCCTGAAGGCATCAAGTCTGCCAGAATGAGACCCTCGCTATGAATGAAGGAAAGAACATGGATTTTAAGGGCTCGTTTTATTTGTTAGACAATAATAATGGGAACAATAATAATGGGAACTAACAGACAATAATGTCAAGGAAAGTACAGGGGATAAGGGAGTGTAGGGGATGACCGCCGCCGTAGCTTACTGGTACAGCATCGGACGCGTTACTCGAAGGTTGCAGCTTGGGTCCCTGCCGGCGGCAAGTTATCTTTTCCTGCACTTTCTACGCACTTATATGCTGATTACTACAGATATAACATCCCCTATACTATCCTTCGTATTAGTGTCTGTTAGTTACCATTATTATCGTGTCTAACAGAGAAAACGAGTCCTTAAAAGCCATGTTATTTCCTTTATATATATATAACCGGTGCGTGCTGTGCCCTCTTTCAAATAGCTTCCTGTATAAATGAATTAACGTTTTATTTCTCACGTAGTACACATGGACGCATTTTTGCGACCGCATTAATTTGCATTAACACTCGCGCCATATTAAAAAGTGCGCGAACACTACCGCTCTACGCAGTCGCCCCGTGACGCGCTTATGGCGAGAGACAGTGCTTCCCGATGCCGCTGGCTCGGATTGCGATGCGCATATTGGTCGGGTCTCCTCTGTCCCGCTGCCTCACTTGTCGCTTACTGAATGAGACATAACTCGGAGCTGGCTGCTCAGTAACGGAGGAAAAACTATTGCGCGCACTATTATATAGACGACAAACCAATGAAGTATATTGCAGCGTTTGTTACCGCGTCCCAAGTGTCTTTGCTGCGTATGAGTTTGTAATACCTACCAGCATCGCGATGAAGATATCGTGGCCCAAACCCGTTATTACAATGATTTCCCGAGGACCCTGCACTTAAGAATGCTCTATATCATGTTGCTAAGCCATCGTAGCTTCCTCAGAGCAGAAAATCACAATCTCCCGCTAAAGGGGACCATGAGGTGATGCGAAGCAGTGTTTCGGCATATAGAGCCCGCGTTTCAGAGGTGGAGTGGTGAGGGGGAAAGGGAAGGGGAGAGGTGATGTGGAGAGGGGGAGGGGAGATGGGGAAAGGGTGGAGTGGAGAGGGGAGTGGAGAGGAAGTGGAGAGGGGAAGGCGGGGGAGAGGAGAGGAGAGAGGGAAGTGGAGGGGGAAGTGGAGAGGGTTTGCGCATGCGCAGTAAGGGTGGTCACGCCGCACACCACCACCACCGGATTGAGCTCCGCTATAAGATGCTTCACATCTAAAATAACGAAGGACGCAGTCAAAATGACATTTTTGTTTAACCACGAAACTGTCTAACCGGACCGATAGTTCGCGCAGAGCGGACAAAACACTATTATCATCATGAACCGGCTCCGCCATCTTCATCCTCTCCTTCATCTCGTGCTTCGCTCCCAGAACACGTGCGCCGATTTGTGCGGCGTGGGACGGAATAACTCTGATGGGCGAGAAAACGAGTGCAGAGAGGGTGAAAGAAAGAGATAAAAAAAGAGAGAAAGAGAAATGCAGACATTCTTGGCGAAAAATCCTGGCGAGGCGGGATTCGAAACCGCGTACCTACGATCCGAAGGCGAGAGTCGGAACCACTTGGCTATGCAGGCACGCTAGCGCAGCATAGCATAGCCTTGTATAGTATAGTATAGTATAGTATAGTATAGTATAGTATAGTATAGTATAGTATAGGATATTATAGTATAGTATAGTATAGTATAGTATAGTATAGTATACTTAATGTGTGGGAAATGCAAGTGAGGGTGAGGATGGGGGAAAGGAGGATGGGTGACAGCAAAGCATAGCATAGATAGAAAGATAAATACAGAGAAGGAAAGGGAATGAAGCTACAAAGAGAAAGAAAGAGAGAGAATCAAAGAAAGCAAGAAGCATAGCATAAAAAGAAACTGAGAATTATACAGAAAGAAAGAGAATAAAGACAGAAAAAGAGAGAAAGACAGACAGTCGGGAAGGAGAGAGAAAGAGATAGCAATAAAGAGGAAGCGACAAATAGAGGGAGAGATAGAAAGAAAGGGAAGAAATAGAAAGAAAGATAGAAAGGCCCAGGAAGAGAAACAAATACAGAGACAAAAAGAAGAAATGGAAGTAAACAAACAAAATTATATAGAAAGAACAGAGAGAGGAGAGAAAAAGAAAGAAAGAGAGGAAGGAAGTACTAGAAAAATGAAGAGAAAGAAAGAGGGCTGCGCAGCGCCGCACTTCCTTCAGACTTGGCACCACTAACGCGAGTCTGCCTGAATTTTTTTTCAAGTATAATGCCTTACTCGATAACAATATGCGTTACGAGACTGGACTGGAATACCGTTTCTATTAACCATTACTCGATGTATGTTTCTCGCAGACGAAAGATCTTGTGGATTGGATGATTTCGATAAATCTGGACCTAAGAAATCGGACGGCACTGGACACCGTCGATCCAAAGGACATGATGGTGCGCTGCTCTCTCGATTTCGGAGTACACGTCATCATTGCTGTTGTCCCTCAGGATGGCGTTTTCATCAGAAACAAACGGGCGATTTCCGTAAGTCATTTTTACACTTACACTAGGAGCTCTGTGTTCAAATGTATTGTGTGCGCAAGTTTTAGCATTGTTTGTGGTAAGGGTACAGGACATGTACGTACGTCTGGTGCAGAAGTTTATGGGACGTGAGCTCCACTGCAAATACCAATCTCTGCTATGTTATGGCATGGCGCCTGTAATCAAACGGGTAACTGTATAGGTCGCAAGAACTACTACTAGCCGGAGGATTTAAATTTAGGTTATATTCCCAAATAATATAGGAATATTGAAATAAAGCGGTTAAGCCGACGCTTTATTACGCCAAAGGCAAGATGGCGCCGACCAAGAAGAGGCCCGAGCCGATGACTGATGATGGTTATGTACAGATGAGGAAGATGAAGTTCAATTAATGCCTACACTAATTTCCCCCGTTGACGAAAGCGGCCAGCCTGGCCGCGAATTACGTTGTGGAACGCAGATGAAAGGGTTTGAGACGCGAAACGTGCACAACCTCTGTGCCGCGGCAGCGTTGGTCAGTGGAGGCATGAACAGGTGTAACACGGTAGATCACCGGCGAGGTCTGGTCTATAACTGTGTAGGGGCCAATATAGCGAGATTCAAGCTTTTCGCATAAGCCAGGTGTCCGTGCAGGCGTCCATAGGAGTACAAGGTCGCCAGGGCGATAGAAAACGTCGCGGTGAGTGGCATCGTAGCGATTTTTGCGATCTTCTTGGCTAGCCTCGGTGTTTATACGGGCGCGACGACGGCATTGGGCAACCCGGTACAGAAACTGGTCGCAAATGATGGTGAAGAATTGACGGGTCCAGAGAAGAAAGAAACGTCGAGTGATGAGGTTGGCTGGCGTCCGTATACTAAGAAAAACGGAGAGTAGCGTGTGGTCCGTTGAACTGACGTATTATACGCAAACGTTACAAATGGGAGAACCGCATCCCAGTTACGATGGTCAGGTTGGATATACATGGATAACATGTCGCACAGCGTGCGATGAAATCTCTCCGTCAAACCATTTGTCTGTGGGTGGTAGCTAGACGTTGTCTTGTGGATTGTGTTTGACGCTTGGAGAACTTCACTAAGCGTGCTTGAGAGAAACGCCTTGCCTCGGTCGCTCAAAAGAACGTGAGGGGCCCCGTGCCGTAGGTAGATAGCTTTCAAGAAGAAGGTTGCTACTTCGGAAGCAGTTCCTGAAGTGACCGAGGCCGTCTCAGCGTACCGGGTCAAGTGATCAACAGCGGTGACGATCCATCTCTTGCCGTCTGGGGTAGTTGGGAGGGGCCCGAATAGGTCAATTCCGACGACAGAGAACGGCTGTGCTGGGCAAGGAAGTGGTTGTAGGGTCCCGACTGGGACAGTAGTAGGCCGCTTGCGGTGTTGGCAAAGGGCGCACGAGGCAATATATTTAGCTACGCTCGTAGAAAGACCTGGCCAGAAGAACCGGATGCGGATGCGCTCGTGGGTTTTGTGGTAGCCAAAGTGGCCTGACGTTGGGTCGTCGTGTGAAGCCCGAAGAACTTCCCCGCGAAGAGCCCGCGGTACGACGGGGACCCATCGATGGCCTTCCGGGTGAAAAATGTACCGATAGAGTACGTCGTCTTCAAACTTGAATAGCTTGAGCTGTTTTCGTAGCCTGGCATTAGGAGAAGACGAAGCACCACTTAGGCGACTGATGATGTCACTGCAATAAGAATCAATACGCTGGTGAGTGGAAAGCACTGAAGGGCGGTTGGCTGAAGGCAGGGAAGAAATGGATGCAATCGACGATGTGTCCTCAGTGCGGCCAATTTGACAAGGTGACGTGACGTGCTCCGATGTTGGCGGCAATGGACATCGTGATAGAGCATCGGCATCTTGATGCTTCTTTCCGGTCTTGTAAATGACCTCAAAGTCATATGCTTGTAATCGGATAATCCAGCGGCCAAGGCGTCCCGACAAGTTTTTGATTGTCGACAGCCAGCATAGCGCATGGTGGTCGGTCACAACAGTGAAATGTCGACCATGGAGGTACGGACGAAATTTTTGGATGGACCAGACAACAGCCAAGCACTCTTGTTCGGTTATCGAGTACTTCTTCTCTGCAGAGGTGAGAGTGCGGCTTGCATACGCGACAACTTTCTCGCGAAATTCACGGTCACGCTGTAGCAGTACGGCACCAATTCCCTGCCCACTAGCGTCAGTGTGCAGTACCGTAGGTGCCTCGTCATTGAAATAACAAAGAACCGGTGGGGATGTCAGTGCGCGCTTGAGTTCTTGGAATGCGACTTCGCACTGATGATTCCAATCAAAGGGAGCGGTACTAGCAAGGAGCTTGTGGAGAGGCGAGGCAATGGTGGCAAAGTTCCGGATGAAGCGTCGGAAGTATGATGCGAGCCCAAGGAAGCTGCGCAGTTCTTTTGTACGGAGTGGGTGCGGGAAGCTGAGCACTGTGGAAATTTTGTCCGGATCGGGCTGGATGCCATCTTTGTTAACGAGATGTCCGAGAACTTTGATCGTTGTGCTACCGAAGTGGCACTTCTTTGTGTTTAGTTGAAGGCCAGCATTGGAAAGGCATGTGAGCACTTCGTCGAGGCGTTGCAGATGGTCATCGAAAGTGGAGGAAAACACGACGATATCGTCCAAATAGCATAGACAAGTTTTCCACTTGAGGCCGCGAAGAACAGTGTCGATCATCCTTTCAAATGTGGCGGGGGCATTACATAGGCCGAAGGGCATTACGTTAAACTCGTAAAGACCGTCCGGCGTAGAAAAGGCGGTCTTTTCTTTGTCCGCTTCGTCCATTGGAATTTGCCAATATCCGGAACGAAGGTCAAGGGTGGAGAAGTACTGCGCGCCTTGCAAAGAGTCAAGTGCATCATGTATACGAGGCATCGGATATACATCCTTTCGGGTGATCTTGTTGAGCTCGCGGTAATCAACACAAAATCGTACCGATCCATCCTTCTTTTGTACCAATACAACGGGTGAGGACCAAGAACTGGCAGAGGGTCGTATGATGTTTCTTTTGAGCATGTCGGCCACGTTCTCCTCAATGATTTTGCGTTCGGCCAAGGAGACTCGATAGGGACGACGGCGTACAATATTCTGACCATCAGTGTTGATACGATGAGACGCAACTGTGGTCTGTCCGAGTGACGAAGCATTGGCGTCGAAGGAGGCCTGATGTTTTGCTAGCAATTTCAGCAACGCCTCACGCTGAGGAGCAGGAAGGTCGGGGTTTATCCCGGAAGCAAAGGTGGATGAAGAAATAGGCTTGTCCTGTGGAGGATGAGCTTGCAAGGCGTCAAGAGGTACGAAAGATGCCGGTTGTGTATCCACATAACAGGTCACCGCAGAACCTTGAGGTAGGAGAATAGTCTCAGTGGTGGTGTTCAGGCCGACGATTACCGCAGCACTTTCTTTGAATCGCACCAGGCTGGATGGGAACACAATGCCACGAGCTAGACAGCGGCCGTAAGGGGTGATAAACACGTCACCATTGGCAATATGCGTAGACGTGATCGGGATCACTTGCTCCTGACCCGGAGGCAGTACGGAATCGGCAGCTGTGGAAAAACGCAGTCGTGTCTCATCGATACGCTCGCTGCAATGATCGGTCTCGGTCATCTGAAGTACACGCTGGCGGCAAGAAATTAAAGCAGACGCTGACGAGAGAAAGTCCCAGCCTAAAATGAGTTCATGAACACAGGAAATTAAAACTGCGAAAATGATGTGATGACGGATACCGTCAATGAAGACGCGTGCTGTACATTGAGCCAATGGTCGAATGATTGCTCCATTGGCCCCAATCAAGGATGATCCAAGGTAGGGCGTCTTCACTTTCCGCAAACGATAACACAAGTCCGCACGCATAACAGAAATCGTTGCTCCCGTGTCTATCAAAGCCCAAACCCGCACACCTTGCACAATCACCAATAACATGTTTGACGGTCGTTCAGGAGGACTTGAGGCATTTCGCGGCGATGCAGTTTTCCCTCCAAAAACTGCACTGTTTAGTTTTCCGATCGCTGGACAGGGAGTTGAGAGACAGGCCGAAGCGGCGAAACAGAGCGCCGGAGTGGCGATGGGGAACGTCGTCTGGAGGTACGTGTATTGATGGTCGTGTTCGAAAAGTCGGCCGGCGATGGCGATCGGCGAGTGAAAACATTGTCGGCGTAACGGTGGTAAAATCGAGATGGCTCGTCGCGTTCGAAAGCAGCATAACCACGACGTTCGTGCTGCTGGCGGCGTCGACAAACCCGGGAGATGTGTCCCCGAATGCCGCAGTAATAGCAGACAGGCCGTGGGGCACGCCAGGCGGAATGGTATGGCGGAGTCGGTGCTCGGGCAACAAGAGGTGCTAGATGGTCGTGAACAGGCACCGGTGGTGTGACTGGAGGCGGTGAAGGTTGCATTGCAGCGATGTGTGCGTACGAAGCCGGTTGGGGGCAAGGTGGAACGGTGGGATAATGGGCGCTCTGAAAGGCTGTCATTTCCTCTTTGATCATACTTCGCAGATCAGTGGAGGCGGGTTGTGCGTGAGTGTTGTTGCAAGGTGGTGAGCCGTAGGCTTGCAATTCCTCACGGATTATGGCTCGAATGATGGATCGGAGCTCCATACTGTTTGCCAAGGGGTTTTCGCAAAAGTCGGGTCGCAGGCGGATGGATTGTAGGGCATCAAGCCGCTGGCACACAGAGATGACGTCCGATACCGTCGAAGGGTTGTTCGCCGTGAGGGCATTGAAAGCGGTAGGTCCTATACCCTTCAGAAGATGTCGTACGCGATCCGTTTCTGGCATGGCATCGTCGATACGGCGGCAAAGCGCAAGAACGTCCTCAATGTACGAGGTATAAGACTCGCCGTAATGCTGGACGCGTTCAGCCAGTTTCTTCCTCGCAACTTCCGAACGAACCGTCGGTATGCCAAAAATCCGCCGTAGCTGGTCCTTGAAGGAAGACCAATCACGGAAGTCGCTCTCCTGATTTAGGAACCATGTCTTGGCTACCTGGGATACGTAAAACTGTGCGCGGGCTAACTTCGACGCCTCGTTCCAGTTGTTGTAAACGCTTACACGGTCATAGTTGTCGAGCCAGTCTTCGACATCTTCTCCAGGCAGACCGGAGAAGATTTCAGGGTCGCGAGGGGGGTTGTTGGCAGTGGTAGGGGCGGCGGCAGGCGGTTGGACCGGGTGAGTTGGCACTGTGGGCTCATCTTGTGACATGGTGGTCTGCTGGCGTAAGCGGCGTCTCGAACGGAGCTCCAGGAGAGATCTTTAGAAGAAGAGAGGTCGAAGGGATCGGAAAGCTCCTCCACCACTTGAAATAAAGCGGTTAAGCCGACGCTTTATTACACCAAAGGCAAGATGGCGCCGACCAAGAAGAGGCCCGAGCCGATGACTGATGATGGTTATGTACAGATGAGGAAGATGAAGTCCAATTAATGCCTACAATATATATTTCTCGAAATTTTCGCGTTGTGCGAACTTTTGCTGGAGGGCGTACATCATGCATAGTACGTACAGTTCATAGTACATATCATACGTCAAGAATGGTGCTAGGAATTGATGGAAAAAATGTTACAAACAGCTAAAATAAACAAAAAGGTTAGGATGCGAAGGAAAACAAATCTGTGGGGTGTGTCAGAAAGAAAATTACACCATCTCCCGCTAAAGGGAACCATGTGTGGATGCGAAGCAGCGGGGAGCAGGTTCGTTTGAGCGGGAGATGGTGTAATTTATTGAGAGGAGGAATGAGAATGTATTGAGAATGTATAAGAGAAGAGAGAGAGACGTTTTGCACGTGGTGGTTGCGTCTTTATTTAGAGACCGTATGCGATTCCTAGCGTCGGTGCAAGCGGCGCTTTGAAGACGACGGCCTTGGGGTCGGTGAAGTGTAGCTTCAAGGGCGCGCGAGAGCGGGAGAGCGTAGGAGAGGGGGAGGGGCCGCGCATGCACAGTGAGGGTCTGGACGCCGCGGGAGGGATGGACAAAGCCCCCGCCTTAAAGATGTTTCACAACAAAAAAAAGGTGATACACGCAGCTGTGGTGCATGTTCCCATCATCATTGCTGTCCCGATCACAAGATAACACGTGTCAATAGAATAATCATTCGTACAATTTCATTGCTCGCAATCTGCGATAAGGCATCGCTCAAGTCTTCGACTGCGACAGCCTGCGAGGCGTGTTGGGTTAAAATTATACATTCTTACAAACGTCTGTCGTATATACGCCGTAGAGCAGTCGTGATTGTTTTTGTAGCAACCATTCTTCGACTACAGGTTTGGCACGTATGAACGATGTGCTTCCCTCGCGGCGGTTCATTACAGTGATAAGCAGACGCAGTAGTTATCGCTTGTGCTGCCGCAAGCAACAAGTTGGTCCTGTCGTCTTTTAAGACCGCATCGCACGTTGCCGAATGCCGCGGTCGTTAGCAGGCGGAACGTTAGGGAGCACTGCTCTTACGCAGCGCAAGCAGGCATGTCGCGTGGTATATCTTTTTGTCGCAGGCATCTGCAAGATGCAGAAAAGCACTAATGCTCAGTAGATATTGTCACGTGATGCTGTAACGGAACCTGCAACTAGCTGTAAAGCAGAACATCAGGCTGGTCCGATCACTGGCAGAACGACCTCATCGTCTTTTTCACGAGCTCGTCCTCATCATCTTTTCGATAACGGCACATACAAGCCTGCCAAAAACAATACTAGTTTATATTTACTCGTGGCATTACCCCCCCCCCCCCTCTTTTCGAATAGCAGCGTCCCGATGCCACATCAATATTACGAGAAACAAAAAACAACCACCAATACACACAACGTAACGGTGACGAAGTGCTTACAAGGTTACACAAGAGAGTTTGACGAATAGTCAACGTTGGTAAAATGGTTTCATCCTTGAAACATGGACGATGTCTGACTGCTTTGAACGACGGGATTAACGAGCTGTATCCTCGAGAAGAACATCGTAGTTCACTTCGCTGAGGCGACGGAGAATTCTATAGGGACCAAAGTAACGGTGCAATAAGTTTTCCGACCGGCCCCGTTGGCGAACGGCAATCCAGAGCCATACTTGATCACCGAGTTAGTAAAGAACCTCGAGATGACGAGCATAGTATCGCTGGGAGGCGATGCGTTGCTGGTTGTTGATCCGCTCGAATGCAAGCTTGCGAGCTGCGTCCACGAGTCGGATGAATTCATGCGTATCGACACTAGTGTCTTACCTGTCGGGTAGGAGCATGGCATCGAGCATTGTAGTATGGTAACAACTGTCTAAGCGGAGGTTTTGCAAACCGATCTGCAACTGCCACATTGCAGTTTGTTGCCCAGCTTTGTCGCTTTAGAAGCTAATTAACTGATATCGCTATATAAGCACTTCAGCCGAACCCAGAAAACAGTATGACTTACTCCATGTAATAGTCGGCAACACGAGCTTGGTCGCGTCGTCACAAAGTGCGTCGGCATAAATTTATACTCTGGCTAGAGTTAGCTAGGACACCCTGTGTGTTAGTTAACCAAGAGCAACGATTTAACAGAACGGCGTTTTTTACCGAAGTAGTTATAAATGACTGTTGCACTTGCGCAAAGTCTGTAAATTTACGGGTGCTCGCAACTAAATCGCATCTCTTTTTCTAACGTGCATGCTAGGGCACCAGTAGATAATGTGACACAGACAATATGTTGCCATCTGCGATTTTTATTTGTGTGACCGGGCTTAACTATAACATGCTGTTACATGTGTAATCAAAGCTCAGCGCAGGCTTCGCCGGAATTTGAGGAAACCTTCACGATTGTTTTAGACATTTCTGATAAGGTAAGGTTGCGCCCAACGCGAGTAACTGAGTTTATTCTGGACCTAACGAGAGCACCGATGTTTTTCGATCACGCATGTACTAAATCGACTAAACTCGACGATCTGAATATCAACGACCGAAGACTGCGAGCGCCGCCATCGTTCCATTGCTAGTTTTACCTGTTTTTCTGGTGGCGATGTCGCCCGTTGAAGATTTACATCTTCACCTTCTCGAGTTTCGCGCTCTTCGCCGTCACAACTCACAACCACTTCGCAAGATCGCAGCACGGGTGACACGGTAGTTCCATTCATGACACGAGATATATTATATGCGTTTATAACTTGCCGTCGATGTTGCTCTTTGGAGCGTAAAGCTTTTACGTTATTGTACGGAAGTAGCAGAATTTTAGCCTATACTGCGGTCACGCACGAACAAACCCTGGGAGACGGTGGAACCGTAGCCTAACTTTATTTGTTTATGTTTCGTATCCGGTACGTTTGCCATCTCTATTTAGCTACTTTACATCAGCGGTGTCTATACGTTTGAGACACATAATAAAAAAAGACTACTTAATTGTATGTACGCTTCATAATTTTACGATTATTTTACACGAATAAGCTGGTGGTAGTGAGGTCAATCTCGGACGTGGAAGTCGTATTTTATTGGAAGCGAAAAGAGAAAAAAGAAACAAACAAGAACGACCCAGGTAACTAGTTTTATTTGGACAATTAGGAGTGTGATGTAGTCAGTATTTGTCCAGATTTTTCAAAATGGCATATCTCATAATTACGCTGTAATTATACTGCTGTGGCGCATAAGAACCAGTAATCAGTGTGCGCAGTCTTGTCCTTGGTAGATAAACTGTATACTGTGGCCTTCGAGAACGAAAATAAAGAAAGGTGTTGTGAAGCTGATTCGTCAGGAAATTCTGTGATTTATATGTACCGACGTAAATTTTCACCCCTTGCATGCGAGAAGCATCATTTTAACGATAATGGTAAACGAAACAAAAGGAGAGTGTTGTTTCCTGGTCTCTGTGAGAGTTGACAGGCGAGGAGACATTGCTTCTTCCCGCTCCAGTAGAATACATAATCCGCATCAAACTCTAACCCGTCTAGGTACTGCTCGATCCAACTTTGCCATCTGAGTAGCACATCGTGGTGTTTGTAATTTTTTTTCGCACAAATATATCAACGGCTACTGCAGCGACTTTACGACTGCGCGGTCAATTTGGCGGAGCCTATTGGCAGAGGCTTTGCGTAGATGGCGACAGCCTACATACGAGTTGAATTACGGCTGTCGCACTCTTAAATAAAAAGGCCGGCATATTTACTAACTAAATACTAACCGTTTACTTGTCACAAAATACACTAGCCTCTTAGTAAGTGAAGGTAGTAAAATGCAGGTTAGTGGAACTTGCTACCTAGTTAGTGAGTGAATAGTACTAGCTCTAATGGCTAGTCCATTACTAAGTTGTTAGTAACCGCGCTAGCAACTTACTAATTGTATTAACTCTACTAGATTTAGCTAATTAGATGTTTACGCCTATTTTGTTTATATGTGCGTGTGCATTGCCATATCAAGATGATTCTATTACAAAAGTACGTAAATGGTAAAAAAAAACGAAGTGGCATTGTCCTGGTACATTAACTAATGGCCGCTAATTACACCATGTAATTACCATGCTAAGTACACATCTCAGCAACATACATAGAGGCATGAATTGATCCCGAATGAGAACACACACGCAAGCGCACCACACAGAATAGCAAGACTTACGTAGCCGATATCTACTCTGGCAGCGGCTTGAAGACTATTTGTGCTCTACTTTGGGATAGCACACCGTGTACTGGTTAGGAACCATAGAATTTAGAAGAATAATTGATGTTTTCTACATATTATCGTGTGCCCTGATATCTGCTTATATGCGTGCCATCACTTAGCACGAAACTT
This sequence comes from Rhipicephalus sanguineus, assembly GCF_013339695.2. NCBI lineage: Eukaryota > Metazoa > Arthropoda > Arachnida > Ixodida > Ixodidae > Rhipicephalus > Rhipicephalus sanguineus. Next base: position 96,350,556 of record NC_051179.1, read on the forward strand.
TAATTCCAAGGCAATCAATAAAATTAAAGTTTGTTTAAATTTTGCTAAAGGCCGTCACGATTGCGGCAAAGTATACTGCGCATCTACGAAAGATCTGGCAACGTGGGTGGCTAGTAGTTACTAAGTTAAAAACACGAAGTAAACTTTCTGGTTAGTGGAGGCAGCACTTTACGACCTTTACTAACTGCTGGCTAGTAAACAGATTTCGCGAAGGTAGTAAAATACGCTCGAATCTAGTAAATGCAAGCATTCACTAACCCTTTACTAACTTCTTTTCTAAGAGTGCAGGGCAAACGTCACGTGGTGTGCGTTAGACTAATGATTCAGTCATGCTATAAAATGTTAAGGCAGCAGGAAGCGTTTAAAGACATTATTATTACGTGTCCTCTTGCAGATTGGTTATAGCGAAAATGACGAACAGTGGCAGGCCTCGAGGAGACACGTTCCGGCAGATCGGTCCTTTGCCACTTACGTGGCCATCCTGCGCTTGTATGGCTTCGATTTCGCTGGAGCTCTCCCTGTCGCTACTAGAATCAGCGATATCGAGAGGCAACGTGAGAACTTTATCTTGTCTTGCTGAAGTTATTGTGACGCAAGAGCAAGAAGGATAATTCGGAGGTAACTGAGATGACGTCATTCCTAAATTGCGAAAAGTGGATACAGGACGCACACTCCGCAAAGTATTTTGTGCGCTAAAGTAGTTTGGTAAGAATAGGCGCAGGCCAAACTGATTGCGTTTGTACTTGTGTTACTGACCGATGACGGGACCTTGACTTCCAGGCCACAGGAAGCAATCTGTTCGACAGCCGCCTCGCTCGCGTAGTTCTGTGTATTTGTGCGCCTGTGACACGCGCGCGACGTGCGCTACACACACACCGCCTCATGTAATCTTTACTTGGTCTTTTTTGCTTTTTTTACGTTAACGTGCTCTATATTGCAAGTAAATAAGTCTCGTCCCAAACCTCACGAAGAGCAGACGTCTTCTTTGCGCTCCCATTGGGTCGACTACGGCACATGATAGTTGCGCTCGCGCGATTTCAGCCGATCGACATTCATTCTTAAAAAAAGTCGAGTTTGTTGATTGCGAAACCAAAGCTATGTTTTCCCTCGGAATAGTTAATATTCGAAGCGGCTTTGAATTACCCCTACTACTATTCCTTCCTCTAAGCACGCAGAAGGATGTCAACGAATGACCACATCTTGGCATGTAAATATTTATCCAAAATCCGTGAAACGAAGAAAACATATTTTTCGCAGCAGGCTTATGCATGAGGATTTGTCAAGACTTCATGTTCTGTTGACACGGTTCTTAGTGGATGGATGAGAAATAACGCAAATATACTCAAAGGTTCGCAAACGTCGGGCTTGTCCGCTTAACTATCGAAAGTGCGATATGCATGTGTTGGCTTTACAAACGGCGCTTTTTTGCTTATCGTAGTTGACAGCATTGTGGTCAACAAGAGCACGTCCTACTCACCGGTTGTCGTTGGACCAATACGAAACATGGGGCAAAAGACGGAGCCTTATATAACGGGAGGTACGTGCAAATTTTGAAGTTCTTAACCCCCATGCAGCATTGAAGGTTAAGTCACTGTGGGTCTGTGGGGTGTAGAGAAGTCAATAAGTACTGCTTTATGGCCAGAAAAGGAGCCATTTACGGTGAATGCAGTCATCGCTCTCGGCCAAGGGATACGAATGCATTACGGAAATCCCTGAAACAGAAAATTTCATGCAAGAGCTTGTAAACCACGCTAATCGCGATCAGAGTTGAGAAGCAACTTTACACCCAATTTCTTCAGCAGAAAATGCTTTTGCTACAAGTGCTCGTCCATTTTCTTCTTTCATGTACCAGTGTTTTAGGTAACCCAGAGCTGCTGCTATACTCTACGCTTCTGTTCGCGCGGCTTTCAGCTGAATGGACATCCGCTTTTGCCAGACACACCAACAGCACCTACCAGGGCGGCGACACCGTATTGTATACAGCGGAACTACTGGACATTGTCGCGCAACTGTACAAGACTGTGGACGTGGGAGGAATTCGCTCCCTGATTGCTTGGAGCGTGTTCCGGCAGCTGTCGGCGTACACGCATCCGCGGTTATTAGTGGCCGTCCGTAAAGCCACCGACATTTGCTATCATCACGTTCAACAAGTCATGAAGTTAGCATTTGCGGCCCCGTACCTGCACTTCGGTAGGTGTGACAGTTTCATTTTTGCGTTTGTTCGGCTGCTTTCTAGTCGTGAATCTGTAAACTCGAATAGGAGAAACTAAATAAAAGAAAGTGCAATCAATGAGTAACAACTCCACAGCCACAAAGCATTAAAGGGCTTACGTATTTAAGGTAGGTTCGTTTGTCAGTTTTCTTTCGTGCAATCCCGCAAGAACAAAAACTCAAAGAACTACAATCGCGATGCCTACTGTCCTATCTTTATAATCAGCCATCATGAAAATGTAATTGTCGCGACTACTTCACAGCTCGTCAGATAATACCAAGCTGGCAGTGAAGGCTTGGTCATTAGTGACAACAGCCATAGTTTCCCTACATATGCATTAAGGAGAAATGTATAAATACATAATAATCGCTTTCTCTAAGCAATACTGTTGTTGGCACGCGTGAGCGACGCAGAGACGAGGCGTGTTGTTCAGAGTCTCGGTACCAACTAGCTTTATTTCTCGGCGAACTGGTTTTCCTTCTCTCCCTTTCCGCGCCTCCTTCGTGCCTTCGTTACGGCGCAGAGGGAGGAAAGGGAATGTCGTCCTTCCTCACGCTGGCAGCGCCACGGCTGCACCGCGGCGCATTTAGAGTTCACCACAGTACTCCCCCCCTAGTGAGAGCACGAGCGAAATGAAACGCGGCTACAGGTTGAGGCGATTTGGCGCACCTGTCCGTCTTCCACTGCGTGTGTGATATTTTTCAGTCACTTGGGTGTCCGTCGCTGGTGTGGGATGTGGCGCTGTTCGGCAGGTTTCAGGTGGAAGGGCGGAGGTTGCTGTCGTGGACTGGTTGGTCTCCATGTGTGCCGGCTTAACTCTGTCCAATGACACCACTTCCTGGCGGCCATGCCTTTCGATGGTAATCGTTTTTCTCCCGTGGCGGAGAACTCTGAAGGGTCCGTCGTACGGTGCTTGTAGTGATCTTCGCACTACATCGTTGCGCAGAAAGATGTGGCTACACGACTCGAGTTCGCTGCTCACATATATGCTCCTTTCTGTGGGCTGTCGTGGAGGTGTCGGCCGAAGTTTTGTCATGATGTGACGTAGGCGAGATGCGTAGTCGCCAGCAGGAATGTGGGTCTGTTGTTGGTCAGGCACAAAGAACTCGCCAGGCAGACGCAGGGTTGTGCCGTAGACAAGTTCTGCAGCGCTGCAGCCGACGTCCGCCTTGAAAGCAGTGCGTATGCCCCAGAGTACAATGGGCAGTGCTTCGACCCAGGAGTGTTCTTCGCTTGCCATGAGTGCGGCTTTCAACTGTCGGTGGAATCGCTCAACCATTCCATTACTCATCGGATGGTAGGCAGTCGTTCTGATGCGCGAAGCACCGATGAGCTTTGTTAGACTGGCGAATAATGCGGACTCGAATTGGCTTCCTCTGTCGGTTGTAATGGATGATGGCACGCCAAAGCGACAGAGCCAGTGACTGACGAAAGCATGGGCAACAGTTTCGGCTGTGATGTCTGGCATGGGAACAGCCTCTGCCCAACGCGTGAAACGGTCAACACAAGTTAGCAGACACATTTTGCCCTGACAGGGTGGCAACGGCCCGACGATGTCGACGTGTATGTGGTCGAATCGAGCATCTGGCCCGGGAAACGTCTCCAACGGTGTCACGGTGTGACGCTGTACCTTGGAGCGCTGGCATGCGAGGCACTCACGAGTCCATTGTCGGGAATCGCGGTTGATGCCGGGCCATACGAAACGTGCCGTTAGGAGCTTTTGCGTAGCTCGGATTCCCGGGTGTGACATCTCGTGTAGCGATGCGAATACCTCGCGACGGAAGTGCATGGGCACAAATGGTCGTGGCTTGCTAGTAGACGTGTCGCAGCAAAGCCCTTCTGTACCTGGCAAGGGTAACCACTGCAGGTTTAGTGACGTCGACGTTTCTTGTACGCGGCGCAATTCGTCGTCATCCCGTTGAGCAGCCGCCATTTTGCTGAGATCTATTCCTGTGGGACAGGTTATGGCGCTGACCGGGCTGCGCGAAAGGGCATCGGCGACAGCGTTGTCGACTCCTTTGATGTGGCGGATGTCCGTGGTAAATTCAGATATGTATGGCATCTGCCGCAGTTCGCGGGCTGTATGGGCGCCCCCCTCAGCATTCAGTGAACGCAAGGCATACATGAGAGGCTTGTGGTCCGTCAAGACAAAGAATTCGGTACCTTCTAGGTAATGCCATAAGTGCCGGATTGTCGCGTAGACGGCCAGCAGTTCGCGCCCGAAGGTGCTGTACCGCTGTTCGGTGGATGTCAGTTTCCGGGAAAAGAAAGCGATTGGTCGCCACACTCCTTTGATGAGTTGTTGAAGTGCGGCACCCACAGCTACGTTCGATGCGTCGACCATGACGCACTGCGGAACTCCCGGTTGCGGGTAAGTGAGAAGCGCGGCGTCGGCAAGACGTCTCTTGATCTCTTGGAAGGCCGCTTGGGCACCCTCTGTCCAGTAGAGCTCCTTAGCGGCATCCTTTGTATCCTTAGCGGCACCTTCGTGTGTCGACAGCAGGAGGTGGAGAGGCTGTAGAATAGTGGCACACTGGGGGATGAAACGGCGGTAGTAGTTCACGAGACCAAGGAACTCACGGAGCTGACGTTTAGTGCTGGGTTGTGGGAACTGCTCGACAGCTTTAACCTTGTCTGGATGAGGTTTAATTCCGGAGTTCGAGATGACGTGGCCAAGAAACGTCAGCTTGTGCACCCCAAACTCAGACTTGTCCGTGTTCACCAGTATTCCATGCTCTGCCAGGCGCTGAAACACGGATCGCAGATGCACCTCATGTTCATCTGGTGTGCTGCTTGCGATGAGTAGATCGTCGAGGTACGCATGACAGAAGTCGAGGCCGTGCAAAACGCCGTTAAGAAAGCGCTGGAATGTCTGTCCGGAGTTTCTCAAGCCGAAAGGCATGCGGAGGAACTCGAACAGGCCGAATGGCGTTGTTATCGCCGTCTTCGGGATGTCTTCTGAGGCCATGGGAATTTGATGGTAGGCACGTACGAGGTCGATCTTGGAGAACAGTGTCGCACCATGCAGGTTGGCCGTGACGTCGTGAATATGAGGTAGCGGATAACGGTCGGGCACGGTTGCTCGGTTGAGGGCTCGATAATCCCCGCAGGGCCGCCAGTCTCCTGGTGTAGACTTTGGCACCATGTGTAGTGGAGATGCCCAAGGGCTAGCGGATGGGCGAATTATGCCGAGCTCGAGCATGTGGTCGAACTCCTGTCGTGCTACTTGCAGCTTCTGGGGGGACAGGCGGCGTGGGCGTGCGTAAACCGGGGGCCCTGTGGTGGAAATGTGGTGACATACATTGTGTGTGACGACCCCGCCGGTCTGTGGCGGCCGCGTCAGCTCGGGGAACTCGCGTAGGATAGCCGTAAAACGGGCGGTGCCCGGTGGTATCACGAGTGTAGGGCTGAGAGGCGGATGCTTAGACGGCTTTCCGCACACTTCTGCTTGTGAGAGGGGATCCTGTATACGCCGGTTGCGTACATCAACAAGCAGTCCAAAGTGACGCAAGAAGTCTGCTCCCAGGATAGCAAATTTTACGTCAGCTACCACAAATATCCACCGAAATGTCCTCTTGAAGCCCAGGTCCAGCGAGAGTGAGCGGTGCCCGTACGCCGGTATCGTCGTGTTATTTACAGCTTGCAACGGTGACGAACACGGGCCTTTGCGATCGGCTGGCGACGCCGGCACAACGCTCACTTCTGCCCCAGTGTCGACCAGGAAACGGGTGCCTTTCTCGCGATCAGTCAGGAAGAAGACCGACGGGCGACTTTCCGCTGAGCCGGTGGCACTTGTCGCCGTCAGTGCTGGCTCGGCGCGTTTCCCGATTTCTCGCACGGCGGCACGCATTTCCGTGCAGTATCACCGAACTTACGGTGGTACCAGCACAGCTGCCGCTGTTGTTGTGTAGCACTCCGCCGTGTGCTTTGGCTTCCGCTTGACTGCAGCGCCGCGACGGTGTCGGCGAGGCGAGAAATTTCCGCACGAATCTCCAACAAGGCGGGAGAGGGCGAGGCTTCGGCGAGCACCGTGGCAACTGCTGGCGTGGCGACGGCCATGAGTCGGTCAGCCATTTCGGCGATCTTGGAAACGTCCGTCTCTCCGGAGGCCGTGACGCCTATCCGCACGGTTGCGGGCAGTCTTTGAAGGAAAAGCTCCTGCACCAGGCGACTGTCGAGACCTACTGTGCAGCCCGCTAGTTGCTGCATGTGACGCAACAGTTGGCTGGGTCGGCGGTCGCACAGTTCGTTCTCGCGTAGCAGCTGCTGCAGGCGCTCCGGCTCCGAAGGGGTTAGACGGCGAATCAGCGTCTCTTTGAGCACTCGATAGGCATCTTCGGCTGGTGGGGCAAGCAGAATGTCGCGCACCTCGCTCGCTGTGGCAGGTGGGATGTTGGCGACCACGTGGTGGTACTTGGTGTGGTCGGCGGTGATGCGGCGGGCGGCGAACTGCGATTCTACTTGGGCGAACCAAAGTGCCGGGTCGCTGGTCCAAAAGGGAGGAAGCTTCACGTCTAACACAGCTACTGTCGGGCTGGCGACGGCGTCGTGGTGTTCCATGTTCGGGACTGCGGGTCTCCAATTGTTGGCACGCGTGAGCGACGCAGAGACGAGGCGTGTTCAGAGTCTCGGTACCAACTAGCTTTATTTCTCGGCGAACTGGTTTTCCTTCTCTCCCTCTCCGCGCCTCCTTCGTGCCTTTGTTACGGCGCAGAGGGAGGAAAGGGAATGTCGTTCTTCCTCACGCTGGCAGCGCCACGGCTCCACCGCGGCGCATTTAGAGTTCACCACACTGTTACTAACGCATTATCTTTCCTACGGGCTATCCCATTCCGCTTCGACAGCGATTTTCAAGTGCCCATTTCTTGTTTACCCCTTTTATACAACCTAATTCTTCTTGCAGTAATAAATTTGTAGTTCAAAGTGGCATGTATGTGTTTCGCATGACTCGGAAAAAAAAAAGATGATGCAGTAGTGTCGCAAGCGATAATCTGATCAACGGAAATTGCCATTACGGCATAAACAGGTCGGGGTTCGTGTTCGACAATTAGATTTAGAAGTGATGCGCCGAAATCTGTGTGTCTGTGTACACGAGTGATGCTTTTATAACCATTTCTTAGCTTCCATCTCTGGCACATAGAATATTCTCCATTCTGCTAGTATCTAAGTTCTCTGTAGTTAGCAGTGACATCCGGACAATTTAATCATGGAGCAAGTAGCGCAAAAAATACGTAGACACAAGCCAGGAACATGAACACGAAGCACTTGGTTGGTTTTGGTGTCGTGGTTTCTTCAGAACAAATTAAATTCATTACACGTGATCCATCCGTTATCTATTCCGCGTTCCGCTTCTGTTGTACATTTCTTGTGCAAAGACAATCCGGTGGGTGGCGGTTCGTTGAACATTGACGTCGAGAACATGTATTATTCCATGCCCCAGGACGTCCTCATGCAGAGCGTAAAATAATGTATTTGTGTAGATAATGACGATGTCTCCTTCATGGCCAGATGTGGTGTTTCGGCTGAAAGTTAGCGCTCGTCTCGTGTTTATGTTCCTGGCTTATGTCTACGTATTTTTTGCGCTACCTGCTCTATGATGCATTCTTACAAAGTCGCCCAGATTTCCGTTCTCGCAAGCACAATTTAGCTCCTTAAAACGAATGTTAAAACAGTTACTAGCACAAGCTATTTGCATTACTGCACTTAGCGCTGCATTTCTCGCAATCAAGCGCAGCGGTCACTGCAGTATCGGCAATCACAAGCTAGCCGCTGCAGGGGCTACCCGTACATAGACACGTACGCTTTGCGTCAATGTATTAGCTGAAAGGCTCCAATATTTTGCTTGTGCGCCGCATTCCATCCCTCCTGCGCTCTCTGATATTGTGTCGGTATGTTAATCGCACAGGCAATTCTGCACTTTACAAAAACATGTAGCATATGTGTAATGCTTCAGTAGCAATGGTAGTCTCAAAAGATATTCAACATGTAGCAAGCTAGTAACTATAGAACACATAGATGATACCTCTACAAAACAGGAATCGCCTGATAGATATAACATATCAAAATATTTTAGTACGGAGGCCTCATCTAAACGTCACCTGATGGAGCAAGGTTGCTGTTTTGATATAGGAACCACCTTAAGCCATAGTAACAGCTGTTCTTGGGCAAGTTGGTGCGAATTAGTAAACGTGAGCTTTGGGCGCTAACACAGCAGACGTAGAGAGAAAACACACGGAGAAACAAAACGCCATGCGTTTGCCCGTGTGTTTCTCTATTTGTGTGCTGTTTTAGCGCCATGTTTACTTGAGCCACAGTTATAGGGACCGCGTGGTTCATTAAAAAAAGCAAAGCACTGAATATTATTTTTGTTTGGAGACGTAATTTTACGAATGTGTTTATAAAAGTCGCTCTAACCTCAAGGCGGAGCAATGAATACGAATGCAACCAAATGATTTGTAATACGACGTGAGGTCTGCAGCGAACTCCAGTAGCATGCAACCTTGCCTATCTGAACAAAGCGCCTGTGCAAGAAAACACCGCCGCTGCAGCGAGCGACCTGGCTTTCGTGAATTCTGTCGCTTTATCGCAAACTGAACGGTGGGGCGAACATGCATACAAAGGTACAAGCGGTCTGATTCCTCTCGTGAAATAAGCCCGTCCGATGGTGCCAGGCTGTCCAAAGTGCAGAGTTACTACCACAACGATGCAACTACCTTTCCGTTCCCTTCCCTCCTGTACCCGCCCCCTCCTTTAACGGGGTTTTCGGACGACGAAAGATGGCCAGAGCGTTTCCTATCCCCATGATAAGCGTTTGTAGGCTGCACACACTAGGGCTATTGGCGCTAGTCTGTCTAGTAAGCGGTTGTTTTTGTTGCTTGGAGCAATGGTGATATCCACAATGGTGTCGCAGCTACCCCGACATGTCAAGTAGCTATCCATGCTTCGATTTAATAACTGCTCATGTGGTGAGACTGAGCAATAGTGTTGTACAACGCATACATTTCCTGTATATTGCGCAACAAACTTAATTTTTCTTGTCTGGCTGACGAAAAAAAATTGCCTCCAAAGCTCCATAGTTTTTTTATTCGTATTAGAAAACGTTTAAAACATCTTCGATTCGATTTGCACTTGGTTTTCATTCCAATTCGCTTAGAAGTTCAAAATTTTATGTTCTCACATCCCTGCTATTTGTCCCTTGTCAAGCAGCCCTGGAATGTGGTCCCGACAGCCTATCCACGTTCCTTTCGACGAAGTGGTAACTCTCTGTCCCTTGCTTTAGCACCGACCTATGCCTTATATAATATGTATGGCATTTTTGTCTTGTCGCTCGTTGCGTGTTCATCCCATCCTCTGTTTCATTTTGTTATTTTTCTCTCACGCTATAATAATTGCAATATCAAGAATGTGCACTTATTGTTAGAAGTATAGAATTAAGGTCACATTCATAACTTTGTACTGCCTGCCGCAAGTACAATAACCCATCATTTTGAGTAATGGTTCGCAATTAAAATACACTCTGGACAGTACGCAAGGCGAGCGAAGACAGAACAAGAAGGAAGCGCATTCACAAGTGATGTTATATATGTTTTGAGTCTTATTCGCGGTACGTGTGGTCCCCACGATATGTAGCAAACTATGCCCTCAACAAATTCTATACTTAAAATAATCCATTATTCTTCTTTTGTGATTTCCTTCTAAAGGTCGCGGTTTTCAGCAGCTATAATTTGTTCAAAATATCTATAATCTAGCGTACATTCTTCAAATTGACGTACAATGATTTATCTATTGAATCATAGTCCTGTAACCGTTTGCTAGTGTTATCAATGTTAGCTGTCAAGAAACATACTCATTTGGCAGCACGCTACTAAGCTGTTCAGACGTGCAAATAGATTCTAACCCACAGGATTGCTTGGGGGACGTAGTTTGTACCGCTTCTGGCGTCATATGATCTTTAAGCAGTGTGTGAAATATGCCGGCTGCCGTGTGTACTGCCTCAGCTGCTGCTCTGCGAGATTTCAAACCTTCATGTTTCGTGGATCGGTATTGAGTACAATACCGTTGAAGAAAAAGGAATTCTCATTTTGTGTTGATGCATGAAAACCAGTGACAAACCAAGAAACGGTGAAGACGGCCACGTCATTGGCACGAAAAATACGCGAGGCCTTGCAGACAGCTTTGAACACATCAAGTTGGGTCACAGGCGTTGTGCGGCGAGTCGCACTCAAGAAGCTGAGTAACATGCAGCACTACGTGGGAAGTCCCGGCCAGCGACTGGACCCTGCCAGAATTGATAATTATTACGGTAAGCAGTTCATACAAAACAATTACTATGAATCACGTGACAAAGCTCGAGAAAACGTGCTACAAGAGTCATTTTCACTTCGGGTGCGTAAAATTGATCTCTCGCGCGAAATGTATCACTTATGCCGAGATAGCACTGTCGCGCTGTATGCTCTCAGGGTACTGCGCCAGCCGATTTCGGTAGGGCTTACAGCTTAGTAACTAAACCCAGTAGTGAAATATCTTGATATCGTCATTTAAGTTCAGTTGAGATGAACTTGTTCGGTCACTCCTCGACGTCGGGCTTCTATTAGGGGGTAAGGTATATATATATGTTGCTGTGTCACGTTTCGCGATTCCATATAATATGCAGGGGTCTTAGTAAACTTAAATGTAGACAAATACTTCTAATCAGATCGTCGCTTCCCAGTAATTTCAGAGAATTGGGCAGTCCGATACCGTTGAAAAATGCATGTTTTCTGAACTCGTGCTCAGAGAAATATCGCAACGGCAGGTTAAAGTGACTAGCCTAAAAGATTAGTCTAAAAAACTAAAAAAAAACCCCTCCAGTAATTGTGCGATGTGCGCGGCTCTCAAGACAATTTATCTTGCCTCGACACTCTACTTGAATACAAGCACATCCAAATATGAATAGTTTCGCCTTGTGCGTGTCGTTTCCGCACTAGCTAGTACACTGAGAACAACCTGATGAAAATATACCGCACTTATTTTCATCACATCCTACAGATACAGTACCGAACGTGGACACGAATGTGTTTTTCAAAGCGTATAGGGCAGCACTACAAGCTTCGGCTCATCGGTCGTGGAAGGACCAGAGGACATATATCTTCGACGAAACGTCCGTGAACGCTTACTACGTTAGGAATTTGAACAAAATGGAGATTCCCGCAGGTGTGCTCCAGCATCCGTTTTTTAATGTCGAAGGTCCCCCTGCTTTGAACTATGGCAGCGTTGGCATGGTGAGTAGCATTTGATGTATGTAAATATTGTGGCTACGGAGCGCATGGGGAATGCAGAGGTATTGCTCAGAGGAGAAGCAGTTCGTGGAGCCTCTAGCGAGCTAGTTCAGCTTCGTCGTGCTCCTGTTTCTCTATTATTCGCTAGCACGTTTCACTTACCCGTTCGCAGACGATGCCCACTGGGTGAGTCAGCCGGATGGTTGACGGTACTAGGCTTTAAAGCGCGTGAACTACGTCAGCTGTGTTGCTAGAATGGCTACAATTGATCGTGACGCTAGAGATGACGTATGTAACGTCACTGAGGCGATAGAAAATGACACGTGGACCGAAGTACGGGACCAGGAACTACTGGCACAAACCACGCTTGCTGACTGGTGTCCACAAGCACTCATGATCGTCTTTGGTATGACAAACGGAGTGATCTCGGGCGTCGTAATGGGTCTTGGAACGCTGTTGAGATGTCATATTTTGGAGGCGTGTGATGCGACGTGCTTCTTCAGTGCGTCATAGCGACTGGGCAACGAATGTTCAAACATTTAGCGTAAAAGGCGCAATAGTGTCGAGACAAATGAGGGGGGAGCGAGCGTAGAGCGGAACGAAATAGGAGGTGTGCCCTGTAGTCTCACGCTTCGCGGTCTTGTACGCGTCTGTGATGTAGGGGAGTACTTCGTTCCAGTTATTGTGCTTGCTATCGACATAAATCTATATCATGTTCCTTATAGTCCTGTTAGAGTCCTCTACGAGGCCATTGGTCTGTGGACGACAGAGGGTGGCATGGCGGAACTGGTAAGGAGACAGACGCAGGATTTATTCAGCGACGTCGGCGATGAACTGACGTCGCCGGTCGCTAATGACGACACGTGAAGGACCAAGAGGCAAGGTTATAAGGCGAGGCATAAACTGCGGCACGTGCAAAGCTGTTGCAGCAGGTATTGCCGCAGAATCTGCGTAGATCGTCAGGTGGTTGACACAGACGGCAGCCCATCGATTGACACCGGCTGAACGGGCCTAGAAGGTCGACACCAACAATTTTGAAGGGGGAAGTAGGGGGCGGTGCAGAAAGGAGAATGCCGGGCGGTGTAGTCCTGGGATGCTTGTGACTTTGACGTTGTTCGCAAGGCGCCAAGTATTTTTTTTCCGTGTCGCGTCGCATCATGTGTCTGTAGAACCTTTGCTGGATGCGGTGAAAAGTTCTGGCGAAGCCCATGTGTCAGCAGGTTGCTTAATCGTGGAAGAACCGAAAAACGGGGAAACGTGAAGTGCGTGGAGCTACCAATAGAAGATCGGCGCCTTGCCTGGTGTAATTTTTCCTATAAAGGACGTCGAAGTAAATACAAATGATCCTGCGTTCGCGTGGTCATCCGTGGAGGGGAACAGAGGATCTAAGCAATGGTCCTCGTGTTGGCAGGAGGACCATCGTCACAAGGAGCGAGCGAGTTTCAATATTAATCGCAGCATTTTCTGACGCAGCAGAATCTGACCATTGTAATTTTTTTTCACTTCGCGGCTGTCGCTTTCTATACACGGTTATATTTCGAGCAGAAAATGAAGATTGGGAGTGTTATACTACCAGATAATAGTTATAGACGACCTACTGTGCAAACCTGTCAAGTACAGATTATTATAGCGCGTGCGCATAACGTTCTTCAATTTTTCTTTGTTTTACAGATAATTGGTCACGAGATGATGCATGGTTACGATAAGGATGGGACCGAGTACGACGCGGACGGCATGCGCCGACAATGGGCAACACCCGTGTTCCTGAAAAAGTACACAGAGAGGGAGATGTGCGTGCGGGAGTCACACAGAGCTGTCGTGAGTGCGCGTTTCTTCACCTGGCAGGCTAACCTGAACGCAGTCGACAGCGTGGAAACGAAAGGAATGCACGAATGGATGGAAGTGTGGTAATGTCGAGGGCACGTTTACAGGTTTATGAAAACAGGGGAAATTTCAGCAGCATAACGCAACCTGGTGCGGCAGTTGACTCTTTATCGATGAAGATCCCTGCCGCTACAGCGGGACAATATTGCAGGAGAATTCTGTCGTCGTGCGAACATTCTGGCAGGCTAACCTGAACACAGTCGACAGCAATTTTGTGGAAAAGAAAGGAATGCGCGAATGCATGGTAGTGTGGTAATGTCGAGGGCACGTTTACAGGTTTATGAAAACAGGGGAAATTTCAGCAGCATAACGCACCCTGGTGCGGCAGTTGACTCTTTATCGATGAAGATCCCTGCCGCTACAGCGGGACAACATTGCAGGCTAATTCTGTCGTCGTGCGAACATTCTGGCAGGCTGACCTGAACACAGTCGACAGCAATTTTGTGGAAAAGAAAGGAATGCGCGAATGCATGGTAGTGTGGTAATGTCGAGGGCACGTTTACAGGTTTATGAAAACAGGGGAAATTTCAGCAGCATAACGCAACCTGGTGCGGCAGTTGACTCTTTATCGATGAAGATCCCTGCCGCTACAGCGGGACAACATTGCAGGCTAATTCTGTCGTCGTGCGAACATTCTGGCAGGCTGACTTGAACACAGTCGACAGCAATTTTGTGGAAAAGAAAGGAATGCGCGAATGCATGGTAGTGTGGTAATGTCGAGGGCACGTTTACAGGTTTATGTAAACAGGGGAAATTTCAGCAGCATAACGCAACCTGGTGCGGCAGTTGACTCTTTATCGATGAAGATCCCTGCCGCTACAGCGGGACAACATTGCAGGCTAATTCTGTCGTCGTGCGAACATTCTGGCAGGCTGACCTGAACACAGTCGACAGCAATTTTGTGGAAAAGAAAGGAATGCGCGAATGCATGGTAGTGTGGTAATGTCGAGGGCACGTTTACAGGTTTATGTAAACAGGGGAAATTTCAGCAGCATAACGCAACCTGGTGCGGCAGTTGACTCTTTATCGATGAAGATCCCTGCCGCTACAGCGGGACAATATTGCAGGAGAATTCTGTCGTCGTGCGAACATTCTGGCAGGCTAACCTGAACACAGTCGACAGCAATTTTGTGGAAAAGAAAGGAATGCGCGAATGCATGGTAGTGTGGTAATGTCGAGGGCACGTTTACAGGTTTATGTAAACAGGGGAAATTTCAGCAGCATAACGCAACCTGGTGCGGCAGTTGACTCTTTATCGATGAAGATCCCTGCCGCTACAGCGGGACAATATTGCAGGAGAATTCTGTCGTCGTGCGAACATTCTGGCAGGCTAACCTGAACACAGTCGACAGCAATTTTGTGGAAAAGAAAGGAATGCGCGAATGCATGGTAGTGTGGTAATGTCGAGGGCACGTTTACAGGTTTATGAAAACAGGGGAAATTTCAGCAGCATAACGCAACCTGGTGCGGCAGTTGACTCTTTATCGATGAAGATCCCTGCCGCTACAGCGGGACAACATTGCAGGCTAATTCTGTCGTCGTGCGAACATTCTGGCAGGCTGACCTGAACACAGTCGACAGCAATTTTGTGGAAAAGAAAGGAATGCGCGAATGCATGGTAGTGTGGTAATGTCGAGGGCACGTTTACAGGTTTATGAAAACAGGGAAATTTCAGCAGCATAACGCAACCTGGTGCGGCAGTTGACTCTTTATCGATGAAGATCCCTGCCGCTACAGCGGGACAATATTGCAGGAGAATTCTGTCGTCGTGCGAACATTCTGGCAGGCTAACCTGAACACAGTCGACAGCAATTTTGTGGAAAAGAAAGGAATGCGCGAATGCATGGTAGTGTGGTAATGTCGAGGGCACGTTTACAGGTTTATGAAAACAGGGGAAATTTCAGCAGCATAACGCAACCTGGTGCGGCAGTTGACTCTTTATCGATGAAGATCCCTGCCGCTACAGCGGGACAACATTGCAGGCTAATTCTGTCGTCGTGCGAACATTCTGGCAGGCTGACCTGAACACAGTCGACAGCAATTTTGTGGAAAAGAAAGGAATGCGCGAATGCATGGTAGTGTGGTAATGTCGAGGGCACGTTTACAGGTTTATGTAAACAGGGGAAATTTCAGCAGCATAACGCAACCTGGTGCGGCAGTTGACTCTTTATCGATGAAGATCCCTGCCGCTAGAGCGGGACAATATTGCAGGAGAATTCTGTCGTCGTGCGAACATTCTGGCAGGCTAACCTGAACACAGTCGACAGCAATTTTGTGGAAAAGAAAGGAATGCGCGAATGCATGGTAGTGTGGTGATGTCGAGGGCACGTTTACAGGTTTATGTAAACAGGGGAAATTTCAGCAGCATAACGCAACCTGGTGCGGCAGTTGACTCTTTATCGATGAAGATCCCTGCCGCTACAGCGGGACAACATTGCAGGCTAATTCTGTCGTCGTGCGAACATTCTGGCAGGCTGACCTGAACACAGTCGACAGCAATTTTGTGGAAAAGAAAGGAATTCGCGAATGCATGGTAGTGTGGTAATGTCGAGGGCACGTTTACAGGTTTATGTAAACAGGGGAAATTTCAGCAGCATAACGCAACCTGGTGCGGCAGTTGACTCTTTATCGATGAAGATCCCTGCCGCTACAGCGGGACAATATTGCAGGAGAATTCTGTCGTCGTGCGAACATTCTGGCAGGCTAACCTGAACACAGTCGACAGCGATTTTGTGGAAAAGAAAGGAATGCGCGAATGCATGGTAGTGTGGTAATGTCGAGGGCACGTTTACAGGTTTATGAAAACAGGGGAAATTTCAGCAGCATAACGCAACCTGGTGCGGCAGTTGACTCTTTATCGATGAAGATCCCTGCCGCTACAGCGGGACAATATTGCAGGAGAATTCTGTCGTCGTGCGAACATTCTGGCAGGCTAACCTGAACACAGTCGACAGCAATTTTGTGGAAAAGAAAGGAATGCGCGAATGCATGGTAGTGTGGTAATGTCGAGGGCACGTTTACAGGTTTATGAAAACAGGGGAAATTTCAGCAGCATAACGCAACCTGGTGCGGCAGTTGACTCTTTATCGATGAAGATCCCTGCCGCTACAGCGGGACAACATTGCAGGCTAATTCTGTCGTCGTGCGAACATTCTGGCAGGCTGACCTGAACACAGTCGACAGCAATTTTGTGGAAAAGAAAGGAATGCGCGAATGCATGGTAGTGTGGTAATGTCGAGGGCACGTTTACAGGTTTATGAAAACAGGGGAAATTTCAGCAGCATAACGCAACCTGGTGCGGCAGTTGACTCTTTATCGATGAAGATCCCTGCCGCTACAGCGGGACAATATTGCAGGAGAATTCTGTCGTCGTGCGAACATTCTGGCAGGCTAACCTGAACACAGTCGACAGCAATTTTGTGGAAAAGAAAGGAATGCGCGAATGCATGGTAGTGTGGTAATGTCGAGGGCACGTTTACAGGTTTATGTAAACAGGGGAAATTTCAGCAGCATAACGCAACCTGGTGCGGTAGTTGACTCTTTATCGATGAAGATCCCTGCCGCTACAGCGGGACAATATTGCAGGAGAATTCTGTCGTCGTGCGAACATTCTGGCAGGCTAACCTGAACACAGTCGACAGCAATTTTGTGGAAAAGAAAGGAATGCGCGAATGCATGGTAGTGTGGTAATGTCGAGGGCACGTTTACAGGTTTATGTAAACAGGGGAAATTTCAGCAGCATAACGCAACCTGGTGCGGCAGTTGACTCTTTATCGATGAAGATCCCTGCCGCTACAGCGGGACAATATTGCAGGAGAATTCTGTCGTCGTGCGAACATTCTGGCAGGCTAACCTGAACACAGTCGACAGCAATTTTGTGGAAAAGAAAGGAATGCGCGAATGCATGGTAGTGTGGTAATGTCGAGGGCACGTTTACAGGTTTATGAAAACAGGGGAAATTTCAGCAGCATAACGCAACCTGGTGCGGCAGTTGACTCTTTATCGATGAAGATCCCTGCCGCTACAGCGGGACAACATTGCAGGCTAATTCTGTCGTCGTGCGAACATTCTGGCAGGCTGACCTGAACACAGTCGACAGCAATTTTGTGGAAAAGAAAGGAATGCGCGAATGCATGGTAGTGTGGTAATGTCGAGGGCACGTTTACAGGTTTATGAAAACAGGGGAAATTTCAGCAGCATAACGCAACCTGGTGCGGCAGTTGACTCTTTATCGATGAAGATCCCTGCCGCTACAGCGGGACAATATTGCAGGAGAATTCTGTCGTCGTGCGAGCATTCTGGCAGGCTAACCTGAACACAGTCGACAGCAATTTTGTGGAAAAGAAAGGAATGCCCGAATGCATGGTAGTGTGGTAATGTCGAGGGCACGTTTACAGGTTTATGTAAACAGGGGAAATTTCAGCAGCATAACGCAACCTGGTGCGGCAGTTGACTCTTTATCGATGAAGATCCCTGCCGCTACAGCGGGACAACATTGCAGGCTAATTCTGTCGTCGTGCGAACATTCTGGCAGGCTGACCTGAACACAGTCGACAGCAATTTTGTGGAAAAGAAAGGAATTCGCGAATGCATGGTAGTGTGGTAATGTCGAGGGCACGTATACAGGTTTATGAAAACAGGGGAAATTTCAGCAGCATAACGCAGCCTGGTGCGGCAGTTGACTCTTTATCGATGAAGATCCCTGCCGCTAGAGCGGGACAACCTTGCAGGAGAATTCTGTCGTCGTGCGAACATTATTGGAACATTGTACTCTCTATGCCATATTTAATGAGAATAGAATTGTCTCTTTCCGAATCCCGCCATTATCATGATCATACTCAGCCTGCTATAAAGTTGAGCTTCGTTATAACGAACACTGATGTGGGGTGTTATCGGTTATAGCGAACCAAATATGAGCTTTGGTTAGTCACGCTTCATTTAAATGATCTACGTTATTCACAACGAGTACAAAAACGTGAGCGCCGCCGCGATGTTGGCAGTAAGAAAGAAATATTCGGTTTACTCGAAGCTCAACTTTCAGAAGGTAGCATGAAAAGCAAAATAATTATTGGTAGACAGTTCAAAACGTCATTTTTTTCAATGTTGTTGTGTTAAAAATTTGTTAAGCGGGCTTGTATCATTCATCGAATAAACGAGAACGCAAGCCTGTTTTGTCAAACGTACTTGGTTCTGTTTAAACTTCGTGTTGTAATCTTTCGGCCTGTTTAGCTCGAAGTGTCACAAGGAGACAAGTAAAAATTGCCTGGTTCGTAATACTGTTTGAAGCCTATCGGCCAGGTTGCCGATTTGTTACCGCCGAATTCTGTATCTACTCCTATATCGAATATCGGATATAACGAACAAACTTGTGGTCCCCATGCAACTTTGTTATACGGAAGCTCGACTGCATGTCCACTGCACGAGGATGGCCATTCCCATTGATCTCATATTTTTACTATTTCACGCAATTCATTACATTTAATGTTTGCCAGAAATTTCAGTTATCCACATAACGCTTACCCATCCTCGACTGTGTTTCACATCCCTTGGTACCAATTCCGTTCCTAAAGCTCAATGGTTCTCAAATAAGGTTCTGCGGTTTCGTCTTAGGGGTTCCGCGACGCAATCGCCTGCAAAAGAAAAAAGTTTTTGTAGGCGAAGTTGGACGTATTCCAAGTTCCAGATCATAATCCAGGAAATGCAGCAACATTCAAGATCGCCTCAGCTGCACATCAGCCCTCCCGCTGCATTTTTTTTGGCTTTGAGCCAAGCGTAACGAGATGGATCGACGTATTTTTGTAAGCGTAGTAGTTGCATGCACATCGCGGCCTTAGTAGGCACGTCGCCTACACTGGCCAGTTTGAAAGGGTAACATGTGGTTTGACGTAACCTCAGAACACACTTTCGAGCACAAACATCGGTATTATCGAAACTAAGTGCACTTTACGATGTGGTGATGCGAATGTGATACGCAACTTTCGTTAGCGTATTGAACCGGGGTCGAGAATAGCTTGCTGAATCATAGGAATTCAAATGTAATGTTTATTAGATTGCTATGAAAGCGGAAACAACACTGGAACCACAACTGACGTTGACCCGGCATGACACCTATATCATAGGCGTCATGCCGGGGAAATTACATAGCCAGCACTGCAGCTACATTTGACACCACTATTGACGTTGCACTGACATTACACGTGCATAGGGTCTTTTTTCCATAACAGTTTAGAGACGTGGCGTGGCTCTATGGTAGGAAAGCTGACTGCCACACAAAATGCTTGGGTTCGATTCCTGATGGGATACTAATTTATATTCTTTGCATTGGTCGGGTCAACGCTGCCGATGTGGGTTTTTCTTGACGCTCTCGAAGTTAAATTACCAATGTATGTTCTCGCCATTCCTGGGTAGATATAAACTGCCAATCACCTGTGGCGTATACCCGCTTACCGTGGCTAGTGGTATACGGGCATGTGACACATGCGTCGAGAGGAAAGGTTTTGACAACGTACGCGACACACAGAAGCGTGTGGTACGCTGCGAGTGACAGGGCCAGGTTGTTAAGGTAACCAAGAATGTTGATGCTTCATATCCACCGTCTTCTCGTGCGACTACTGTTGCAGACCACGTGATCAAAAGCGCACCGAAAGCGGAGGGCCTGACAATGTTTTCAACTGTGGCGACTTAAATTTGGCAGACGGGCGCGCTTCTCCGCGAATGAATGTTTGTTACATTTGCTATCACGTCATGCACACGCGCGGAGCAAATTTTGGGATCTCTGCTGTGAAAGATTTCATTTATTAAGGCCGTACGGGGAACGCTTTCGCGTCTTATTTTTTTTCTGTAGCCAAGCTTGTTGTCGGCGCATATAGTAAGTAACTGCTGAAAAGACATGCGTGCAAGTGAAGTGCAACGAAGAAGCTACATGAGTCGTAATGAGGAAACAATGGAAGCGGAGGTCGATCCGCAATATCACGGCTCACATAACGTGAGCTTTACTACTTCTGCATAGGGTATTTGCGCACTCTCACGGCATCGTTGGAATGTGAACGATTTTCACTCAGCGTGATTAGCAGTGCACGTGCGGTGGTAAACGCGTGCAGCCGAGTGTCTTACAATCGACGACATCTTCAAACAGGCGCCAGAATTACGATTGAAAGTCACGGTGGTAATCTCTAGGTGTCATTGAGAAGCACTTGGGTGTGCATGGCCGTCGAATGTGCAGCGAACTGAAGAGAAGCATGTAGCTTTCTTTTGAGGTCAGTGTGTTTTACGAATATTTTAAAAAACGGGTGGTGGAATTGACGAATATTCTCTTACATATCTGATCCTTGCTATGGCCGGTCACTTATGCTAGTGATGCCTCGATCACTACGATCGAATCACAATTTTTGCTGTACGAACGAGTTATAGCGTAAGAGCGCTTTGTGAATGTGCCTTGAGGAGCAATGACAGCGAGGCACGTTAGAAATGCTCACTGCTGTACGCCGCCTGCCTTCATCATTTATACTTGCTGCATCGGTATTGGCAGACAAATGTTCTTGCGAATAATTTCTTACGTAAAAGGATGTTCGTGAATACGGGCGCCGTTCCTAATACTAATATTCTATGCTCATAATACGTTGCATATGCAGATTCAGCGCCGCTCTTATACTTCGTACTTGCATAAATCCTTTGCAGGATACGACGAGAGCCCGGCAGGCTGCGCTCAACGACGCCATCGACTCGGAGAACGTAGCCGACTTGGTGGGCACCATGCTTGCTCATGCGGCCTTCGCGTCCTTACCCCCTGCTGAGCGGAATGTGAGGCTTCCGGGCCTCAACCTGACGGCAGAACATCTCTTCTTCATTGGCCACTGCGCGAAGTGGTGTCAGAGCCACCGTGTGATTAGAGAAGACTACGCTCCAGGCCGCTCCCGCTGCATTGTACCACTCATGAACATGGCCGAGTTCTCAGACGCGTTCGGATGTGCACAACAAACTCCTATGAATCCTCCTAAGAAGTGTACCTTTTGGTAGCTTTGTGTGTCTTGCGTTTATTTTTTTTTTGCTTGCATACTTTAGATATAACATGTCATTAACATGAAGATTCAAATGACTATGTCGCTGACTCCTTATGTGTTTGAAAACATGCCATTTTCTTTAACCCTTAACACAGCGCCGCAGTATCATTCGCTTCTGCTTATTCACAGAACTGCGCCGCAAGAAAAAGCGAGGCATGCAGCACAAACTCTCAAAACGCACCGACTCCTCGCTTTGTTTTTGTCCTCGCGTTTATGGCCATATTATTTTATTCGCCGTATTTTAGCCATGCATTCAGGTACGTCCACACAAGTGCAAGGGGCCTTATGCGAAATAAATATGAAAATTTAAGCACTACTGCATTGCCATGCGGGCGACACTTACGCTTCCTCTGTGTATTGATGTATTTCCGTGGAAACGTGTGTATATATGACCAAACCTTATTTTTAGGATGGTTAGGTTAAAGGGCACTCTTGCACGGCATTTTGTCTGAAACATATGTTTGGCAGAGTAATACGCCAAGGTAAAGCCTTTTTGCGAACTGATTTCTATAATTACAATACTTTCACTAATTCTTTTTTTCTGCCAAACTGGACAGCCTAGAATTTTCGTAAAACGCCAGTGGGCCTAGCGAGCAGCTCGCAATCCGTTCCAATTACGCTCCTTTTCGCCGCTGTCCACATTACGCAATCCAAAAATCTTGTTCCGTCTTGCGGACACTGTGCTCGCTCGTTCAGCCTAACATGACACTGAGTGGAATGCCTCATGTCTCAGAGAAGGCAGCTACGCAGACCAGTGAGAACTTGCGACATGTCGCGATGCCCGGGCAGCAGCGCTGCTACCATGCCTCTTTAGACTCGAAGTCCACCACAGCTCTGATTTGCCGCTACAGCACTGCCATTCCCTTCAATATCGTCCGAAGAGTGGTGACAAATATTAAGGTCGCTGGGAATATCCCTCTCGCACGAAGCGTTCGTCCTTGCTACGAACGCCACCTTATGTTAATACTATCACTCTATCGCTTTCAAATGTAATGCTCGAGAGCCTTTGTTAACATTTGCAGAGTTAAACAGCAAGAAGGACGAGGACACAAGAAAGCACAAACAAATATCCAGTGCTGACACCACTGGTCCTGTGTGCTTCCGCTTCCTTTTGTCCTCGTCCTTCGTACTATTTAACATTGTAGATGTCGCAATAACTTACGCAAGTGAAACTACTTTTCAACTATGTTAGCAGTCTCACTCCCCGCATTGGCATTATCAAAATATTCACTACACGGACTTGAACAGCAAAAAATCACACGTGCAAAGAAAACAACTGAAGAAATTTAATTGGTGAGTCAAATGCGGCAAAGAATACAATTATATCATTTCAAATGGCAAACATTCGATATATCGACACACGTGGAACTGCTTTACAAACTGCACTGTTCAATACCTGGCAATGTTATGAGAAAAAGAAAAATTTGGGGACGGGAGAAACTTGTAGGGAAGGGTGTTTCAGTTACACTGAGGTGAAACCTGTGGCGGGGAAAAGCATCCAGTGGTCGCCGGTGTTTCCCACAGCAAAATCACTGCTAATGGGCATTGAGAGACAGAAAAGAAATTAGACGTAGAGACCCGCAGTCCCCTTTTAGTAAACGTGCACGCTGCGAATATTTATTGTTCACTACGCACAAAAGAAATCTCCCACCGGCACTACATTCAAGGTCTAGTGCCTATATATAAGGGGTGGCCGGTGGACGGTTGTGCAGCGCGAGCAGTCGGCTTTTAGGAGCTGGCTCACCAGGTTAAGCTGGGGCAAAGTCACCCGCCGTAAGCGTAACCTTAGTTCCAGAGGCGACCGCCACACGCGTAGCTCGCGGGAAAGAGGTCTTCTTCCTGTTGTTCTTCAAGTGCATTGATGATAATATTAACGCAGGGAAAACCACATATAGCATAGCCAACTGTAGCATGCGCACGCTCGCGCGAAGGATAAGTCTTCTTCCTCTTGTTCTTCGAAACCTTGATGATGATAATAACGCGGTCAAAACCCGAATATATCCGAACCAGCTCCTCAATCAACATTCAGGTCATGGATATGGCATGAATTTTTTAGGGGCGAAGCTCCTTAAGGCGGCACCCGTTCGTCCCTCGTAGTAGCAGGCCCCGGAAAGTCTCAAGTTCCAGCGATCACCGCAGAGGGCGAAAAAATCGACCGCGGCGAGTTCCAGCTTCAAACACCGGGAGTGGATCTACTAACCTCTGCGTTAGGACAATATGGCGACGTTGTGGTGGCCGCCATTCACGCTATTTGACTTTTTAGGTAGGGGCGCCCTCGTCGGGGCCAAACTTCAAATCAAAATATTCTTGAAATAAGGAAGTTTAGTTGTTTGCTTACTGTTGCACTTCAATAAAACAAATTCATGTTTATACAAAGTGGCCTTGCCTTGCCAGGTACCGCGTCATCAATCTTTTGTAATAGTTTTTGCTCCAACAGACTCGTAGTTGTCAGCAGCCTATCGGCATCATTATCTTCGTTTCAAAATATACGGCGGCAGAGGCAGCGCAACGGGCAACGGCAAGTAACGGTTCGCGGTGCATTCGGATGGTTCTCGCGCTGTTTCGTTTAGCTGTAAATGTTTTGAGCCACTGCCGGCTGACACACTCACTTTCGTTCTATTTGTTTTGATTCGTTAAAATGCTTTCGCGAAGTGCATTGAGCTGACTTCGGGGGAACGAAGGGACCGTTGAAGCTTTCACCGGATGACATTCGTTTCAAGCCCGAGAATATGCGGACCGGTGAGTAAAAACCCATTGCTTCAGTTCCTTTACCTATGGCTTGTGCGGGTGTCACACGAAGGCGACGCAATGAAATATTGAATTTTTCAACGTCATACTCTGTAGATGAGAAAACGTGCGTTCCTTGCGGCGTGGCTTCACGTGGGTGCGAGTTGCTGAGTTATCGTTCGGTTAACATTAACCAGGCCGCTGCAATAAAGAAAGGCAATTGCATCACCAACGCCTCGCATTTATCTTCGTAACTAGCCCGTATATCAGTGCAAAAAACATATGGGTTATAGTTTTCCGGAGTCGCATTTGAGAAGCCAGGTTTAAAGGTCTCATTTTTCCTGTTGTCAGTTTAGGTTATTTTTACTACACATTTAGTATAACAAAAGCTTCACATAATTATGAGTGTACTTTCACTTTAGTGTGATAAAAACCGTCACTATAATCAGAATTTTTTTTTTCTGCTGTAGCCTCCTGGCCTGAGAAGGAAACAGCTGTGTGCAATGAGCAAGGCACCTGTTACATGACACGCCTTGTAAAGATGCTAGCCCGAGCGATACAACATGCATTAAGGTACGTTTACATATATGTATAACAAACCGCTGTTTTTGTTCACTGTGTTTATATGTTTACTTTTGCAAAATTTAATATTCATTGATTATGCTCATCAATGTCTGATGATGTCATTACTTGTTTTTCCAGGATTGCCAGGCAACGACAGGGTGACTACCTCCGAACGTCCACTCTGCAAGTGCGGCGAAACATGTGAACGTCTGCTACAACAGGTCATCTTGAACCTCGCGCTTGCAATGCATTATTTGTGAATGGTTTACCAGGCGTCTCATGGAGGGGTGCCTACAATCGTCCACAAGTATTAGCTGTCTACTGTGTCATGCAGTCTACACCGCAATAGCGTTGAAATTGAACACTAGCTCCGTGCATTAGTTACGTTACGTGGTACTGCTGAGCTCAACGACGCAGCCAATGTGACCCAGCCACGGTGGTCACATTTCATTGGGAGCGAAATGCAAAGACACTCGTGTGCTTAGATCTGCGTCTGAAGTTCAGGGAAAGACGGAAGCTTGAAGAGATGAAAAATTTGTGAACAAGAGGTGTCGCTGGAGCAAATGTTTCGACAAGCAGTCTTGTCTTCTTCAAGGCTACAACTGCGTTTGTTTAACTCCAGGCAGTTAGAATCAATCTAGAGTTGCCCACTACTGTATGACTCATAATTATATCATGGTTTGCATGTGAATAATCAGAAATTATAAATTTAAAGGTGAATATATATGTCTGTCTGGCTGGGCAAGATTATAAGAATAAAAAGACTCTCGAGCCACATTTAATCATTAGTCTTCTTAATTAAAAAAAACTAAGAGACCGAACGGGTCTCTAAACATGGCGTGTTTTTTTTTAAATTATAAATCACATTACAAAAGGAACATCACGGCAGTGAGGGGAATTAACAGTCTTTCCAACATCTAATAATATCTGGGTTTAACATCCCAAAACCACGATATGATTATGAGGGACGCCGTAGTGGAGGGCTCCAGAAATTTCGACCACCTGGGGTTCTTTAACGTGCACCTAAATCTAGGTACACGGGCCTCAAACATTTTCGCCTCCATCGAAAATACAGCCGCCGCACAAATAAATGCAACATTTAGTTGTGCCTAATGAGACAGTTTACAAACTACGCTCAAAACCGTTTTGCCTTAATTAACTGTGTTTAGATCATAGAAGTTTACAAAAAGATACGACAAAGCTTTACAAGGCTGTGCTCAATTACATTAGCCTTTGCACATATGTTCAATCAGCTCCTTCAAATTATTTACAGCTAATAAAAAAATTATAAGTGTGACGAGCACTTCTTCCAGCACAGCTTCACCAAGCACGTTTACGTTGTCGTGAAGAGTGAGAGTGTGTTCAGTGAATATGGTAGTGTTTTTTTTTTTTTTTATATAGCAGAGAAATGTTCCAAATTTGTTCGAGCACACCTACTTCTGCTGTTTGAGTAAATTAACATGCCACAGTTGTAGCACCTAGCACTGTGAAGTGAAAGTCTGTGAAATACTGTCGCGAAAAAAACCTAGGAAATCGAAGAGGTAATTTAAAACATACGTGAACTTGGACTTATCCACAGCCACACTACAAGATTTTACGTATTGTCACGGGGTCGTAACGTCGACGAAAGCAGCAGTTGGTGTGTCCAAGATGAAACTTTTTATTTGGCCGAGCTTGTGGCCGGGAAACGAAAAGTCAAACTACAGCAATACACACTGCACACTGAAATGGGTGAACAGAGCGTCAATAAACTGATCCGCGGCAAGGCGCATCGACATTTATACCTGCGGCATCGAACATTCGAGCATTATCACTGGTGGCTGCGTTAGTTGAAGAATACACTCAGCTGTTCGCGATTGCGCGCCTAACAGAAGATCCTAAAATAATCTGGAATGTTCCCAGACAATCTGGCACGGTTTGCTCAACGCAGTAACTACACGTGCAATTAGCCAATAACGTAAAACATAGAAAGAAAGGAGCGCATGTGGCAGTATTTCAAGCCGGAGCTTCTAAAAGTGGCAGGGAGAATACATACTTGAGCTTCCAAGCCCAAATATATTGAAAAAGTAAATAACACAATAACAAGTATGCAATATATATATGAGCTTTATTTATCCAGCATTGGCACAGGTGCACATCATGACCTACCAGTTTATTTCGTGAGTGTTTGCTTGCAATATAGGGCTCAAGTTCTATCGACATGTCTATGTGATACAAAGATTGTGCTCGTGGCTGAGCAGTTGTTTAGTGTTCTGTGAGAACACCAACAAAGATGTACACTGCATGCCTAAAGCTTATTTTCTTAGAAATGTGCTTCTGGAATCTGCAAGCACTCGCCTTGTCTCTTTTTCTTTAGCATTCATCTACGCTGCATACTCAGCAGTCCGATTACTACTAGCGCCAAGAAATTCTAGCTGTAGAAACTGTGTAACTGAACTATAACGAGGAACAAAACGAGCCTGAAATATTTTCTTCCACCTATTACCTGAATGGCTTCACGGCCGAGAATTTCGCTGAGAAATTCGTGCCTACCCTGTAGACACAATGCGATATTCCTTATTTGTAGCGCATTCAAGGTGACATCGCAGAGCGAGAAAGATGCAGAACTGTACGAATCCGCGATTGTTTACGTAAAAAATTGATCAAAACTACATAGCTCTCACTGCGCTAGCTATCTCTCGGCGTAGCGCATGTTTCGTTTCAAACTACACCACCATGCACTCACTTAAAGATCAACACAACCTGCCAAGCGCCGCATAACTAACGGCAGGATAAGACCCTTGTCCTAAAGCTATGCTGTTAAACTCGGACGCCGCAACACAATGAGAGCAACGTTCTTTCAGCGATCTCGGTGTTCAGTTATATGCAGATATTTGTCAGCTTTTAGACTCATTACACACGCACGGGTTGAAAGCTTTCGACGTGTATGAGTGACTTGTTTTGCTTGGACCTGACTGTATACATTGCTTGTACCACCTTGGGGACTCACAATAAACGATGCAAACCTTACTTGATTGACGCTGTTTTTGCCAGTCGAGGCCAGTTTGGTCACCTGGCGATAACTATTACACACGCGAGCCGCGATTTAACAACGACAAAGAACAAAATACCACAGGGAGCAAAAAGCGCAGTAGCGCGACTAGGGCAAAGCAGCCGCAAAAATGCGTTTGTTTAATGATGATGATAGTACTTGCAGCGCCATCTCGCCTCGCTCTATTACAGTTCAGTACGCCGCCGCTACCCTTATTTCCGTACTACAGCCAAAGGTACACTTTCCGTTCTCTAAAGTGATAGATATTCTCTGGTAGTAGTGCTTAAGCAGTCGTAACGCTAGTACCAGATCTTGACCTCCAAGGTGGTGCCGGTGGGAGATTTTTCCTGTGCGTTGTTGAACAATAAAAAATTCGCAGCGTGCTCGTTAACTAAAAGCCGAATTCTTCTGTCTCTCATTCCCCATTAGCAGCCATTGGCATGTTCCAGTATGAAACGTTAGTAGAAGTAGAAGTGTAAGTGTTAGCTAAAAGCCGACTTCTTCTGTCTCTCATTCCCATTAGCAGCCATTGTGTACCTCCAAAGTAGTGCCTGGTGAGATTTCTCCTGTGCGTGATTAAACCATAAAAATTTTGTTCAAAACGCCGTTGATTGATGAAATAAACCAACGAAAGACGCCAGATGTTTTCTAAAAGCAAAACGAAAGAACGCCAGATGTTTCTAAAGCAAAACGAAAAGACGCCAGCTGCTTAACGAAAGACGCCAGAAGTTTTCTAAAGCAATGGTTTTCTAAACAATGAAAATTCACAGCGTACATGTAAAATTAAATTGAGCTGCAAGTCGTCATAACTCATCGAACCTTTAGTATAAACACGCCCGATCTCACGTCGGTGATGATGTACTGGGTAGAATTCACGGAAGATTCACGGTTTACCGATGAACCTCCGCAACTTCGCCCACTCATCATCATTCACTCCGTGGATATGCTGTGATTCTTTCAAACAAAAAACTCGCCAGCAGACGCTGCCTGCGTCGGCGTTGTCTATCGCGGGCGAGGGCGCGTTGTCGTTACTTGCGAGCTTGTAGTGCAGCGTTCATCGCAGAAAAAGCGTTTTCATAATCAACGCGCGCCGTTTGCTCTCTCTCGTCACACTGGGAGCGCTGAGGCGGTGGCGCCCTCTCTTGCGCTCAAGCAAATGGACTGTCTCGACAGCAGACGACGATGCACGATGCACGCCGAGACCCTAAAGTGCTTCCCGCCCTGAGATTGTATGCTGCTGCACTCAACGTGAAAACGGTCGGAAGTGCGGAACAGTTATTCGCCTGCCCTTCAGCGACGCTCGCGTTCACGCGCAAGCGCACGATAGAGTTCCAAACATGCAGCCTGGTTGGCGTCCACGGCGGCAAAGAAAAAAATCGCGCCATATCACGAAGTGAATGATGATTGAGGAGCTGGCTCGGAGAGAATCGGGAAAACCCGTGAGTTTTTCGTACAAGTCCTCTGCCATCATATGAAGACATGACACACGTTGTCCGACACGTTGGCAACTGTACATCCTCAATCATCCTTCACTTCTTTCACAAGGCGTACAATTCCTCTGCTGTTATATAAAGACGTGACACGTTGTTATAATAGCGATTGTGGTCAGGTAGTTGGCGAACCGCAAGCGGTCGCAGATCTTTCCGCTGTGGCCGAACGTGTGGTCGAGGAAATCGCGCTTGAAGCGCTCGTCGGCGCCACCAACTTCAGGTAGCGACCGCTTACGGCGCTTGGCCGCTGCAACCCACGCAGGTACCTCTTCGAGGTTCTCTTGCCGCGGCTTCCGCGCTGCTTCGACTTCGCCGGCTTGTATCTCCGGGTCCGCACGCCGCTGACGTCTCTCTGCGGCCTCGCGAGCTCTCACCGCAAGGCCTTGGCGGCGAGCTCACGCTATAGATGTAGATGTAGATGTAGATCCTGTACTGCTGGCTCACGCTACTGCTGCCTTGCGAGCCCTCGGCTCCGCCGCGTTGTCTTCTTCGTTCATGTTATTAGTATCGAAGCGCTCTGACTGACGATTGTCGAAAGAGAGAGGAAGCGCGCAGAGGAAGCGCTTTCCTATCAAACTAGAGCACGCGCCGGAGTGGAGTGAGCGCCGCATGCTACAGTTGGCCATGCTATATGTGGTTTTGCCTGCGTTAATATCATCATCAAGGCCTCGAATACCAGGAGGGAGATGACTATTGTTCTAGTACACTATAGAGAAGACTTTTCTGTCGCGCGAGCGTGCGCTGAGCCAAGCTAGC
This sequence comes from Rhipicephalus sanguineus, assembly GCF_013339695.2. Classification (NCBI taxonomy): domain Eukaryota; kingdom Metazoa; phylum Arthropoda; class Arachnida; order Ixodida; family Ixodidae; genus Rhipicephalus; species Rhipicephalus sanguineus. The sequence goes on from NC_051179.1 coordinate 96,380,537, forward strand.
GGGAGCAATGGATGAGGGTTACGGCGCGGGACTTCGCCCCAGTTTGAGAACCTGGGGAGCCAGCTCCCAGAAACTTCATGTGTGATGAAGTGGCGCACTCTACTCTTTTTTTTCCTCGTCCTCATCCCCATTTCTCTTCTTTGCTTCATTGCTATACTATACTATACTTCAATATGCTATGCCCTACCTTCCGCCTCCCCCTTTCCGTCCACACACATACGCATACACAAGTCAGCTGTAGCCCGTTATAATATAAGCATCAATGTAAGCTACATCCTCAGCCGTCGTCGTCAAACCCCCAAAATTTGCGTAGATTCCCCATCCACAAGGAACAGTTTATTGAGCCGGTAAACGCAAGCGCTAGATACGCTTATAAACTAAATACTTACAAATTGCGTCAGTGGAACCTACAGGAACGCTAGACGCAATCTTATGCAAACTGCAGTAATACACTCTACGCTACCAATCAACTATACAAGAACAAACATGTTAATTAAAAGCATCGTACTTCTCAAGAACATGGGAAAAAAAGAAAAGAAAAAAGAAAGGGGAGGGAGGAGTGTAGCACGAGGAGTCTGGTAACTTGTTTCTGTTTCTGAACTCAGTGTGGCGCTGCTAGAAATTCGTTTTTGCCCACGTAATGCGAAAAACCGAATGTGTCAGCGCCTTAAGAAGGCATCAACACCAGCTCGTCAACTAGGTATGCGAATATTTTATAAACACTGTGCAAAGCTGGAAACGCTGCACGCTGTGGTTGTCGACGAGCTTCTGCCTTGGACCGACGTCTCGAAATCACCTACATTGTGACCAAGTGTACTCACTAGGCAAGCATGCCATTTTTCATTTGCGACAGCGATGTAGGTCTAACTCCAAAGGTGCGCCAAACAAGGTATCATACACCTTTAGCAGCAACGCATTCGAATAACGCATGCATTGTGGTCTCGGATTGCCCACAATTCGCGCATCTATCAATTAGTGTCACGTGCAATCTGGCGAGGCTTTGACGCGTCGCTAACACGCTCCTTCTTCTCAGTCAGTCAAATTTGTGAACCACTTCAGGAACTTTAGATTTCCTCCATGTCTTACATCGGCTTGGGTTCGTTTGCCTTTTTGTCTTCGTCTTCTAGCGTCTCTTCTATCAGCAAGCAGCATATATCCAAGCTCATTTCTCTGTTTTCGTGGCGTCAAGCACCTTACGCGTATTTCAAGAGGGAGACTTCCCAATACAGCCACACGTTCATGTCGCTCGTTTCCGATCAAAGTACTTGAATTTCCTGGAAATTTTCATCAAAGATTCCTACATCACCACCCGGGGAAGCATATTATTCAAAGTTGGAATGACGAATTTTTATCATTAATCTGCGAAATGTTTACATTAGCCGCGAGAAAGTACTCATGGCAAGAACAGAAGCCACTTAGCACAGCTCTCTTGCACAAATGGATTCCAGGAGTGCCGCAGTTTTAGAGGTGCAGCTTGTATTTGTCCTTACGTTGTACCCGACAACAGTTGATGGGCCACTGCGCGTGACCTAGTTTTGATCACACAACGACTGAAGTTTCAGAATCAGACAACATTGGCTTCGAATACTCGGGTGCGGTTCAGTGAATAAACCACATAACCACTTCCTTTGGGTCCAATGGTGGAAAAGTTCTTCATCGTTCAAATCGGCGCAAAAAAAGCCGAGACAATGAAAGGTCTCCACGTACACACGCAGAGCAAAGAGTGTTTGTGCTGTGTGCGTGTGGTCATTTCATTGTTTCCGTTTTTTAACACGAAAGTGTTGTATGCCGGGGTCCACCAAAACATCAGTGCCGTACTTCCGTCGCGGAAATGACGGCGAAAATATGCACACGATCACATTGCAAAGAAAAACTTGAAGCATAAAGTTCCATCAGCGGGAGTCGAACCCTCGTCCTCTCGTTCTGCGATAACAGATGCCGGACACGCTATCCACTGCGCCACCATCACATACTCTGGAGGCTTTAAAAACACGCCTTTTACATAGCCTACTTTCTCTCACAGTGCTCTTGACCAACGGGGTGGTGCCACCGTCTGGGAGCGGTGAAGTGAAGTAATGCGTCATGACCTTGGCCTCTGCCATTAGCTTGTGCAATGCGTCATTTCTACGCGTCCGTCCCATTCAGCGCGTTTCCAATAGGAGAAGTGGAATTTCGTCAACGCCCTAACACACCGTGTGGTGGCAAGCTTAGCCCAAGCCTCGGGCTCACTCATAGCATCCATGCGACCTTAGCCGACGCGCTTCTGGCTGTCAAACCGCTTTCTCTGATTACGTTCTCACCGTTAACTGCAACAGCTACAACAACGGTTTGTTTAATCGTTGATCATGGACATTAGTCATCGGGATCAAGATATGTGCCACCAAGCGTCACATCCACGTTAAACGGTGCTATAGCTGCTAAACACCAATAGACATTGAGCAAGCTCCCTGATATCAATGCACAGTAAATATACAACCAGCTCAGTAATGACACGTTTTACTTTTACCTATTCCTATGACGGAGGGATGAACAATGTTTTTTCATTGTTCTTGGTTTTTGCGCTGATTTCTACAATGTTGCACAACCAACTTGCCCAGCAGGCCACTCTTCTAAATAACAATTGTAGGAAGCATTTCTAGGCCTGGCCCACCGCATGAGGCACACGATGTTCAATGTCTTCAAAAATATCAGGCAGTAAACCAAATTGTAGTTTGTAATACTGCCTTGATGCCTGTGTGTTGATTGTGTTTATTTATTAAATGAAGCAGAATAAATGCTGAAGGCGATGATGTTTTAGTAGTGTTTTTGTGCTCTCTCCCCCGTGGAAATTTTGCTGCGCCATACGGCGACCTTAGCAAAGCTTTTCAGGTAATCAGCCATTCACAGTTTATGCTTATACTCATGCACATATATGTTGACTCTTCAGTTGTGAATCTCCTGCACAGCTCTATTTATATCATGTTACGTTACAGTAAATGGCCGAACGTCAGCTTTGTACGAGACAACTTGCGGGATCTCTGACGATTCAATATTAGGCTTTTTTTGCTTTTTTCTCTATTAAGAATTCTTATTCCCCTCATTATGCCGATGACATCAGTATACTTAAAGAACTTCATTCTTTTAGCGACTTTCACCTGCTCCATTCAGATCTGTGTTCTTCATCCGAGTGGTACAAGAGCAGTAGCCTTCCCTGAGTACTGCTAAGATCAAAGTGACGAGGTTCAATGGATGATGAGTGAAAGAATTTTATTGAGGTCCAATAGGTCGTGCTAGTTTGCTAGCCCGAAGCGGGCCGCTCCCACGTTGGGACCGAAAGACCTAGCCTTTCGGCCGCTTCGCGGGCCCGTTGGACTGCCCATAATTGCCCCTCTAATCTCGGACTGCGCCGAGCTGCGTCCCACCACTCTTCAGTGTTTTACTTGTCTCTGCGTAACGCGGAGCAGCGCCAGAGCATATGAGTGAGGTTTATGGTTTCGTGGCATGTTTGGCATGTTGCAGGAGTAGAGAACTACGGATAAATCTTGTTAATTAACAGCGGGTTCAGATAGGTTCTTGTTTTTAGGAGTCTTAGGTTCAATCGCCAAACTTTTAGCGTATCATTCTCAAAATATATTATTTATGTATCCTGTGTAAGATTTGCGAGATTAAGGGCCAAACAACGAAACGTTCCTTTCCTCAGTAAGGAAGCCTTCATTTTGGCGAGGCCGCCTTATGTCACTCAGAAAGCTTCCTTACCGAGGAGCCCTCGGTGAAGGCTCCCTTGGCGCTTGCTTCCTCAGCTTAAGGTTGCTTTGGGGCTGCCTTCGTGCGCCCTTAGGTCCGCTCCTGGCCCTGAACGAGCGCTTCACCTCACAGCTAGCCCACGTGATGAGCTAGCCCACGTGATGCTTGTTCCGAGGCAACCCTCCCACCCCACCTCTTGGGGAGAGGCGAGCGTGCGTGCACGGTGAAGCGCGTTTAGACTGACAGCGTTTATCTAGTTTAAAGAGGCGGGCGTTTCAGTGTTGCTAGAACGCACCACGTTTTGCGCTCGACTACGGTGGTTTTTCACATTTAGTAATAGCAGTTGCAAGAAAGCGAACACGTGTCTCTATGTTAACACTTCAATTTGGAAGTGATGTGGTGACCCAACTTTTTTTTACAGAATAAACGCTTGTGAGCAAAGTTTATATTCGATAATCTCGAACGCAGGAGCGCGGCAACGATTCCTCCCACGAGGAAAGGTGAAGGGAGCTTTCAGAGTACGCTTGCTTCCTCCGTCGGTACTTGGCTGTAAGGAGGCCTCACGTAAGGTGAGGACGCGGTCGAAGGAAAGGAACGTTTCGTTGTTTGGCCCTAATAATCCTGGTGTAGTCTTTGATATCGCCTCACAATTTTCATCTCGCACAAAGCGCGTCGATATGCTGGATGTTCATTCTCTCGGTTGAGTTTGCAGAATATCTGGAGAACTGAGATCTCCAAAACCTATGCCGAAATATTACACCGCAATATTTCTTCCCCAACTTGCCAACTTCGATATGCGTCTGGGATCTGCAAATGTATTTCAATATATAGCAGCAACACCACTGAAAAAACACAATCCTGAGCATATACAGCGTGCCCCAGCTATGTCTAGAGAGAGATTAAAAATATGTCAACGCACATAATGTCACTGCGACCACATGCATGTTGGGGACTATTGCATGGCGTATTTATGTGTTCTGCTGTATGGTGTAATTAAGCAACAATAATGAGGCAGCTTTTCAAGCAACGAAGATGGACAAAATATTCCAATGAGGAAGTTGTAGATCAGTTTCAAAACTGTACTATTTAATAGTTAAATTTCTATTGAGCATTAGCGTTTGTGCTTACTAAAAATACTTGGAAATACAGAAAAATGCCACCTGACATGCTCACTTGTGCTCCTATGCACGCTATGATTGCAGTGCTGCCTGAAAATCCACGTGCAAGAGACAATATCATTTGGCTGCGTGTGCTGCGCCAAAAAGGCGACAGGCCAGCGAATATTGCGGTAGCTGCGCTGCCAATGAAATCTCGCTGCTCTGCTATTTCTTTCAAGCTTCTTCGCGGTATCATAACCTGCCCTGAACTGCTCAGTGATATTACCTTACAGTAATTCTTTAGCACATGAAATAAACGATATGTTGAGTGGATGATTATTATTACTGTTAAGGCGTTTATCTGACGGAACTCAGCAACAACAAGCAATGACGACAGTCAGGTTAAAGCACGGACTTTCAGAGCGAGCAGCGTTCTTTCAGGAGGAGCCGAAGAGGACGACGCACTAGAAGGCGCTGGAGAGCGCAACCCATTACTAAGTTCCAAGGCTTCGCTACATTACCGTTATCATTATTACTTAGACAACAAACGATGTACGTGTAGGCGCGTCGGATGGCTGGCTATTATTCATGCTATGTTATTCTAATGAAAGATGTACTCTCTTCCACATTACACAGCTATCGAACGAAAAAAGCACAAAATCTCAGAAACACTTACACAGAACCATGTTTAACCAATTTATGAAGAGGTATTTTTTTAGCCGTGGGTTCAGGTAAGTACATACAAGTGTCAGTTACTGTCTAAAACGAATACTTTGGAGAACGCTTAAGCTTCGCCTTCAAGAGTACAACGCGATAGACTAATCGGGCCCCGTGCGCATCGCCTTGTCAATTGCTAGCCTAGCTTCCGTTTTTAGCGCATGCCTCAACCGTGCAGTTATGAAACGAACGACTGCGCACGTAACATTGGCCGTTTTAAGGTATCCTAGAATGTCTACTGCAAGTACAGTTGTTAAGTGCCCACTACGTCATAATTATTCCTTTTGCGAATCGGCGAAGGGCCCACTACGCGTCCGTAAGGCAACACGCCAACTTACGCAACTGTTCTGCGTTGATGCTTTTGCTGATGATGATGCTTAAATATGTCTGATCGCTTTCTATTGGGTGGGCCTTTAAAACACCCACTCGTTGCGCAATTCGCATGTTTTGACGCCTGCCGCGATTCTACGATTCTGCCACGAAATACTACATGTGTTAAGGAGACTCCTTCCACTACATGACATTCATACAGTGTTGATTTCCGAAGTTTGACGTAGGTTCCTGCCTTTCAAAAAGAGTCTTACCGCTAATACACCGTATGATTTGTTCATGTTATTAGGACCTTATTTTCTATGAAAAACTCGCATGATTGACAAACACGCCGAGCCAGCACGATCGACGAGGACTGTCTTCCTAAATGAAGCTGCTCAAGTGCGCAGTGTTGTTGAGACTTTTGAGCCCGTTCCGGAGTGACTTGCACTTCTGGATGCTTGTGTATGTTTGCCTGACTTTTGAAATGCCTCCTACTGTAGGGAACAATGTGGGTGTTGTGTATGTTAAGGTAATTCTATGTAACGAGTTATGTAGTGCGCGGTTCACAGTAATAACAGGTCATCCTTCGATGAATTAAAAAAAAAGTCACAGTTTCGCCGCAAGGGCGAAGCGATGAATGCGATAGCAAGAAAAGCGGCCCGTGATGGACGCGCTGCGACTACCGTGCGTGCATCACTACCCGGCAGCTACTAGACATTTTTAATTTCACGTACGTAGGGACTTCTCATACGCAAACGTGAAAAGTACACGTACTACGTTACGTGCACGACATCTGAAACGCTTTCAGCTACACGCACGCGACGCGCGGTGAGAGCTACCACGTAACTCGATCTGCTGAGAATCATAAACACTGCGGCAGTTTGTTCGAGCGCCCGCGCGAGCAGACAGCGGAAGGGCAAGGTTCTCGCTGCGCAAATATAAGAAGCGAGAGAGCTGGCGTCGCGCTCCTAGCGCCATCTCGATGGTAATGAAGAAACGCTTATAAGCGCCTCCGTCCCGAAGGACTGCAAGCGGTAAAGGGTGTGTATATAACGCTCGCCGTTAGCTGCCAGAGGGATGTACGCTTTGTGGAGTAGTGCTAGCGCACCGCGCTGCGAATTCAGAGGTCGCTGGTTCGATTCCGCGCTTCGGAAGCATTTTTCTGAATTATTTTTCTTTGGGATATTGATGTATATATACATACTTATACATATACGCAGCATGACGGCGGCGACGGCGACGGCAAAAATCAGCCGAGACTGTCCATATAATTGCTATCGCAATAAAAAAAGAAATAGCGTGACTCTGTGGTAGGACACCTGCTTCCCATACAGACAACCTGGGTTGAATTCTCACTTGAACCCGAATATTTTTATTATTTATTTTATTTGTGTCTTTATCGATTACTCATAGAGTTTTTTACCCCAAGATGCTTAAAGAAATAGCGTGGCTCTGAACACCTACTTGACACGCAGTCGGCCTATGTTTAATTCTCGATCGAACCCGAAGATTTTTATTACTTATCTTATTTGCACCTTTCTCGATTTTTTTGGTCACGGACAAGATGATGATGTTTCGCTCACAACCAATGACGCCGTCACCGTCACCGAGACCGACGCCGGGATCGCAACACGCAGAAAGCTGAGGCTTTCTGCGTATTCCGCTCACGTTTACACCCAACACTTTGCACATCAGTATAAGGTCTTGCTTATGTATCTTACTCGGGTGATGACATGATGAAAGCTGCTCTCTAATGAGAAAATAACCACAATTCCTAGGCAATCAGAAACTATCGAACTCTTAACAGGACTGGGCTAAGAGACTCGATATATCTCATAGCAAAGCACAACACGACCTTACACCGCGCGGTCGTGTTGTGCTGCCTTGATTTCGCTGGTTGCCAGTAAACGAGGTATCCGGTCCATCCCACCGCTTGCCATCCAGTTGTTCGACCGGCCTCTGCAGGCTCCGGAGACTCTGGAGGAAGGCAACAGCGATTACATTCTTAACAGAGATTTTAAAACATTCTTTACATGGCGAGAAAATCCTAGCGAAAATGAGCTTGGTGGCTCATTATAAAGGGTATCTTCTCCCCAGCTCCCTAAATGGGGGAATTATTCCATGTTGAGATGGTCCAATCACGTCACACACGGCACTAATAAGGGTGCCACCCACACCTGCCCAGGTCGACGTCCTCGACTGGGGCGTGGCCACCGCACTCTATATATATATATATATATATATATATATATATATATATATATATATATATATATATATATATATATATATATATATATATATATATATATATATATGTTACCGCCTGTTGCATTTTTACTTTTTCAGCCTAGGTACATAAGGGATCTCTGCATTTCAACAATTTTCTGAAGTGATTGAGATATTACACTTCTATTTGTCAATTCCTTACCGTATTTTCGTTCAGGCAGCTTGTACAGCAGGAATGCGGGCATTTGTAGCTTTGTTGCATGATATCTGGATATTTGTAAAGCATTTTCTATATTACGCCTTTTATGCAAAATCTTGTGGAATAAAGTTAGTTTACCTGGCATTGCTTTTCTTTCAAATGCTTGCGCACGGTGAGCCTTGTTGCACGCTAGCTCAGAAGCAAAAATAAGCCAACAGCATTGCGGTACTCTTTTTTTTTTACTTTTTTTGTTTCCCTTTCGTCTTCCCGGTGTGCTTCGTCCATAATAAAGAGCTAGTGGAGGATAATGAATTGTCGAATAAAGCGGTGTGCATAAGGCTAGCAAACCAGTGGCGACCATGAGTAAAACGCTCGTAGTGTGAAGCGGTCACTGCGCGCAAGTATTTCAGCTGACTGCGCGAGCAATTTACTTTTTAGGGGCGAAGCTCCTTAAGGCGGCACCCGTTCGTCCCTCGTAGTCGTCGTCGTCGTAGTAGTAGTAGCAGTAGTAGTCGTAGTCCGTAACAAGTCTTACGCTTTGACCTCCAAGGCAGGGGCGTAGGCAGAAATTTTTTTCGGGGGGGGCACCTCCTTGATCTGAAGTGGGGACGAGCAGGCAGATGTGGTCGAGTGTCATTTTCTGCTCTGTATGCTATGGCAAAAAAAAATTTCGGGGGGGGGGGGGGGCACGGGCCCGGGTGTGCCCTAACGTGGCTACGCCCCTGCTCCAAGGTGGTGCCGGTGGGAGATTTTTCCTGTGCGTTGTTGAACAATAAAAAATTCGCAGCGTGCGCGTTAACTAAAAGCCCAATTCTTCTGTCTCTCATTCCCCATTCAGCCATTGGCATGTTCCAGTAGGAAACGTTAGTAGAAGTAGAAGTGTAAGTGTTAGCTAAAAGCCGACTTCTTCTGTCTCTCATTCCCTTTAGCAGCCATTGTTTACCTCCAAGGTAGTGCCTGGTGAGATTTCTCCTGTGCGTGATTAAACAATAAAAATTTTGTTCAAAACGCCGTTGATTGATGAAATAAACCAACGAAAGACGCCAGATGTTTTGTAAAAGCAGAATGAAAGAACGCCAGATGTTTATAAAGCAAAACGAAAAGACGCCAGCTGCTTAACGAAAGACGCCAGATTTTTCTAAAGCAATGGTTTTCTAAACAATGAAAATTCACAGCGTACATGTAAAATTAAAGTGAGCTGCAAGTCGTCATAACTCATCGAACCTTTAGTATAAACGCGCCCGATCTCACGTCGGTGATGATGTACTGGGCAGAATTCACGGAATATTCACGGTTTACCGATGAACCTCCGCAGCTTCGCCCACTCATCATCATTCACTCCGTGGATATGCTGTGATTTTTTTTTGTTACTCTTAATTCGTGCATGCGTTATGCGAGTAATGTTTTTTTTTCGTTTCATGCTTGTGCGTGTCCGTTTTGCGCGTTTTTACACATGCACTAACGTTCTCGATCTCTGTGACCGGAACTAGGCCACGCTGATGCCGCTTGCCACAGGATTTTTTGCATCCTGTTGTTGCCCCAGCACTAACACAATACTTAAAGATGGATAAGCTCCATTCCGCACCGCATTATAGAAGTTAAGTAGGCTTCAAATGCCCTGTGTGGAAACGCGGCGCAAAAAACTACAGCGCGTAGCAGACGCCCCTCGCTTTCCGCGCGCTTCCCGAGCGCGAAAGCCCACGGGTCCGGCGCAGCAGCGGCGCGGCGCGGGAGTTCACGGCAAAAGGCCCACGCGGGAGCCGGCGCTTTGGACACTCCCCCTATTCTAGGTCACTCTAGCGAGTTTCTCCGCTGGCGCTTGCCGTAAGAGGGCGCGACGAGTAAAGCGTCCGTAGAGTGGCCTAAGCGTCCGCAAAATAGAAAGTCGCTGTTCCGAAGGAGGAACGCAACCCGTTGCTCCAATCTCGCTCCCATTTTTTTAAGTATTCTACGACGGTGTGCCTCATAACCATATCGTGGTTTGGCACGTAACCCCATATATCATTATTACTCCATGCATACATCAACGAAATTCATAGGGGATATTAATTCTTACGCTTTTATGGATTTTCTGCGAGGGCAAAGCATGAAGTGCAGATGCTCTCGGGAAGTGGTTAAAAAGGGGCTAGCAACGGCTACTTAAGAGTGCACGTGCGAAATATAATAACAGCAAAATAGCTAAGCAATGTTCCCACAAGTGACGCAGGGCCTCTAATAGGTGCCTTTGCCAGTGGGTATTATTCATTTTCTAAGGCTGCAATCATCATCTAAATCGTTCAACCTGCATTCCAAACCACGCCAGTGTTGTTCCTGCTGCTGTTGGCGAGTGCTCTGCTACAGCTAACCACAAGCAAGGACGTCGCCTACTTATCATCGCCTCTGTTCCTGGAAGGTCTATACAGACTCCGCTCAAGCATGGTGATGTGAACTATTTTCTGGCACATTTGCAGAGAAGTGCACGCGCGAGCAGCAAAGTCTACGCGAAGGGCGCCTTAACAGAACTGCTTCCAATTAATCCTGAAGATAATATTATCTCCGCCTTATAACCATAGTGCATGAATAAAATAAGGGTCACAACCTTTCAGTGCCACGATAGGGCGCATTCACTCGTATAACAAACCGGGAGGTGCCGTCCATGGATGCACCTAAGGAAGCAGTAAAGAATTAGTGTCATCGCGCAAACTGATGAGAAAAGACGCAAGCATTCGTGAAGGTTCCGGTACGTTCAGGTACGGCTGCTGCCCAGCAATTACACGTCTAGCACTTTTATGTGGTGAAAAATTGTCACGGTGAAAAATATTGCCATGTACACAGGGCAATATTATCCGGTAAGAATTTCCATCATCATGTTGGACGTTTAAGTATGCAGCGATCAGATGCATCGTTCGCGTCTCTTCAAGTGCTTCTACGCCAGGCATTCGAACAGCCTTTTTTGAAAGGGGTCATGAACCACTTTTCCAAGTAATGATCTAATGACCTTAGTATCAGAGTTTACTGCCTTCCGAATCGATTGCCTCAAAAATTTCTCGAATCCGCCAAGAACGAGCGGAGTTACGGGGGTTTGGCGCACGCTCTCAGAGCTTTCTCTCTTTTCTCGTCCGAACAAGCGCACTGGAAGCTACACAGGGAGAGATGGCACGGGGGAAAGAAATTACGTCAGCGCGCGTCGTGAAACGCGATCGCCATCACGCTGTGATACGGGTGCTCGAGTGCGGCTACCGTGTAAAGCTAGCAGACTGAGGAGTGCGGCGCCGACAAGTGGCGGCACCCCGTGGCAAAAAGCGCATCTGATCTGAACTACGCTCTCGATTTATGTCGGCTATGAGCCAGTGAGGATGCTATGTCTTGCGCGACGCGGAGGAGCAGATACGCGACGTCAGCCGGCAGGCGCTCCGCCCACCGACGAGAGTGAGAACCGGCCTCTGTTTGAAAAGAGGGCGCCTGAGAAAACAACAACTTCGCGCTCCGATTGCAGCCTTTACGTGGCGTGCACGTCTGCAATAGTTGGCTGAGCAGTTCATAGCCGTGTCAGCTTTCCGCAGGATGTGCTTTTTTCAACAAGCCCAAGGGGTGATTCATGACTCCTTTAAGACCACGTGTTAGAAAACAAACCTCGTCGTCAGACGTACCTCAGTCAGCGTAGCGACAAAAAAGGATTCAGTTTTCCGAACAAAATGCAGCAATTCTTTTTGAAAACACATAGAATATATCTGCAAGTATAACACGCCCGCGCCTCTTTTTGTGATTGCATCGGGACGTGTTTGAGGCGCTGCATTCGAAAATGTCGCATACTGCCTCTTTATTTATCGAGCCGCACCATCATCGTCTCTACCAAAGGGAAGCATATGCGACGCCATTTGTAACACGAAATTTTCACGCTTTCATGTTGTGTTCAGGAGAAGGAAGGGACCCGTTTGACGCAACAACACATACCACTTATCAAACAGAAAATGAGACCAAGACGCGCAGCACTAAAGACACAAGGATATGCAAAAAGTATAACTGTACTTTATCAGCACAAACCCTACCCACAAAAAAAAATAACTAAGCCGCTAAGAAAGAGTGCTATTCCGCATTTCATTATTTTCGAAGCCTAACTTTCGTCACTCTGGTGCGTAGCGAAAGTCCAGTTCCACCCCCGTCGTGCCCGAAAGTATTTTTCGCGACAATCACGAAGACTTCGACGTCCTCACTGAAGTCCGAAAAGCCACGCGTCGTGCGGGTCGTCGTACGGCGACTAGGCGTGTTCGACAGTGAGGCTTACGCGTTCTTCGACTGTTTGACCAGGCGTCGTTCTGAACCACTGGTGTGGAATTCCGGAGCTGTCTGCTTTGTTGTTACCGGCTTGCTTCGAAGGGGATCGCTAACGATGCACCAGTGCCCCTCTAGCGGCTGCAGTTTCGGCGAGGAACCTCACTCGAACGACGTCAACATCGGCGGCCACACCGCGGAGCGTCAGCGTTACCGGTTTCTGGAACTAACGGCCGCCGCTCCTGTCGGCACGACGATGTTGACGAAATAACCTTTTTCAGCCGTGCCAATTATTGCGAACTCATGTCGTCGTTTGGCCCGTGACACGGTGCGCCTCAAGGCACTCACGCATTCGCTCGTGTTTATCAGAACAGTCCTCGGCGCCTCGCCGTTGTGTTCTCCTCTCCATTGATGATATTTGTGCAAAGACGGATAAGTTTGAACTTACGTATCTTTAATTTCTCGAAGAAAGCATCGGAGTCATCCTTGAAAGTAGGTAGCGCCATAAGCTGCTCACGGAACGTGGAAAACGGACCTTTCAACGGTCGTCGTGGTTGCCGTCTTAGAATTCATTGTCGCCATTATGTGCGGGACAGCTACGTTGTCAGAGAACAATCCTTATGAACGAAGGCTTCATCTACGATATTGTCTCGTGCATAGGCGTGCTCAGGGTTGCCCATCAGATTTTGCGCCCCCCCCCTCTTAGGTGACTAGAAGGGTCAATGCACGGGGCAGATTTCGCGCCCCCCCCCCCCTCTTAGGTGATCAGGGGGCGGGCGGCCGCCCCCCCCCTGCCCCCCTGTGCGCACGGCTATGGTCTCATGTTGTTTTCGGCTCACACATTGTGCTTTTCTAGCGGAAATGCGGAAAAGTCGGGCACACAAACACGCACTCAATACGTACTGCCGCCATACGCGTCGAAAATAAGATACGCAGGTCGAACACATTGATATTGTATGAATAAATCACCGTGCACTTCAGTGCTGCTGGTGCTCGCACACATTGTCATAGAGGTATTCTCATTAAACGCTTGTTCGGGAACAGGCTTCAACCTGCGAGAATGGTTTGATACGTAAAACCACCACTTAGGTCACACATTCTAGAGGATGATTTGTTGCGCAACTAAACTTTTTTATTGCGATAGAAATTATATGGACAGTCTCGGCTGGATTTTGCCGTCGCCGTCGCCGCCGTCATGCACCGTATATGTATAAGTATGTATATATATATATAATTATATATATATATATATATATATATATATATATATATATATATATATATATATCGAAGCCCCAAAGAAAAATAATTCAGAAAAATGCTTCCGAGGCGCGGAATTGAACCAGCGACCTCTCGCTCCGCAGCGCGTGGCGCTAACCACTGCGCCAGAAAGCGCAGATCCTTCAGGTAGCTAACGGTGAGCGTTATATACACACCCTTTACCACTGGCAGGACTCAGAGACGGCAGGCGCTTATAAGCGTTTCCTCATTACCAGCGAGATGGCGCGAGGAGCGCGACGGGCGGATTTAAAAATCGTCGGCGAGCTCGCTCGCTTCTTCTTATATTTGCGCAGGAAGAACCTTGCCCTTCCGCTGTCTGGTCACGCGGTTTTCTCGTGGTGAGGGGAAGAGAGAAGAGGGGAAGAGGAGGGATCGTGATGTCCGCGCTCATGTTACGGAGCGTACGAAAGTCACTCGAGCTCACGGGACGCCGCTAAACGAACAAACAAAAGATGAGCGCGAACTATCAAGTGTCACAGCTCGACACTTGGACACTTTGCAACAGGAGCGCTGTTCAAACTGAGAGTATCCATTGGCGAGCCTCACTTCGTATAGCATTAGTTTCTTGCTATCGCATTCATTGCTTTGCCCTTGCGGCGAAACTGTGCCTTTTTTGTTTCGACGTGGTGCAGTTCATTTGCGTTTTAGCTGCAGTTTGCAAACACTTTCTGCTCACGCCGCTTATGTAGGTGTTTAGTTACAACGGAACTAGGCCGCAATATTCACATCCTTTTAGGTATAGGCAAATTTCGACTTGTACTTCGCATATGCTATAGCTTGCCGGCAAGCACAAGAGTCGACCTTATGAAAATTTGGCTTTTAGAGCCTGATTATAACGCTCACTTGCCCGTGCGTGTTAGGCCTGGGTTTTAATGAGCAAGCCAGACATCTGAACAGATCATCTAACCATCTTATTATGATGTCTCAAGTTATAGGTGAAGGGTTCCGCGGACTAGCAGTAATTTTTCGTACATTTTGCAAAGCGCATTTGATGAAACATAACAAGACTGAAGCAAAAACAAACCAAACGTCCACTCCTTCCTGTTTCTGTCCATGTTTGTTAGACTGCGTATCGGCAAAATAAGTTATTCAATTAGCTCAATTTTCAGTAAATCTAAAATATTTAAGTTCATTGAATGTGCGACCGGGTGAGAGCTATAGTGATACGGATCACAATTCCATATATACCTGATTTTCGCCAATGACATTGACAATTCAGGATCGGAGAGGATACCTGCTCTACAAGCACCAACTTTCCGAGGATGGAAATGAGAAGAGACACGAATACCTCTGGATCAACTTGTATCTTGTCGCATTGCTTGCTGTGGGACTGGGACTGCTTTGTTGCTTATTTGTGCTCGGATTTACGTCATCCAACCAGGCAGAAGACGATACTACCACGGTAAGCGTCATGGAAGCATCGAAATTGGTCAGTTTTTCACCTCCGAATACGCGTATGATTTCTTGCTCCTGAATGTGAAAACACAACATTCTCGGAATATTAACGTAAGGAAACGAAACGCTAGATAAACATGAAGGGACATACGCGCCACGCATATTATAATTTTCCAAGAAGAGTGAGCCAATTTTGTAGTTTTTGGTAAACTACAAAACAGGTCAGCGCTGAAAGGTGTTGTTATTATATCTCAATATTTATTGTGATTTGGCCTAAAGCGTGAACTGTTGGTAGCCAGAGCAACGCTGTTAACGTTGTTGCGTTACAATTAAATTATACCGCTGACAGTATGGGACCCACTGTCTTCGAAACGCTGCGATCAATTCTCGTGTCAACATGATGACTCATACTGCGACCGCATCCTTAAATACCCATGCGGAAGTTTTTATACAACTATAGTGCCAGATTACGTCTACAACCGAGGCAGTCAAAGTTAAAAAAACAAACAGCACAGCTTCACTGAACAAACGTCGCGACGGCGTAAGAAACGGCGGATCAGGTGGCTATTGCTTAGCTTTAGGGTCACTTTTATTTATTAAGTACTATTTTCGTTGTAGTTTAGTAATGACAATGTGATGTCACTAAACCGTTCGTCGGCTCCGGCTTGTACTTGTACGGATGAACGGTCGGCTCCGGTGCAATCCATCCACTGCTTTAAACTCCTTTGAAGAATACCCTATAAACTCTTGAAAGTGCGTTTCGTCTTTTTTGAAGCCATAGAAGCCTGCCGCGAATGGAACGCTGTCCGTAGAACTTTCAGCGTATGATATCACCAAACCAACGGATGACTTGGCGCTTCAATCGCACACACTACGACATGCTCGCAATGTGCAGCCCCGCTCAATATGACTTGCAGCACGGGAAGGTGTGGCCTCACTAGTTCAAAGATTACGCATGGCTTCGCATCACGTTTATTACCGTAACTAAATATTATTGTCTTGTTTGGGATCATCCACAAATGAGAGAACATCATTTAGTTGTGGAAATAAGGCTAGTGTAGGCCATGGGTGAACTGGCAGCTTGTTAAGCCACCCGCTCCCGTGTTGCAAGTCATATTGAGCGCGGCTGCACGTTTGCGCTAACCTAACCAGCTGTCACCGCATTTCACCCTTTATGACACATGCTTACAACAGCACTGCTAACTCTACTAAGGGATACGATAGAATCTTTTTTTTTTGATGACCGTGAACAGTTGTTCTGCACGCAATCCTTCAATATCATCCACACGCTTCAGATTCCACGACTCTTTATATAGGTCGCTATTTATGCCGACCAATGTCGTGATCTTGCACTTTCACGTACCGCGCAAGGCCAGGTTCTCCAGAAACCCTGCCCTGACTGAAGCTTACCTTCGTCAGTTAAGGTACTAAGGCTGGATTGTCGAAAGGTACTTCAGTCGGAGCTTGTAACGACGGGACAACAAAAGAGTCTGCCTACAGAGGAGGAACTTTGAACTTCAACTGAGTTTCTTTGGACAAAAAAACAAGATACAATGCTTCATGTGTATGCTTTTTTAAGAGTGGTGGAGTCTTTTTCCTTTCTATGTGGGGGGGGGGGAGGGCGCATCTATCTATCTATCTATCTATCTATCTATCTATCTATCTATCTATCTATCTATCTATCTATCTATCTATCTATCTATCTATCTATCTATCTATCTATCTATCTATCTATCTATCTATCTATCTATCTATCTATCTATCTATCTATCTATCTATCTATCTATCTATCTATCTATCTATCTATCTATCTATCTATCTATCTATCTATCTATCTATCTATCTGTCTGTTCCTTCTTGGACTCTTATTCTAACGACATAGTAACAACGAACCAAACGCTGTTATATTGCTTAGTGTAGCAGACTGAAAATTTTGAGAGGTCACTGTTTATAATATGCAATTCTTGCATATGGGTTTATTTCAATCTCTAATCGCCGAAGTACTTACTCCTCCTTGCTGCCTTGGTGTCAGAAACTGGTGCGTGTAGAGGTATGAAGTCCCTTTTACATTTTATTTCGTCATGCGAATCAAACGATAGCTAAGAAACGGGGACATGAACAACAGACACGCAGGACAGGCGCTCAACTTTCAACTGAGGTTTATGAAAAAAAAAACATGAAAATTTATAACGGCAACGAGCAAGAGCGACAACATTCTTGATGCATCCAACCGATAACAAAAGTGTCAAGACCTCATCATAAACACCACATCATGGCCACACTCCAATGAAGACGCAGCTGCAACCAGCAGCTGGCCCTTGCTGGTTGCCATTATAAGTTTTCATGTTTTTTCAATAAACCTCAGTTGAAAGTTGCACGCCTGTCCTGTGTGCCTCTTGTTTATGTTACCGTTTCTTAGAGCTCATTTGTTTCGCATCAAGTATGACCCAACTTGCCCAAGCACATGTTTTGCTATTCAATTATGGGAAAATATTAGGAGTTTGCGAATAATGAAATTTCATCTCGAGTCGAATTCGAGTCGAATAGTGCCGAATTGTGGCCAAAAATATCGAATATCGAATAGAATATCGAATAGTATATTTACGCGAAATGTGTACCGCCAGTTACGGCAAGACAAGGGACGCTACGGCTTGTCGATAGCTTCATTACGCACTTGTTCGGGAGTGGCTTTTGTTTCAGGTTTTATGGGCGCGCAAGCATGTTGATAGAAGAGCCGCCGTTACAGTAAGCAGCGCCACTCCTAGCCTCCTAACAGAGGGGGATACAGTAGCTAGTTTTCTTTTCCTATGGTCGCGCAATACGGCTCATCTGAGAACGGTAATGTGCTTCATCGCCATGTGTGCCCCGGGCCCAAAAGTCTTCGGTCGCCCGTTCACAGCAACGTTCTAACTGCGCACCGAAACAATGGGAGTTTCTGAACTAGTGGTGCGCTGTGGCAGTGGGGACTGCCCAGCGTGAAGAAATTTTTACATGCAAAGCCAATCACCCAGGGTTTCACAGGCCAACGTCAGGTTGTTTTACGGCGTTTACGGGTATATGCGACCGAACTGCGCAAGAAGTCCGTGCCTTCGTTTCGGGAGCGATGTTGTAAAGCACTTGACAGTTTTCTCATGTGTTTTTCTGCGTGCAGAAATGACAATCTCTTTTAGATAAAAATGCGCTCGCTTTTGAACCAGGATGTCGGTGAAAGTTTAACGAACGGTGAGGTTAGCGCTAGTTCTAGCCACCCCACCCTAACCAAGTTGCACCATTGGCCTTTGTCGCGTTTTAGATATTCGTCCTGTCGTATTATTCGAAACTTCGAATACTAGCTTCTCGAAAATCGAATCGAATTATTCGATTAGGAACTATTCGATTTGAATTCTAAACTTGAATATTCGCACGCCCCTAGAAAATATACTTCGATAACCGCCCTCTGCACTTAAAGGAACACCTAGATGCCAATCCGCCGCTTTCATTTTCTTGTGCAGCCCTCTGCCGTTTTGGTAGGGGTTTGGTAGGGTGCGCGACAACCGGTATTGCCAGAAGCAAAGCCTCCGAGACTTTTCCGCTAGGGAAGCGCGCATGCGCCGGGGCTTCATGAAAAAAAGGCGAATTGGGGTTAAGATGACGCGTTCTTGCTAAACGAAACACAAGTACAACGCACAGTGCGCTAATAATGGAAATTACCGTACTGCATGTCAGAAAGTGCACCTTTGCAGATTCTCACACATATACTTTCGTCAACAGGAAGCTCGTGAACTGCGGTTCATTTGTGTTACGGGGCGAGGGGCCTGTGGTAGGTGCGTTTACTGTCGTTAAGGTTTATATGCACTTTGCGCGAATGTTGGCCCCAGCGCAAGTAGTCTTTCCCTCAATAAGCAAATCGAGAGACCGCCTGTAACTGTACTGCTCTGCTTTCGGCCCTAACAACCAGGTGGACACACTACCGTCCCTCTACGTTCCAGAAATTAGTGTTCTCGGTGGAACGCGACCGCCGGAAGAGCCTGGACTGCACAGAACAAATGCCTCGGCGACTACAACATCAGAAGATCGGCAGCATATCCCGACACCCCTCCGACCCACAAATGAATGCTCAACGTGTCCCTGCCGGACATTAGGACAACGCATACGAGAAAAACTCGACTACAGCGTGGACCCGTGCAATGACTTCTACAAGTTCGTCTGCAACTCTTTCAGAGGCCAGAACGAATTTATAAATGTAAGAACGACGACTGCCACTTTTTCTTTCAGTTATAGCGTAGAAACAAAAAGAAGCGTTAATGCATAATGTGGAACCACTATTGTAGCCATTGTATCGCAGGTGCGGAAACGGCGCCATGGCGGCGTGTTTCCTACAGATCTGTAGAAATAATTGCCTTACGCTTCGTTACAATCTCTTCGCAGGGATTATGCGTTATGTCGCACAGTTCTGATGGTCAAGAACACAGCAGTGAAAGCGTTAAATGTTGAACATTTTAATGCGTAAACATGCGTCCGGCATGTCGAAGCGCATGTTGTCTGTTAATAGAGAGTTTGAGAATTGGGGACCCAAGACGCTGGGTCCCCAAGCTGCGTTGGGCAGCCTACTCTTGCATTCGGATGATCAGCAGAGTTTGTGAATTGAGCCGAACGCAGGCTGCGTTGGGTCAAGCGCACGGAGCGCCACACGTGTCGAAATTGAAATCATGCGAGCCGCGGTTCATACTGCACCGTAGCGCGCTGCGTCTGTGTCGTCTCGCTGCAGTGACCCAAGACGCCTTGGGGACCCACGCTACTTTTCGATTTTTGCGTCTTGGGCAAACGCGAGCGCAAGAGCCCAAGAGTGGCTTGGGGGCTGCGCATGCGCCGTGGTGGCTCCCAAGCTTCTTGGGTCCCCAAGCTCCTTGGAGCGCCAATTCTCAAACTCTCTAATACGTGAGTCAACCTACATTACAGCATTACAGCTTGTGGTCGAAGCGTTTCGGAATTTACTCGACTGTGGGCGTCTTCTGATACGATTAGAACCAATTTGATTAGAATACCCTACGAAATTTCACAATATTTATACATACAAGAGCGATTTGCTTCGCACGATAGATAATCGATGTAATGGTTTTAGAAAGTACGCATTTCACCATATCACCCCCCCCTCCCCCCGTGAAAAATGATTGTCCCGATGCTGCAACAGTGCCATGAAAGGAAAGGGAAAATATATTTATATATATTTCTATTTCTGGGCTTTTCTGCGCTTCTTTACGTGCACTGACATCGCGCAGCACACGGACCTCTACCGTTCCACCTCCAATATCAATTTCCCTTGAGTATTCTGGAGCTGTGCTGCCTCACGGATGTTGGAATTATCGAATTATCGAACGGCGTCTATTCGATCAATCGAATAGTAGATATTTGATTGCGTAATTGAACAACTGGAAGATGTTCTATTCGATTGGTATTCGAGTATTCGCACACCCGTACTTATAATACTGCCACGCAAGCAACCACTCGCCGTTCACCACTGACCCTTTTAACACGAAAGTGTTTTATGCCGGGGTCCACCAAGACTTCAGTGACGTATTTCCGTCACGGAAATGACGTCGAAAAAATTTACACGATCAGATTGCAAAGAAAAAAAGTTCCGTCAACGGGCATCGAACCCACCACCGCTCGGTCCGCAGCAACAGATGCCGGGCACGCTATCCACTGCGCCACGGTCACAGACTCCAGCAGTTTTACAAACGCGCCTTTTATATCTACCACTCTCCCGGTTGGCAGGGTGGTGTTGTTGCCCTCTGCAACCGATAAAGTAAAGTAATTCGTCATTACTGTGGCCTCCGCGATTAACACCTGCAACGCGTTACACGTCCGTCCTATTCGGCGCGTTTTCAATAGAAGTTCAATTTTGTAAATGCCTTAACAGACCGCGAGGTGGCGATCTTAGCGCAAGCGTCGTAAAAGCGTCGGCCTCGCTCATAGCATCACACTAATCCAAACCAAAAATAGCTCTGCGACGCGCGCCTGCCTCACCTGGCTGTTACACCGCGTTCCCCGCTCATTAGCTCGCCCCGAGAATGCAGCCGGGGGGGGGGGGGGGGGGCAAGACGCGCTTTGCGTTTCCCTCTATTCCGGCCGTGGTGTTCAATCACATTTAACATGCCACGGGGTGGCGACCAAGTTCTGCGTCTAATATGCGACGCTCTTCTTGCTATCACACCTCGTTCTCTGAATACGCTTTCGCCGTTAACTGCTACAGCTACCACAAGGTTTTGTGTAATCGACGTTAGTCGTCAGGATGAAGATGTACCACCAATCATCAAAGTGGGTGCATCTACGTTAAACAGTGCTATCCGCCTCGTGCGCTGCTGCTTTCAGTGGTACTGGTGGCGCCACCAACGGCGGACGGTGGCGATAGGTGGATATGCGCGGCTCATAGAAGCCGTGGGCAAAGCGCCTGTTACTCTCCGTTTTAAGTGCGAATGCACTTTATAAGCGACCCTGAATCCGCCGTCCCATAGCAACGACGCGAGGAGCGGAGAGGAGCGTCTGTAGCAACGGCGCAGCGACGTCACGCCCCACGTGACTGCGCGCGCTCCGCCCTCCGCTCCGTGGCTGCGCGCGCCCCGCGCATTGCCTGTGGTGATGAAGGCCGGCGGCGAGGCGCCGAACGAAAGCGTGCGAAGCGAGCCGAGCACCCCGAAGCCGATCTGGCGCGGGGACGCGCGATGCGTGAGCGAGCGCGGGCCCTCGAATTCGATCGGCCGGACGCGCGCTTCAAGCGAGACTTCCTGGACCGCAGCTTCGGATATAGCTGCGCGGTGTGCGATCGACTGTGGTTCGACAACAACCTGAGCCCCATCTCGGGCGTGCGCAACGCCGCCAACAAGTTGAACGCGTTGCGGGTTCTTTTGAACGAGTTCGGAAGACAGATCATCATCATCAGTAAAAGTGCTTTGCACTTAAAAACGGCCAGACCTCCGTGGGTCGGCTGGCACGTGCTCTCTCGCTGCCGTCTCCTTCGCTCGGCTCTGCAGTTTAGTCGCGCGCGCCCCCTCATAGCATCACCCCGTGCTTCGCACTTCCTCATACTCCCCTTCGGGGAAATGCGGTTTTTTTTTCTATTAATGTTTCATTCTGGTTTGATATTTGTATTGCCGACGCTGCTCCACTAGACAACCATGCCGTCTGTTACGTCGATTGTTCTATATTATTTGTTTTAAAATGACAGGCCCGCTTTTTATGTGAGCGCGCGATGCACTGCGTACGTTTCTTACGTGCATGTGTCTAAGTTGTTTGCGTGATCGGTTAACACAGATGAAATAAAAACTGTTGCAGTACAAAACTGCATTCTTGTTTTATTGAACACCCCAAACAGTACAACAACAATGACTATTGCGGCAGTATGGCTGCTTAAGAAACGCACATAAGACACGCGTTTTTATCTTCGCCCAACACTCGTAGCACTCAACTAGGCCAAGAAAACCAAAATCTAACTTGCTCAACGTTTTAACAGCCGTCACACAGCTGCATAATAATGCCTGAAAGTACTTTAGCAAATGACCAACAAACATTCACACAGCGTTTTTTTTTTGTTCACAGACCGCGTTAACATATGAGAAAGTTCTAACTGCATTGCAATCACATATTTGAGAATATCTAATCACTTTCACCATTGAAGCCACAATCCTCTAACACATGCGCTTTAAATTGAGCATGGCCTTACTCAGACGTATATAGGAAATGCGCACGCGTGGCATTACTCAGATTTATACAGGAAATGCGCACGCGTGTAATGTATCTCGTATGCTAGATTCTCCTTCGGTACGTGCAGCTCAACATAAAATGCGATTCTGGAAGTAATGTTCGCGGAGTACTTACAGCTTCACTTACCTTTGCAAAAACGGTATTCCAATTGCAATTCAATATTAAACGACGCAACAACGATAACAACACACTTGTTGCACACAGGCGTACCAGGTTGACGCGCGAGGCCAAGCGCGGTATTTTAAGTGTAGCACAATCGTGCGCGTACAGTACGCTAGAATATTCTGGCACAATGTCGTCAAGCTTGCAGTCACTTCAGCGGTTCCCACGATGTAGCACCAGTTGACGTCCTCGCGTCATCAAACTGCTACGACGCCGAGAACTACACACACAGCTGACTTGGAAAAACGCGGTCTTGCAGGAGGCCATCTTGTCCAGCAACCAACGGACAAAAGTACACAGCTGAGGCGTCTGAAACATTGCTGTTGATGAGATGGCAGCTGAACGAAATCAGGGCTCATCGTCCGACGTGTGGCCACCGCCTTAACACAATATTAACGTTGCAACGTTCAAGGAAGACGTGACGAAAGCGACGAGCCTAGCCGGTCTTGTCCGGTGCGCTACTGCCGTAGCTACTGCACAGTGCAGAGCGCGCGCTCACGGCCACCGAAAGAAATAAAAGAAAGTGGAGAGAGGAGTTAGCTTGGAGCATGGCCAGTCGGTGGAAGCAAGAGGACGTGTTGCGTCGTCGGTGTGGCGTATTGTCGAGAGATGGCGCTAGTTTGTTTTTGCGCAACGGAATCGCAAACTTCATTCAAAATGCATAGGATCCTATGGGGGTTTGTGAGAGGGCACAACCGCCTGAGCCGAGCGGTGGCGCCACCATACCGATGCACGAGGCGGATAGCTGCCAGACATCAATGTGCGTTGTGCAAAATCTCTTATATCAATGTACCGTAAACATTCAGTTACTTCTGTAAGGGCATGTTTTACTTTCGTGTTATCCCGATTCTTATGAC
Organism: Rhipicephalus sanguineus; assembly: GCF_013339695.2. NCBI lineage: Eukaryota > Metazoa > Arthropoda > Arachnida > Ixodida > Ixodidae > Rhipicephalus > Rhipicephalus sanguineus. Next base: position 96,404,500 of record NC_051179.1, read on the forward strand.
CGAGGGATCAACCATCTTTTTACGGAGTGGAGCGCTCGTGTACATTGGACGAAACGATTCTATACCGATACAGCGCTTCCAAACACACCCCTGTTACTGAAGCGAAGCAATGCGCAGGGGTCTGCAGGCCACCCACACGTACCCTTGTGACAACCGCTCATAGTCGCGAAGCCTGCCGTGTGACAGTAGGCAGCCTTAGAATAGGGTACGCAAAGCGAGCGTTTGTTGCGTGCGCCCGCTTTTCCGTCACTTAACGGGGGGCCGGAAGAGGACAGCGTACGACGTATGCGCAGCGGCGACGCTTTGCGTACGCCATTCTAAACTCCCTAGTGACGTGCGTACAGCGCGTGTTCCGACTGGACCCTATGTTTTGAATACCTTCAAGGTCCTGGCCTTCAAACCAATTTTCTTGCGCGCTATCGTGGTGCCTACCGCGTGGTACAGCGAACATCCCTTGTTAACTGTCTTGTTGAGCCTGGGAAGCCATCTCACGACATGACACATCTCAGTCGTGACACGGCTCATGTCGGCTGATTTAAGCTCTATTTTGACCCCTTAATCCTCCCTACGTCAGAACTCACTGGTATGGACCCTCTCTACTTCGGGACTTTGTTGTGAAGAAGAAGCGCTTTTACATCTCTTGCTGTGCGCGATATTTGCGTTCGCTTGAGACCGCACCTCTATAAGGTGTCCATTCCTGCGCTGAGTGCCGGCTCTTGCTGGCCTTCGCTCTAGGCGACTGTACGGCTTGTCTGTGGAAGCCATGTACAGTGACTGTACGGCTGTCTGCGTTGTTCTGTGGAAGCCATGTACAGTGAACATAGCATAGGACATGTATCAGCTCATCGCGGACGGTGTCGGTGCGGGTTGGGTGTTGTTCGGGTGCTCGCACTGACATGTGCTTATCTGAAGTACGCTTGTAAAACGGGCAGTCAAAAAGTAAGGCTACCCTAATGCAAGGCATAGAAGTCGCATACTGAAACTCCCCCTGACTGTTTTGGTAAGCTTGTGATTAACAGTGCGCCATCTTCTCTTTCTCCTCAGCGCATGCATTGCTCCTCGCACCCCACACCTCGAAAGCTTTCTGTACCTAACGTGATGTGGCACTGCTTCCACGATCGGAAGCATTGCAAGTTTTCTGCCCCTCACTTAGCTTTGCACTGGCTTCGAGATCAGCACACCTTTACACCTTTTACCATGCCATGACTTCGCGCAATGACGTCATCGTATGTGGCGTTATAACAGAGTTGCCAGATGCTACCGAGCTAACAAAGAAATGATCATCACAAAAGAAGCCCCAAAAATTTGGCGCGGCTTCACGAAGACGCCCAAAAAAGCGAAAGATATCGCATTCTTGGAAACATTTTCAAATTTAATAAAAATGTAACTCAAATACGAAGAGGAGTTGAAAAAAATCACTTTATTTTGTACAGCGAAAATGTGCGCACCTGTGAACGAAAGCACATAGTTTCGTTTTAACGTTGTCTCCTGGATAGTCTCCATGCGGTTGAACGCACGTTTGGCAGTACATAATTAACGTCACTTGGTGATTCCCCGAACGTAAGTTTGACTTCAACACTCAACTACTCAAAGTCATCGAGAATTCAACTCTCTATTGGAGAACGTGATGATCTCTAAAGTAACTATATTTGCTGGAAAATTGCAAATAAGCCCGCAAAACGCGACCAGCGAATGAAAACTTGTACAAGCGACTCAGCGAAAAAGAAGCCCAAATACGCCTAATATAAGCAAAACTGGTTACACTGCGTTATAATGAATTTACAGACTTTGGAAATCTGGGACGTCATGATAACTACACATTGTGACGTCATCAAGCCGTATTTCTGATCACGTCAATTTTGTATCGTTCTTTCGGCTCCAGTGGTCACTTCTCTCCTTTGATAAGGCATCTAAGGCTTTCGCCATAATATAACTCCTTACTTGAACCACAGCTATCGACTTCGCACCAGTTTGCCAATTCGAATCTCATAGGCCACCTAGAAAAAAGCGCGTGGTTGCTATTGCTTCACCAGATGCAGCAGGGATCCCCCGCAGCTCACAATTGTTCAGTCAACTCAATCAAATAATTGTCAATAATTATCCTGACAGTTGATTGGCCCTTAAATCAAGTTATACTCTTATATCAGATGTATCCAATCTAACTCATAACTTGAACCAGAACAGGTGATTTGTACTTTTGAGAACCTTTTTTTTTTGATGAACATTTGGAAAACCGGGAGCGAGTGCTCAACCGGATATGGTTAGAAAGAAGCAAGAGGGTCTTTCGGTGCTCGTCCGACTAAAACTAAAAATAAAGCGTCGTATGTGTCTGCAGTATTCACTGCTGAAGCAGAAAATTGAAAAAAAAAGAAATGACAAAAATTGAGGATAGAAAATAATCGCAAAAAGAGGCTGAAAATAAACGAGAGAGGTTTACAAAACATTTAAAAATACTAAATATAAATATCAATAGTGATCTGTAACCATACGTACATAAATGCCTTTCTCGAGTTCTTCTCAATAAATTACCAAATGAAAAGGAACGCACACCTGTGATCGCAGTATTGTATTCGTCGATAACTGTTTCGAGCGGTGCTACCTCGATTGTGGAAGGCAGCAGCGCCTTACAATAAATTGTCGTCCGGCATGTGTAAGAGTGCCATGCTTCGCACAGCCGACCTAAGAAACGTCTGCACCTTCTCGATAAACAACACGCATAGTTTAGGTATTAAAAAGACTGAGCGCTGGGCGAGTTGGTACTCCATTACTACGAAAAACTGCGCAATATCCTCCTGAGTCCCGGGTGAAAGTTAGGTGCACAATTTTTTTAGAAAGTTCAATATAGCTCGAATAGACCACGTAGCCAAAAAGTGTTAAAGCTTAGCTCAGTGAAAGTCGGGGTTTGTATGTGGTGCAATGTCAAATATATTGACATCAGGCCTTGAATTGGTCCCGATGTCCAATATATTAGGCATCAGGACCAACTAACATGGCAAAAATAACGTACCTAAAAGGTACTTCAGAAATGATAAGGTACTTAACAATGATAAGCAAGCAAACAAACTTCAGAAAGGCAAGACAAAATACGCAGTGTGACGAGTGCGGCCGTAGAACACACCAATGCTGACCGCTGCCATTTTGGACTAGTATTCCAGGTGCCCAGCTGCATTGATTTTGCACACACTTCAAAGAGGGCGCTAGTAGACGTTGAAAAAAACTAAAAAAAATAGTTTTCAAAGGCAAATAGTGGGTGCTGGGGTTGGAGCAAACGACAACGAGTAGTCCAATATATTGGACTGTTCTCCATAGCCAGAACTCAAGAGGCTATAAACAGGGACAGGGAAGACAGGGAAGACGCTTGTGCGTGCGTCTTCCCTGTCCCTGTTTGTATTCAGCAGTTTTTCGTAGTCAGTGAAGTATTACATTTTAAATATGGGAGCTACAGCGTGTTATTTTGTCTTCTTTACAGGCTGAAAAGTCTGTTCACCTTTTCACCCAATTGCGTCTCGTCGTTCCGCATATACCAGATTCGGATCAACTTTCCTGGCAGAAAGCAGCTGGGATGTACCATGCTTGCTTGAGCTTCACGGCGTCGTACGAACCCGAGGCAAGTGGGAAGACTGGCTTATTTTTATTAGCACATAATCATAGTAGAAATGGATAATCGGGTGTGTTGTAGATACAAATATTCTCTTTCTGGAATACTCGTGCCTGTAGCACTTATAATGCGGATGTCTTGTAATAAGCCCGCTCCGGTGGCCAACTACCTACAGTACTCGGCTTCTGGCCCGAAACACGCAGTTTCGATCCCGCACAAGGCGGTTGCACATAGATTCAGGTTAAATGCTAGCGGCCCGTGCTCTCTGCGATTTCAGCGCTTCTTAAAGACCACAAGCGGTCGAAATTATCCGGAGCTCTCAACTTTGGCGTCTACTCGCAGCGGTAGTCGATTTAGGAGGTTAAAGCTCAGAAAACTAAATCGAACCAATCCATACTAAGGTAACTCTTGCTCCTACAACGGGGCCTATATTCAAGAAAATCTAGCACGAAAACTTACAATACCATGATAGTCAGTTGAAACCCAAGAATGAGGAAAAAAATTCGGCAGATACCACGCATTGTAGAAGTCGGTTTCATGCGAAGCAGTCAGCGAGTACTTGTCCCTGCTGCATTTTTCTTTGCCTTTGAGCCAAGCGTTATGAGATGGGCGATGTGTTTTTGTAGATAGAGTAGCTGTATGCTCCTCGCGGTCTTATCAGGCATGTCGACAGCACAGGCGTTATGAGGGCGACCTATAGTTTGTCGTAACGTCAGCACTCCCATTAGAGCACAGACGTCAGTTTTATTGAAACGAAGTTCACGCTACGGCGCGATGATGTGAATATCATTTGTTAGATTATTCGTAGGGTGTGGAACAGTGATTGAATATGCCTGGCTGATTCAAACGAGTACATATCGAATGTTTATATCTGTTATAAAAGCGGAGCCAACAGTAGAAGCACAGTCCACGTTAACCCGACTTGACTGCATCTTATGAGTAAATAAACAACTTTTATTAACTTGTAATATATTTAGATATGCCAGCACCGCAACCAGAATTGACGTTGCACCGATGTGACGCCTACACAGGATCTTCAGTCTGCTATTATTACTATTACTGCAAAGCATCTTTTTCCACAGCCGTTTCAAGACCTGGCGTGGCTCTGTGGTAGAATACTCGACTGCCAGGCAGAATACCTGGGTTCGATCTTTTTTGCTTTGCATTCGTCGAGTGAATGCTGCCGATGCCGAAGTTAACGCTCTCGCGTTTAACTTACCGATACCTGTTCTCGCCCTTCCTGGCTAGATGTAAGCTTTGAATCACCTGCGCCTCATACCTGCATACCGCGGCCCACGGTATACGGGTATGTGCCAGAAGTGACTGGAGGAAAGAGTTTCGTGACGTACATGACAAGACTTTCGCGTAATTCATGTCATGACTAGAGAGCCATATTCGCCATACCCTGATGGCCCTAGATTGGGAAGAATTAGGGATAAGAGTTAATGGAGAGTACCTCAGTAACCTGCGATTCGCTGATGGCATTGCATTGATGAGTAACGCGGGAGACGAATTACAGATCATGGTTATTGAACTGGACACGGAAAGTAGAAGAGTAGGTCTGAAAATTAATATGCATAAAACTAAAGGAATGTGGAAAAATCTTGGCAGAGAACAGCGCTTTGCGATAGGTGGCGAAACACTGGAAGTTGTAAAGGAGTACGTTTACTTAGGACAGGTAGTGACCGCGGAGCCGAACCATGAGAGTGAAATAACTAGAAGAATAAGGATGGGATGGGGCTCATTCGGCAAGCATTATCATATCATGAATGGTAATCTACCACTATCCCTCAAGAGGAAGGTATATAACAGCTGCATCTTACCGGTACTTACCTACGGAGCAAAAACCTGGAGACTTACAAAGAGGGTTCAACTTAAATTGAGGACGACGCAGCGAGCGATGGAAAGGAAAATGATAGGTGTAACCTTAAGAGACAGGAAGAGAGCAGAGTGGGTCAGGGAACAAACGGGGGTTAATGACATCATAGTTGAAATCAAGAAGAAGAAATGGATATGGGCCGGACACGTAGCACGTCGTGGGATATCCGGTGGTCATTAAGGGTAACTGACTGGATTGCAAGAGATGGCAAACGCGTGAGGGGGAGACAGAAAATTAGGTGGGTAGATGAGATTAAGAAGTTTGTAGGTATAATTTGGCAGCAGAAAGCACAGGACCGGGTTGATTGGCGGAACATGGGAGAGGCCTTTGCCCTGCAGTGGGCGTAGACAGGCTGATGATGATGATGATGATGATGTCCCTCAATACTGGTATACCCTCAATATTGGTATATACCGAGTTAAGGAGGCGACCACGAATGTACCCACACGTAGGCTGCTAGATAGATAGATAGATAGATATATAGATAGATAGATAGATAGATAGATAGATAGATAGATAGATAGATAGATAGATAGATAGATAGATAGATAGATAGATAGATAGATAGATAGATAGATAGATAGACAGATAGATAGATAGATAGATAGATAGATAGATAGATAGATAGATAGATAGATAGATAGATAGATAGATAGATATATTTGGTTTGCTAAGAAATGCTTCGCATTTCTAACAAGCTTCGCCTCCACAGCTGCGGCGCGGTTCCCACTCATCTGTGCAAGAGAGTCGTCCTAGGCCGTTTCTGTTGACACCGTTCACACTGTACGTTTCGGCTTCCAATGTAAATATTACCTACCCTAAGAATTTAATGCTTGTTGTCCCCCTGAAGTACTACGTTTGGCTGAGCAATGGTGTCAGAACATGTGCTAAAATTTGGCTGGAAGCTCAAGTTTTCAAGAAAAAATTGGCCGCGTATCTGCGTGCTTCACTGCAAATGTCGTTAAAAGACGATAGCAAAGTGCCGGTCGTACTACACCAGACCCCTTCCCCTAAGTTGAACCGCCGCATCTGCCTCATTGCGTCGCATTTTCAGCGCAGCCTAAGAAATACTAGCATTTTCAGCGCAGCCCAAGAAACGTTTGGGTCTTTAGAATTACTTATCTACGTATTTTCTATTAAAGGAAAACACCACCAAATACTTCAAAATTGGCTAGCGCGAAAATCGACACGGACAGAGAAGGAACACTGATGTACAGGACAGGCGCTACTCGCAACTAAGCTTTATTCAGAAACGTCTTCCCACATATATACACAGCTGAGTGGCGCGCACAGGCGCAATGCACATGACGGTCGACATGGTAATCAGGACCGGGATACCAAAACATATTCACATTATAACCAAGTGTCTAAGAACAGTCTTTCCTTACTGCGCAGAACAACAGAAGTGTCACTGATACATTCACGGTCTTTCTTTTTAATGTGATAAGCCTCCATTATTTCTCTCGCCAGCGCATTCCCACTTCTGCCCAGAATGTGTATATGCGTATGTGCGTTCGGCTGTGTATATATGTGGGAAGACGTTTCTGAATAAAGCTTAGTTGCGAGTAGCGCCTGTCCTGTACATCAGTGTTCCTTCTCTGTCCGTGTCGATTTTCGCGCTAGCCAATTTTGAAGATTATGAACCAACTAGCCCAACAACGTATACTCTTAAACCACCAAATACTTACGTATTGATGTTGTGCATCAGATATGCGCAGTATTTACTTTTTAATCGACAGTGTTCACAAGTATGAACGGCCGTACCAGTTCAAGATGGCTGGGCGGTACGAAAGTGGTTAAGCTTTGGCCGGGTGGCTGAATCGCGTGACAGACAGACACGCAGGACACACGAACAGACAGACCAAAATTTCTGTGTTTAGTTCCCAAGAAAGACTATCGTCCACAAAAACCAACGACACTGACTTGCGTCTGCATGGGAAAATCACCTATATGAAATACGCTAAAGGTGTCGGACGTCATGGAAAACAGCAAATGCGGCTGGTTGGGGCATATAGGCAATTTCTCGGTAGGACAGCGACGGCTGTGGGCGCAGCTATAATTTATTTTTAGGTTGTAACGGACTATAGTAATGCATTAACTTTGAAATGGACTTATGACGTCACATGTCTTAACCTTGCGTGGCGGCGTCTGGCACTAAGTGTTATTCTTGAGCACAAGCGCAGCCAAAAACGAAGAGGAGGACGGCGCACAATATTGCTTTTTTGGCATAGCCCTGCAAGTGGCGCAGCTGCCTTGCCGTCCCTGAAATGCTAAAGGCAAGAGAGCGTGACAGCGGACTTAAGGAGGCAGTCTCCTTTTTTTCTCGGCACACTGAGAGTGGTGCCACTGCGTTCTGCGCACTCTATGCAGCAACGAAGAGAAATGCCATGGTCAGCGGCGTCACGTATGGTGTGGACGCGATGCGCAAGCGCCACTTCTAATCTGCTCCATAGGTACAACTTGGATTACGACATTCCACCGGCCTCAAACTACGCCGTGGCATTTTCGAGTGGGTTAAGCGCGGCTAAATGGTTTCTGTGCTGTGCGTTCAAGCTAGAGTGATAGATCTTTGCTCACCCACACATATTTAAATCCCTGATGTGCAGCTTTCGTGTTGGATATTGCCACGCCCACTTCTTCTCTTGTTTTGATGTATTCAGGTTTGACCGGCAGGAACGGTTATCAACGCTCGACGCTGTCCGCGAAGTAATGTTCAAGAAGCGTCGCGATCGTAGTAGATGAGTTTGTTAAGATTGCGCCCCGCACGCGAATGTTCCAGCTTTGTCTAGAGATTACGCCGCCACCAGCGATATTGCTGGAAAGTTCGATAGCGCCTGTATAAAAGCGGACACGCGTGACCGCTTGTCAGTTGATCGACGGACGACGCCCTGTTCGCCGCTATCATTGTACAGCGTGTATTGCTGTAGTTATAGCTCTCATTTTCCGGCCACAAGTTCGGCCAAATAAACAGTTTCATCCCGCAAACGCCGACTGCTGTCTTCGTCGACGTCACGACCACGTGAGATCTGGTGAAGGTGCTGCTTCTTCCATGATCCGGACGCCCCCGCGAAGCGCTGACCCAAGCCCAAGCCGCGAGGAGGACGACAGCAAAGAAAACCCGGATCGTCGAACAAGCCGCAGGCAGAAGGGACTGCAGCCAGAGCACGGGCTCCTTCCCGAAAAAACCAGGCAGCCCCAGGTCCCAACACCCACCGCAGCGACGATGACCGACCCCGTGCAGCCGGCAGCCCAAGGAGCCGCCAACCTTCCGCGGGTCGTCATTCGAAGACCCGGACACCTGGCTCGAGACTTTCGAAAGGGTCTCAACATTCAACAACTGGGACTCCGAGGACAAGCTGCGACACGTTTACTTTTACCTTGAAGACGCAGCAAGGACCTGGTTCGAGAATCGGGAGTCCACTCTTCGAACTTGGGACGCCTTTCGAAGCGCTTTCCTGCAGACGTTTGCCAGCGTCGTCAGAAAAGAAAGGGCCGCAGCCTTGCTAGAGACGCGGGTTCAACTTCCAAATGAAAGTGTTGCCATCTTTGGAGAGGAAATGACCAGACTGTTCCGCCACGCCGATCCAGCCATGCCTGAGGACAAGAAAGTCAGGTTGCTCATGCGCGGGGTAAAGCAAGAGCTCTTCGCTGGGCTGATGCGGAACCCACCCTCGACAGTCCAAGAATTCATCTCAGAGGCGACGACGATAGAGAAGACGCTGGAAATGCGCAACCGCCAGTATAATCGCCGTTCAATTCAAGACAGCCCAGCTGTTCATGTCGGCTCCGACGACCTGCGTGAAACGATCCGAGCGACCGTGCGCGAAGAACTGCGCAAACTTTTACCCTTACCACAGCCTGAAGTTGCCTCGATCGCTGACATCGTCCGAGAGGAAATACAGCAGTCTCTGGGCACCTCCGAGTCAGCGCAGCCACAGCTGCAAGCAGTGAGCTATGCCGCTGCAGCCCGACGCAACGCCCCACCTCCTCGCCCACGTCAAGGCGCCGCGCCACCCCAGCAGTTCCGCCGCCAGGCACCACCGCCGCCGCCACCGACGTCACACCGCCCGCCAGCCGGCCAGCTATACACGCCGAGGAAGACCGACGTTTGGCGCGCCCCGACCACCGCCCCACTCTGCTACCATTGCGGGGGAAGCTGGCCACACTTACCGCCGCTGCCAGTACCGACAGATGGGACTGCGGGGTTCGCCATCGACGCGCCGCGTCCACAACGAGGGGAAAGACCACGCGACATCGCCGACTACCTCGCGGGAACGCAATGGACGCCCCGACAACCTTTCCCGTTCGCCGTCGCCAGGCCGCTACGTCTCCCCCAACTCCGACCATACCATGGCCCAACGCGAGGCCGGTCACCTAGCCGTATCCGGAAAACCTAAGGGCAGCAAACGATGGAGGTGCGGTTGCTGAAACGACGAAACTTTGAAGATCCTCCGCCGTCGACGACGACGCCGCGACGAAGTTCCGAGCCCCTGCCGCACGCCGAACGACGCCCTGAAGACGAAACTTTGCGACCCGTGGAAGCAGACCTGACGACGCAACGCGGAAGCAGCGGTACAAACCGACGTAGCCGTGACCCGACGCCGCGACGTACACGCAACGCAAGACGGCGGACTAGCGACCTCGACGTACTATTCGACGGACACAACGTTACCGCTCTCGTCGACACTGGGGCCGACTATTCCGTCGTCAGTGGGTCATTCGCCGCGAAGTTGAAGAAAGTTAGGACTGCTTGGGAAGGTCCTGAAATCCGCACCGCTGGAGGTCATTTGATAACGCCGGCTGGAGTCTGCACAGCATGAGTCAGCATCAGTGACCGAACCTATCCTGCGAGCTTTCTTATCCTGCAGCACTGTTCTAGGGACGTGATACTTGGGATGGACTTCCTAAGTGAACACGGTGCCGTAATAGACCTCAGATCTGAGTCAATAACACTAACCTCAGAAAAAGCGCTGCCGCCACACACGACGCCAGGAAAGCCCGTATTGAATGTGATAGAAGAGCACGTCACCATTCCGCCTCTCTCCAGCATCATCATTTCCGTGGGCACCGAAGAACACGCAGACCTTGAAGGTGTCATCGAGGGCGATCAGCACCTACTTCTCAACCGTCAGATTTGCGTCGCAAGAGGCATAGCCGAGCTGTGCGTGATGGCAAAGCAAAGGCAGTGCTGACAAATTTCAGCCATGAATATAGGCACGTCAACATTGGTACGACGGTCGCCTACATCCACGAATTCGTGGAATCCAGCAATGCTCTCGCCCTCTTCGATGCTACCGAACCTGCTTCGACGAATCGACGAAACCAACCAGATTTCGACGTTAACCCGAGCCTCCCGAAGCACGAGCAAGACCAACTGAAAACCCTGCTCCTACAATTCAAGGACTGCTTCTCGTCGTCGTCACGAATTCGACAGACCCCAGTCGCGAAACATCGCATCATAACAGAAGAAAGTGCCCGACCAATACGTCAGAGCCCGTACCGAGTTTCGACGCGAGAACGCGAGGCCGTCAAGAAACAGGTCGACGAAATGCTACGCGACGACATCATCCAGCCGTCCAAGAGTCCGTGGGCGTCACCTGTGGTGTTAGTGAGGAAGAAGGATGGAACCCTACGTTTTTGCGTCGACTATCGTCGCCTAAACAAGGTCACGAAGAAGGACGTGTACCCTCTCCCACGAATAGACGACGCCCTAGATCGACTCCACAACGCCAAGTACTTTTCGTCGATGGACCTCAAGACCGGCTACTGGCAAATCGAAGTCGACGAGAGAGACCGAGAAAAGACTGCCTTCATAACACCAGACGGCCTGTTCGAGTTCAAGGTCATGCCCTTTGGTCTTTGCTCGACGCCCGCGACTTTCCAACGCATTATGGATACAGTACTGGCCGGCTTGAAGTGGCAGACGTGCCTTGTGTACTTGGACGTCGTCGTTGTGTTTTCCTCAAACTTCGACGAACACCTTCGACGCCTTGAAGCTGTACTTCAAGCGATCAAGACCTCCGGACTCACCCTGAAGCCTGAAAAGTGCCGCTTCGCGTACGAGGAGCTCTTGTTTTTGGGTCACGTGATCAGCAAGAATGGTGTTCGCCCGGACCCGCGGAAAACAGCTGCCATCGCTGCCTTCCCGCCACCCACCGATAAGAAGGCCGTACGCCGTTTTCTCGGCTTGTGCGCCTACTACAGACGCTTCGTCAAGGAATTTTCACAAATAACCCAGCCACTAACGCACCTGACGAAGACCGACGTGCCATTCAAGTGAGAAACGGCGCAAATCGAGGCATTTCAAGAACTTAAACGACGCCTTCAGATGCCTCCAATACTAGCACATTTCGACGAAGACGCCGATACGGAAATCCACACCGACGCAAGCAGCCTAGGACTAGGCGCCGTCCTCGTGCAGAAGACTGACGGGCTGGAGAGTGTCATCAGTTATGCTAGCCGGTCGCTATCAAAGGCAGAAATCAACTATTCGACAGCGGAAAAGGAGTGCCTGGCCATCATCTGGGCTACATCGATGTTTCGCCCCTACCTCTACGGCCGGCCCTTCAAAGTTGTGAGCGACCACCACGCCTTGTGTTGGCTAGCTAGCTTGAAGGACCCTTCCGGTCGCCTCGCACGGTGGAGCCTACGACTACAAGAATTCGACATTCACGTCGTTTACAAGTCCGGAAGAAAACACTCTGACGCCGACTGCCTGTCTCGTGCCCCCGTGGACCCGCCGCCGCAAGACGACCAGGATGATGACTACTTCTTGGGAACCATAAGTGCCGACGATTTCGCTGAACAACAGCGATCCGACCCGGAACTCAGAGGCCTTATGGAATACCTCGAGGGCAAGAACGCCGTCGTTCCGAAAGTGTTCAAGCGAGCACTGGCGTCGTTTTTCTTACGCAACGGCGTTCTCCAAAAGAAGAACTTCTCGCCACATCGAGCCAAATACCTTCTCGTGGTGCCTCCAGAATTGCGACCAGAAGTCCTCGAGGCCCTGCACGACGACCCGACAGCAGGACACCTCGGTGTTTCCCGAACGCTGGCAAGAGTACAGGAAAAGTACTACTGGCCGCGTCTTGCCGCCGACGTCACTCGCTACGTAAGGACATACCGAGACTGTCAGCGACGCAAGACACCGCCAACAAGACCAGCGGGCTTTCTTCAGCCGATCGAGCCACCTCGGCGACCGTTCCAGCAGATCGGGATGGACCTCCTGGGGCCGTTCCCAACGTCGACTAGCGGTAATAAGTGGATTGTCGTAGCTACCGACTACCTGACCCGCTACGCCGAAACAAGGGCCCTACCTAGAGGCAGTGCTGCCGAGGTAGCGAAGTTCTTTGTTGAAGACATCGTTCTGCGTCATGGCGCCCCAGAGGTCCTCATCACTGACAGAGGTACGGCGTTTACAGCGGAGCTAACTCAGGCGATCTTGAGGTACAGCCAGACAAGCCACCGCCGGACCACTGCCTACCACCCTCAAACCAATGGCCTCACCGAGCGGCTAAATAAGACCATCGCCGACATGCTCATGTACGTTGACGTCGAGCACAAGACGTGGGATGCCATCCTTCCGTACGTGACCTTCGCATACAACACCGCTGTGCAAGAAACGACGCAGATGACGCCGTACAAGTTGGTCTACGGACGGAGCCCGGCAACGACTCTCGACGCCATGTTACCAAACGTGACCGACGAGGAAAACATCGACGTGACCACCTACTTACAACGTGCCGAAGAAGTTCGACAGCTCGCCCGCCTGCGCATCAAGTCCCAGCAGTACACCGACAGCCGTCGCTACAATCTTCGACGACGCTTCGTGGAATACCAGCCCGGCGACCGTGTTTGGGTCTGGACGCCGATACGCCGACGTGGGCTTAGCGAAAAACTCCTTCGGCGATATTTCGGGCCATACAAGGTTCTTCGACGCCTCGGCGCTCTTGACTACGAGGTCATCCCGGACGGCATTACGAATTCTCAGCGACGCCGCGCACGACCTGAAGTCGTCCATGTCGTGCGCCTTAAGCCGTTTTTTGCGCGTTAGCGAACCTGGGGACTCTACTTTTCCTTGTTATTGTAATGTATTTATGTATGCACTTGTTTTTTTCTCCCTTCTTTGTTCTTTCACAAGCATCGGGACGATGCTTTTTTCAGAGGGGGGCAATGCCACGCCCACTTCTTGTCTTGTTTTGATGTATTCAGGTTTGACCGGCAGGAACGGTTATCAACGCTCGACGCTGTCCGCGAAGTAATGTTCTAGAAGCGTCGCGATCGTAGTAGATCAGTTTGTTAAGATAGCGCCCCGCACGCGAATGTTCCAGCTTTGTCTAGAGATTACGCCGCCACCAGCGATATTGCTGGAAAGTTCGATAGCGCCTGTATAAAAGCGGACACGCGTGACCGCTTGTCAGTTGATCGACGGACGACGCCCTGTTCGCCGCTATCATTGTACAGCGTGTATTGCTGTAGTTATAGCTCTCATTTTCCGGCCATAAGTTCGGCCAAATAAACAGTTTCATCCCGCAAACGCCGACTGCTGTCTTCGTCGACGTCACGACCACGTGACAATATTCTGAATAGAACACTGAATTTATTCCACACCACTAGTCTCTCAGATTGTTCTTGTATTTTATGCATCTGCGAAATCCCTTGGGCCAGAACGCTAAGTGCACCGTACCGATGTGTTTATTTTTATATTCCAACTGTTTTTTTATCGCAGACGAAATATCTCGTCGAGTGGCTGGTTTCACTAGACCTGGATCTTCTGAACGAGACAAGACTGGCAAACGTTGACCCGGTCAAGATGATGGTGCGCGGCTCTCTTGAACTCGGAGTGCATGCCGTGATTTGCATTTTTTTCAGTCCGAAGCACTTTCTGAATAACAAGAGAATAATCCAGGTACGCAATCGAATCCTCCTTGAACGTAGCAATGCAATAAAGGTAGCATCAGCGTATGTGGCCACTACAGGCGCCCGGGGCGGTAGCAGTTTGTTTATATGAACATTCATTACGGTTCGTAAAACGTAAATTCGCATTTTGGCATCAGCATCAACCCATATATCCTTTCCAACTCTGACTATCAGGGTTGCCAGATTCAGGGTTGCCAGATTTGGCTGCTTTGCGCCGATTTGACTAATTTTCTGGGCTGGTGGCGGCAGAAAAAACGTCTTGGCTATTTGGCTACTTTGTGGCTACTTCCTTCTTCACTCTATTTGAACAAAAAATTGTCCGCGTATCTGCGTGCTTCGCTGCAAATGTGTAAAGACGATAGAAGAGGCGCTGTGTGAGATATGGACGCCATCTGGCAATACGTCGGGAAACATGAGTGCTGTGTTGCGTGCTGGTAGTCCCGGCGCAGCAGCAGGCGAAGACCGGCGGTGACCAACGCGACCGGCGGGGACGCCAGCCAGCCCGAAAACGCGGTTTGGCGCGAAGCGCTGAAGCAGAGAAACGTCCGCACTGAACGAGTACTCTCCACACACTCTTTTATTTACACGTCGCCTGGGTAAAACAGGAACGCCAGAGCGGCGCCACAAACCGGCAGCCTGAAGGCCGCCCACAACGCTGCTTTTTCATTTTTTAAATATTTTTTTTCACCTTCTTGGCCTTCTCAAAACTAAAGTTTTTCAACACCAACCCATGGCATTCGTACAGTGCAATACAGAACCGAAACCGAAACACAACCATGAGCTCGTGCGAAGGGCACGGAGGAAGGCAAATTTCAGCGCAGTCGCATTTTCAGCTTGTTGAAACAGCGCTCACTAGACGACGACGAAGTAAAAGAAGGCACAGGACAGGCAGCGCCTGTCCTGTGCCTTCTTTTACTTCGTCGTCGTCTAGTGAGCGCTGTTTCAACAAAGATGAACGCATACCAACTCGCTCAAGCTTCCATTCTTATGCATTTTCAGCGCAGCTTAAGAAACTAGGGTCCTTAAAATTACGTATGTATGCATTTTCTATTAAAGGAACACGCCACCTAATACTTACCTAGTGATGTTGCACCTCAGATATGCACGATATTTACTTTTTGATCGACAACGTTCACAAGTATGAACAGCCGTACCAGTTCAAGACGGCTGGCCCTTGGGCAAGTGGTTCAACTTTGGCCGAGTGGCTGAATCGAGGGACGTGCCGACAAACAGAAAGACAGACAGACAGAAAGACAGACCAAAATTTCTGCGTTTAAGTTCCCCAAGAAAGACTATCGTCTTTAAAATATCAATATCTGGCGACGTCGCAGCCACTGGCGTTCGAGTATGCGGTGTCAGAACATGGTGCCCCACCCATGTTTCCAACTCAGAAAATTGAATTTGGCACTTGCATTACACAAAAGAAAAGGATTTTGGAAAGATCGCTGACAGTCGGGGAAAACTGCTGCGTGGCGCCTCATTTCGCAGACCACCTATTGCTGAACGTGTATTCAAACGGTAATTGGTAGTGAGCAGGGCAATCGAAAGTGCTCCGCGTCCAGGGCACTCTGCAATCACTGCCATTGGAAATCAGATACCAGAGGAACTTCTTGTGTAATCTGTTAAGCCTTGTGTCATCACGCTAGAAATGATGGCGAAGCTGCATTTTATGCTTAAATTCTAGAAGCTGCGATTCCTAGGACGCTCATGCTGTGCTCATTTTATTGTCACCACGGCTGTTACTTCTAGTCCTTTTAAGAAGAGTTACGCAACACGTGGAAATAAATGTCATTTTTAAAACAGCGCAGCAAACTTCGTCATGCTGCGCAAAATGATTGCTAAAGTAAAAAGTCTTTGATTGAATCTGAGCAATTTTGATTTTGGAGGATTTTTATGCTGCACTTATTTAAACTTTTGTCAAAAGGCTTTTCTATTTGGTCAGTTGAATAAAAAAATGTCGCACTTTTAACCCACGCGTGCCTACTTTTGGCTACTTTTACTCCATTTGGCTCCTTTATGGCTGGTTTTTCCGCTTTTCTGGCTATTTCTTGTCTTTTCGACCTGGCAACCCTACAGGGAATAACGATCTCTCACCAATGTTGTTCTAACGAAGTACCAAGCAGACTGCTTACAAGTGCGCGTTACGTGGCTAAAGTTGTACTGGTGAAGAACGCACTTGAACATTTCTGAAGCAACAGTGAAAACATTAGGTTGTGCAGCAGTGTGTTGGCATTTGTAAAACAAGAAAAAAAAGGAGCAGCAAGGAAAACGCAGGTACCCTGAAGAAACGATTTGCTGGAATTGTGGTCGGAATGAGCGCTCATTGGTGGTTAACAATTGAATTGAAGAAATTATATTTAGTTCACGTATGCTGCAGCCTATTTCTTATGGTTTTTCTATGAATGTTCATGCCCTTGTTAATAAGCATGATTCGGCCCATTTTAACTGCGTAAGCATTTCTATGGCAAGTTAAGAGCGTAACTCTTCGTG
Source organism: Rhipicephalus sanguineus (assembly GCF_013339695.2). NCBI lineage: Eukaryota > Metazoa > Arthropoda > Arachnida > Ixodida > Ixodidae > Rhipicephalus > Rhipicephalus sanguineus. Next base: position 96,421,386 of record NC_051179.1, read on the forward strand.
CGTCCATACATCGTAACGCGATATTTGTTATGAAGAAATAAATGCAGTCGAAACCGGGAATAATGAAACCGCGCCACAACAAAATTTTCGCGAGAACGAAATACTTTCCTGTCCAAGGCGAACGCCCATTCGATTTGATGCATCTCGCTTTTCAAGACAACGGAATGTGGCTAATCTGAAGTCCATCAACAACAAAATTCACCAGATGTTTCTCCGCACATCATTTCCGCGCGCATCATCAGCATACTCCGAAACGCGCTGAGATGGATTTGCTCCAACCATTAACTGCTTTTAAACTACTACCGCGTTACGCTTGCGCGGGTGCCGCCTTATTGTATAAAAAAACCGGCCCGGTGCTGGAAACAATCACACGCACGGGACGTTGCCATTACCACCATGTTGTTTGTTCAGACTGCTTGTTTTTTAGGAGCTGGCTCGCCAGGTTCTTAAGCTGGGGCAATGTCTCATGTCGTAAGCGTAACCTTATGCCATCTTCGAAAAATCGCACTGGTGCGCACCGGGGCACCCAGGCGCTACGACGATTGGACGAAACGGCGCACCAGGGCGCCCCGGTGCGCACCAATGCGATTTGTCGAAGATGCCATTAGTTTCATAGGCGACCGCTACAGGCGCAGCTCGCGCGAAAGAGAAGTCTTCTTCCTCTTCTTCTTCGAGCTCCTTGATGGTGATAATAACGCAGGAAAAACCACATTTCATCGATTTTCTCGACCACACGTTCGGCCATCAGCTGCAAGGTCTGCGATCGCTTGTGGTTCGGCAACAACCTGCACACAATCGCTACTATAAAAAACGTGTGACGTCTTTATACGACAGAAGAGGAATTGTACGGAGTATTCACGGTTTACCCGATTATCTCCGTGCCAGCTCCTCAATCATCATTCACTTCGGGGATATGGCGCGATTTTTTCTATGCGCACCGGCGTCGTTGTTCGCGACAGCGACACCGAAGCTCGCTGTTTGCCGTTCTCGGGCTACTGTGCAAAAAGCTGTTTCGGTCGGTTTCTCTAGCTGCTCGAAGAGTGGAGCCAGTACCGATTACAGCGTCGTACTGTGGCAGCTGCACAACAACGGAGTACCTCTCGAGTGTTCATGATAGCTGAAGTATCCACGCAGATGCATCGTTAGTCACTGCCTTTATTTCGGAAACTTGAGCATCGTGGTAAATTTCATCGAGGATTCTGACATCGCTGCTGATCCGCAAACCATGTTTCAGGAAGTAACGCCGAACGTTTAACTCTTAATACGCGTAGTCTTTACATTAGCCGACAAAAAAGTACTTAAATTTCTATCGGAAACCACCTAGTATGGCGTTCTTTCACAAGTGAACGGCAGGCGAGACATAGTTCTTCGCGCGGAGCCAACATTTTTTCTTGGGTTCTGATTACAGGCTCGTGTTTTTGTGCAAATGTTTTTGGCACCATGTGTTCGCATAAAATGTTGATTTGTTCAGCGGGTAAAAGCGCTACGAGACAAGGACTATATTGTTTGATGCCTTCCAGAGCCGTCCTTGTTCTGATATTGCAATAAAAAAAGCTGTGTTACCTTCAAAGCATTGATGTATTGATGTTCGTACCATGATTGCTTCTAAAGAATAAATATCATTTCGTTGTATCGCTACTTGCGCGCGGCCATGTAAAATACTTTAATTATACAGAACCGCAAATCCCAGTCTGACTGTGACAATGAACGCTTGAAGAAAATGACTGCGGTCATTTCCTGTTTATGTAAACTTTTGCTTTCAGCCTGCAACTGTTCCTCTTGCTTTGGGGCGCTGTAAATATAGTTTTTTTTCTCGCCACGTGCACTTCAGAAGCATTACAAACTTTCGTGTCTTCTTGTTCATTTACAGCTTGATTACGTTGAAGACCAATTTTTATGGAAATTATTTCAGCGGAACATGAACGATTATACGAAATTTATGTTACTGTATGGTGCGCAGCCACCTCTTGACAAAGAACTCGCTGCGATGATAAAAGCGTACGACGACGAACGTGAGGCGCATGCTTTTTTCTTCTTGCAATGCTGGTTGTCGCGTATGGTGCGCATGTTTTTTCTGAGACGCTGCTACGTGTGAATGTTTGCCATCTTGCTTCTATGCAATTACCAATATTCGTGCTGCGTTGTGACTCATTACCTGCAATTCGATCATTACTACGTTGCTCTGTGAGATCGGTTTCAAACATGAAGTCTTTCGCAGGAACCGTTGCGACCGGAGAAATCCGGCATAAGAAATCCGGCATAAGATGCTTCGCATCTAAAAAATTAGCGCAGCTTGCACTAGATCGTGCGAAGCTGAATCACAGCAGACCCCATGGGTACCTAGCTGATCCTGGCTTTTACCTTCTCAACTCTCTCTTTGCCACGTCTTGCTATACTACACTATACTACACTACACTATACTATACTACACTACACTACACTATACTATACTATACTATACTATACTATACTATACTATACTATACTATACTATACTGTACTATACTATACTATACTATATCATACTTTACTACACATGGCTATGCTTGCTCTCGCCAAGAATTTCTGTCTTTCTCCTTCTCTCTCTGTACTCGTTCTTTCGCCCATCGACATTGACTGATGATGCATTAACCTCAACTTATCTCATACCCTTTTCATTTGAACTGCTAATACGTTCAATTTCCATCCGGACTATCCGGAGCCGAAGGAACCCTTCTCTGCCGCCTGTGGATTGGGGTGTCATTCACGAGCAGCTACAAAACGGAGCTGCACTGTTCAACCTTCAACCAGATATTGTTAGGCTTGAAGCTGGACTGGTATTATCGTGACTACCTACCATATTCATCCTGCGGCTTTGAGGAAAAGCAGATTTAACGTTAGGCTTTCCTACCGTGTTGTTTGCTCAAAATTACTCCGCCAATAGCTCTATTGTAGACAGCCCGCATGTAGACGTACTGAACTTGTGATTTGATATGCCAGAAGCATAACATGATCTGTCACGCCCCAGGTGGAGGGCTCCGGAAATTTCAACCATCTTGCGATTATTAACGTGCACCTAAATCTATGTACACGGGCCTCTAGCATTTCGCCTCCATCGAAATGCCAGAGGCTGGGCCGGGATCAGACCCGCGTATTTCGAGCCAGCAGCGATTGCTCCACCGCGGATATTTGCAGTGTACCTGTGGCGTGAAGACAAAGCAAGACGGAAAATATTGTTACCTTTATTCGGCGCTTTCGCTTGTTCAAATCATGTTATTCACTTTTCAATAATAAATACTCAATTCTAGGTATTGCCTTTGGTTTACTTTGTTACAAGTCTGCCACTGGCTGCATTGGCCACATTAAGCTTGAGTTTTGGTTCTTTTTGAAGTCTACCCAGTGGCAACCCTGCTTACAGAGCACAGGATCGCCACTGGTAATTCACGGCCTCAAAACATGGAGGAATTTTTACATTGTAGCGGTCTATTTGCCTTCCTTCTTTGTTAGGAATTTGCGTTGTATACTTGGGTTAACCACTAGCGAAACGTTTTCTGTAACTCCTTGTGTGCTCTGCAAGAAAGTCGAAGTATTCGAGTTCGGTTTTCTAGGATAATGTCTAATCTCCTTTTTTATTCTTTCTGTAGTTGACACCATCGCGTCAAACACAGTTAGTGAGCATATATTCCAGTCCATTGCTATTGACAATCTCGGAAACCTCACAGAACCACACGTCTCTTCAGGTAAGGGGAAGGTTTGTGCCTGTGTGGTTTCCACTTTGAGTGACTTTGAAGTTCATCCTGTCTGAACAAATCATTGCCACGTAATGCTTATTTGTAGAAATATTTCGGTTAATAGGTCCTTCGCCTTTCACCAAGAAGCTGAGGGAGACCAGGAGAAAAAGCTGAGAAGCAGCTTGACTACAGCTTCTATCCCCAAATGTACACTTAGACAAGCTTACAGCAAGCTGGTACACATCAACAGCCTTATGAACTGGGTAAATAGATAATAAAAGGATAGAGAAACAGGAGTATAAGCAACAATGCAAGGTATTGTGATTGGAAATATAATAAGAAAGCACTGCAACAACTTATATTACAAAAAAAAAACACTAGTAACTACAGAATCTAGTGTTGCACTTGCACATGCGAAAAGAAGCTAACACTGCGTTAGGTTTATGAAGAAATTGCACCGACAACAGGTATGAGAACATGAATGGACCCTGATTTCCAAGTTAATAAAACGAAAAGAACATTTTAAATTCTGAGAAAACAGTACGCCGCTCTTTTCTGGGAGATATTTACGGTGCAATGTTCTTAGTGATGCATAAGTTTCTATCCGGTGGCTTGCGACTTAACATTTGTGTCCCGTAACTGGTTCGACATAATGTTACTTTCCAAGACTCTGGATGACGTACTGAATATTCATGAATTCTGATTTCAAAGCAGGCGAACAAGCAGCATCGCATTACGAAAACGCGATGCGGAGGGATGATGGAGTGCAGCGTTATATATCTGTCTCAACAATTTTTTTCTTAAGTGAGTGTAGGTGGTAAATTCGTGGAAGTCGCAGATCCCTATACATGATGGCATCAGATTACATGGGAGTAAAAGAGTGAGTCATAAGTAATAAGTTTAACACACCTGGGGATGGTTTGTCTGTTAAGGTAACTTATCCCTACGATGCTAGATAACATGTAAAGCGTAACTAACGCTGTCGCACTAAGACAATGTTTCCGAAAATATTACACCAAGCATCTTAAATGCTTCAACTGTGTCTATTGTTGCGCCTTTATATACTAAATCTGCATCGGTGACCACATTCCTGTTTCTTAAGCGGAAAAATATAGCTTTTGTTTTGGTAGTCTTAATCTTTATTGCAATGTAATCGGTTCACTAAGCCAGCTGCGTTAATGTTTTCTTTGCCCTATCGATAGTGTCAGATATACATATACCGGTGGAAAGCAAAGTCGGGTCGCCGGCGAAACTTACAAATTTCGTGCTCCTATCAGTACTTACAAGTGCCATTTATGTACAAGTTAAAGGAAATGACCGAACCTGCATGGCACGTAAATATGTGTGCAACAATTATGGCACCTAAAAACTGAAACATGACAATCCATGCGGGCAGAATGACTAGCTACACTCCAGTCGTATTTTCCGGAAAGAAGCAGACAATGTTGCTCACAATAATAGTTGATTGCGTAGAAAGCGTAAAGCTACTCGAATTTTTCGATACATTAGGAGTATATCACGGACAGCTCGGCCTAGAGAGCACGCGCCGGTTTACACAAATCAAATCAACGTGACTGTGAAAGTATACGGCGCAGTTTATTAAGTCGACGTAAACATATGTCTTTCACAAAAACCTCACTAACAAAAAATGCTGTTGGCCACGTCTGCCACCTAGCGTGAAATGTATATCATGTTCGCGGAACATTAGGAGTTATCATTAGCCAGAACAAACACGAAATGCTGGCATACATTGCCTGAAGCAGGTTTATTTTTGCCTCAAATCATATATAGAAAACGACATGGTCTAAACAGAGCTGCAGATATGGATAGCTACTCAAAATTCTCAAGAAAACTTGCAATGCTTGAATGGCATGATGAACAGCAGGACCAGAAATGAGCAAACACATCTCGTTGCCTTTCAGTGGAGTCAATAAGGGCTGCAATATTAGTCACGTGGAGATACGGAGGTATCGGGAGTGGCACCGAAGGAAGGGGACCCGCTATCGTGATATTGCTCAACTTTCGGAGCCACTGCAGAACCTATGCACCTGCCTGCTCAACAGGGGCGTAGCCAGAAATTTCTTCCGGGGGCGGGGTTCAACCATACTTTATGTATGTTCGTGCATTCGTTTGTATGTGTGTGTGTATATATAGGCAAGCAAAACTAAAAAAATCAGGGGGGTTTGAACCCCCGAACTCCCCCCCCCCCCATTGGCTACACCCCTGCAGCTCAGGCCCTCGGCCTATCAGATCCGCCTGAAGCATGAAGCATCCGATGTGCTGCTACGTAAGCGGGCACAAAGAGCGCATTGGGAGAGACGATGAATGCCACATCGTTTGATACGGCGAATCAAAGGCCTTGCTCTTTTAAGTTTTCCAAGAGAAAAAAATGTTTTAGGCGATTTGAAAAGCTCCCTGTGAGCTGATACACTGGCTACCAGACAGACCGTACTTGAGAGCTTTGCAATCTCGTTTATAACAACGTTATCATACATAGCCTTAGTTCGAAGGTGTTGGATGTCCAAAGGCGCTTATAAAGTGCACGTAGCCGGGGTTCTTAGCGCCGCACACGATGGTCCAAATGGACCTTGACGGCACTAAAGCCTCGCCCGCCGGTGTCGCAATCACAGTTGATGAGTATGTCTCACTTCGAGCTTTCGAACTGCAAACGCCCATTGAGATCTAGGCACTTAGAGCCACACTCTTTGGGAAGCCTATTCTAATCGCTTTTATCTGAATATCAACAACTTAGCCATTACTTTTGCGTGCACTCCAAAGCATCATGGATGAGCTTTCTAAACCACGTGTAGAGCCTCTCGGATATATCCCGTTGTGCTTAGAGGTTGCTACTAATATAACCTTTAACATTTCCCCAAGCCCGTCATTATTAAAAAACGGGCCTACGCCCTGCAGCCTTGCACACTAAACGTACTCATCTGTGAGCGTAACTATCGCGTCTAGTAACTTAAATCACACATTGAATGGAGAATTATTACGAACCCCTGCGTGAGTGACCAGTTCCTTACAGTTTTAGATTCAGCAAAACAAGAAAATTGTGCACCGCAGGTTCTTCAAGGGAAAGCGGGTTTAGCCAAGTGTCTACTCTTGCGAGAAGTCGCATATTAACGCCGGTGCCACATCGACTCTTCTTTAGACACGCACTTTCTGGTGACTCAAACACATTGTTTTTGAAGCGGCAACGAGATGTATTGAGAAAACTAGAGATGAATATTAGAGACCGCCTCCTTGAGTGGAGGAGCAGCTAAAACCATGCTAAACACACTTAGCACTACGCGTCGTTACGACCACACGTAGTGGTCTCGCTGGTGCGCACTGGAGAGGCGTTTCTGCCATGTAACACGGATCGTGCACGCCCACTTGGTACTGTGAACAAGGGGCCCAGAGGTGCCTAGAAAAGCCGAAGCTTCTAGCTGAGGCTATTATGAGCTACACATTTTGGTGGCGGCGATGTAGTTGCCCAAAAATCTAAAAATTCCTAGAAACATTCCTCCCGTAGGAAGCTAGCGTTTTGTCCTTGGCTTTGATTCGTTTCTCAAGTACCCTGCGAGCTGTGTAGTGCTCGTGAGACCAGAATGAAAACTTCGATGGGACTTGGATCACGAGCAGTACAAATCACTTATATTTCAGATATTAAGCCGACTACCAGATCATATGTACGCAAACTTGCTTCTCAGGTAATACGCGACTCCGCAATGTAATTCGAGGGCGTATGTCATAAATACTAGGGAAGATCTGAATGTATTATATGCTGCGTATCGCAGACGGACTTCCATGCAGCAGCACTACACTATCTCAATAATATTACTTGTTTGCCTTCTCCGTCATTCCATTATTTGCAGACGAATGGCGCGCCTTTATTGCGGACTACACCAATTGCACCTATACGGCTTCGGACTTCATTTACTACCGAGAACATGCAATTCAAGTCCTTGTGAAAATCTTCACGTCTATAGGTGTAGAAGGGCTACAATATATGGTCGCCTGGAAATTCTATTCGCACCTGGTTCAGTTCACTGAGCCTTACATGTTTCTTCGTGATAGGCCTGCCAGCGAGGTTTGTTACGAGCACGTTAGAAACGTGATGGGGCTGGCGGTCCTCAGCCCCTACTTTCATTCAGGTGAGTCGACTACATTGTGCACATTCACTGGCGTTCACTTATGCGCCATTATTATATCGTTGCCAAAAGATGCAAAATAGGATGCGACCTAAACAGCATGTTGAAGCGAGGTTCTGCTGCGTCAGTCACCAGGGTTGCCGCTGACTTTCGAGTAAATGTCGCCCAACGACGAACAAAAGTCGCCAAATCCCGCCATTTTTTTTACAAATTTCGCCCAAAAATGTCGCCATTCTAGATGTGTGCGACATACGTAGTAATAAAAATTTTCACTCACGTATAGCCCCGTAGAGTACAGTACCATCCAAGACCCTTAAATTATATTGACGTTTCTCAATGCCAGTCGTATCGCCCGCTTCACCATGTGAGTGCATGGTGCTGCTTCTCCGACTAGCCGCAAGTTGTGTGTGGTGGCGCACAAGGGTGGATGAATGAAACGCTCATGATATCCTTCCATCCCTGTCCGCTCGTTTCAAAGGTAAAAGTGTGGTAAACCTTGGGCGAAAACCGTGAAAGCGTTGTTTTTAGTCAGCATTACGTACCCTTAGATGAATTAAAAGGATTAAAAGTTTTATTGAAGATAACACAACAGAATTCTTACAGGAGCCGATAATTAGTGAATCTTACACCTTTTCAGTGTGAACTAATATGATACAGGACGCCACCGACATTTTCTTATAATCACTTGTATCTACACGCGTCAATCCGATGCGTAATTAATGAATAGGATAGACAATGTAAAATGTTACATAGCAACTGTTTTCACTGCACACGCTCAGCGAGAACAGTGGATGGAAAATGCCTCAATACTTATGTTCTTATTGCACGAATAGCCGCGTATCCACCTCTCTTCGCTATTCTAAACAGTCTTTACGAGCTGAATTGGGGATATTGCAAGAGTGAATAAGTCGTCAAGCTATTCAGAACAGTTGGAGCTCTGGTGGAAAAAATGGTCGGAACACGCGGCCAATCCGTCGTCTAGCTCCTTCAGAAGCGAAACATTAGAGAAGCTTAAGGCGCCTAAAGCCATATAGTCAAACACTGCCCCCTCGTGGTTTGCAAGGCAGTCCGCTGACTTACATTTTGCTAGAACGTCGCTGGGGGACGTTCCAGTACGTCCTGCATCCAGATGATTTGAGGAGATACACACGAGTTACAAGAACGACATACCGAATGACGCGTAATGTGCGCATTCTACTCTTGGGTCTAAAACGAAAAAAAAAAATACAGAAAATGTTGCCACTCATTCATTGGCAAGACACTGAGCTTAAGATGAATAACTCAGCGGAGACATAAACCAAAAATCGCCAAACATTCGCCATTCATAATGTTAGGTCGCCACGGGCCTCTCAAATTCGAAAAGTAGCCACCGTTGGCAACCCTGTGCGTCACCTCGAGTCACAGCGACGTCAGTGAGCGCCGTAATATTTCCAGCACTCGTCACGCCACTGTTGCAAGTGGGGCGAACCAACATTCCTGGGCCATGGCCTCCGAGCTTGCGCACCGGGAGGCTTACCTACCGGCGCGCGAACGCCGAGCCTGGGCTGTCATATTTGGATACACGAGTGAGGCGTTGGACGAGTCATAGCTAAAGCGATACTTCGGAAACTGAGTAAGGCGCAGGGGAGCGTGTTCAGTGTCTTTTCTTTTTTATTTCATATCCTGCATATTTTCATTATATTTAATCTACTTAAATGTCACAAACTCGATCGTGCATCACCACAATGTGTACAGTGTGTGAGTGCGCACTGCGGAAGCGAACACAACAGGTACGTACAATCTCACATGGTACAAAACATCTGAGGTGTGTGCTCGAGGGGGCGCAATGTTTCCATCACATACCACCTGTCAAAGAGTATAGCGCTGTGTGGGCACCGCATATTGCAAGTTGCGCATCACAGGCAAATGAAAATTCATCTCTTCCACATGCACCACGTAAAGATTTATTTCCAGGCGTGAACTTCCAGTCGTGCCTGAAGTTTCGCAGCAAATACTTCTTCAGAAGATGCATGTACAGCTATGCGCCCCGCTACTGAAAGCGTGTAATCACGTGGTATCGTCCGCAATACAATTCATTGATTCCTTTCGGAAGTGACTTCTGCGAACTGATTCCTTTAAACGTTATGCTTTAGAAACTTCGCATGATATAGGCCCCCAGAATGTGCAGAATCTGCCGGAATTTTTCTTTAAAGCGACTAGATGGCGACATATGCCTGACATCAGTTTTATCACGTGTAGCATATCTGTTGCAAGTATTTTTGAGCACCACAAAGCTGATCCTGAAATGCCGCTAGGCATTGCTAAAATAGCTAGATTAGAAGCTATATTCATTAAAGGGGTTAGAACATTAGCTCAGTTAAATTTTCGATGGCTAGTTGAGTTTTCAAAAAGCTAGATAGAGCAAATGTAGCTAAACTTCAAACACTCACTACCATCCATCTAACGATCACTTAGGCATACTTATATCTACCAACCACAAACATTAAACGCCGGATGTACATTTACCCCACTTAGCCAAACATACTCTGGATTTCATAATTGCAGCATTCGTAACAATTACATCGCGGCTCTAGCACGTAAGACCCCATCAAATAACGTAATAACAGTAAACGGCAAACCAGGCTTTCGCTATTCTGCTACTGTGACACTGCAGAAGAAGTGATGCAGCAAAGAGTCTTCGTCACAATGCCTTTAATAGAAATGGCAATAGAAGCAGGTTAATGCGCAAGTACGGAGAGAAATGACGGCACACTTCAGCAATCTGCAATGTCGACGGTTAGAACGCGTCATTTCAAAGCCGTCATCGTGAGCCTATTGTAGTTCGCCTTTCATTATGATCACCAATTCCTGCATGCCCTGACGCACGAGTACATTCGATTCTACACCTGCAAATACCTTACTTTCATCAGCACTACTAATCATCTTCCTTCGTCGGCTATGTTCTCATCCTGGTTCTCGCTCTAACGGGCGAGCGGATATCTGGCCTAGGGACTGCGCGCCAAGCCCATCCACTCCTTTTGCTTGATGAAAAAGAGAGTGAAGGATACCCCTGCTCTTTTATGACCCACTCAGCTGTGTCCTTACCTCCTAATTAAACGCCTATAATTTCCTGTTCCATCGCACGCTGCGTGGCCTTTAACTTTATCACAGGTTTCTTTGTTTTCCTCCAAGTTTCTTGTCCAAAAGTTGGTAGTGGTGAAACATCACGCTTTCTTTTCGTTAGCTTTAAAGACAGTGATAGTGTCAGCGGACAGCAGCAAACCATGCGTATATTAAAACGGACTCGTGAGTAGACCACTCAATCGTCGTATGTCTCTAACATTTTGGGGGGTTGTTGTAGTGCTTAGAAATTTGCTAGAACTTAGGAAATGCGCATGTTCCTCTTTGTCTGATTGGTCACTAAATGATAAACAGAAAATTATTGATCTCTGCGAACGCTTAATTCTTGTAAAATTTCGATTTCTATCGGTATTAAAACGAACAAATTACGGTGACGTGTGCCGGCTATCTGCTGACACAGACACCACAGAAGTTCAATAGCCTGAACACAATGTTGCCTCGACATATGACGATCTGTTAAAGGTACCGTAGCTTTTGTGTGATAAGGTGCATGGTCCTTGCTTTGACTAATATATTTTTTTCTTTATGCGGTGAATTTCATTCTCAAGGTGTCTAACGCTATGCTTTGAAATCGCTTTAGCGTGCGAGAGAAAAAAAAAACAATGATAGATATCAATATGCTTAGGTAATGCCATATAACACTGTGTCATACTACACCCAAAAGAGGTTCGTCTAAAGCGATGTGCTTGGATGATCTTTTCCTGAACAGAGATTCGACCATACATGGTATTCGAGGCGAAGGACATAGTGTACGACGTTCGCGCTGCATTCATCAAGGCCCTGCGATTGTCCACCTGGCTCAGCAGCGACTTTCGAGCAGCTGCTGTAAAGAAGATCATGGACATGAAGTCGTACGTGGCAAGTCCCGGACGTCGATTAGAACCTGACTTCGTCGAAGCATTTTACAGTCAGTATTCATAAGTATGCGCATCCGTGATGCAGTACACACATGAGCATGTATAGGCGGAGCAAGGAGGAGGTGGGGATTGCTCCCCCTGATCACCTAAGAGAGGCCCCAAGTCTGCCCCAAAGCTCTGCTCAGTCTGGCCTCTCCCGCCATTGTTTAAAGAGCATGGTTGTTAGCATACATGTTTTTGATGCTAACGGCGGAGGAAGAACCCTGACGTTGCGTAACAAGAACTGCTAGCTTCTCGCTTTTAGCCCCGGAAAGCCGGATACCAAACGCAGGCCATAATAAGCACGTCATTGCTTTCATTTTCATTTTTTCTTCCATTGCTAAGATCACATTGGTTCGGGCTCGATCAATATAGGGAAGAAGGGGGGAGGCTGCGGTGGAACTTTCTTCCCTACCGTTCCGCCCTCTTTATTGAAGGATTCTCCGCACGCCTAAGGGTACATACCGGGTGTTTTTTTAGACAGTACGGATTTTTTATAAAAATACTGTGACAGTAAGTCTCTTGTAATTTTCGCCCACGCACTCCACGTCGAGACGGAAGATCTTTGCCGCAGTTAAAACGACACTGTTACTATTAATGAACAAAAACTCGTGAATTATCTTTTTAATCATTGACTTCAGGGCAGGTGTTTGTATTAGAAAGTTGTAGCCCGTACCAATTTATGGCATACTTATTTTTTACAAATCACAATAGTTGCACGTAGTTCGAGATGTTCAGCATCGAATGTCAAGGGCGAAATCGAAACTGATCGCATGAAGCGCCACCGCCCTGCTACATCATACCGGAACAACGAGTCATAAGGGAGCGACGAAATTTGAATGAAGGCGCGCCGCGGCCGTATGTTTTCGTTAAAAGCTGCAAGTCATCTCACTTGTGCCGACGCATCGCCTTATTTTCAAGCGTAGTGTTTGGTGGTTATCCGTATGTTTCTGACTGTGCACAAGAAGACCGGCACATCAACCTTTTCTTTGTCCGGTAAGTATAAAACTCAGGGGCTGCCACTTCGGTGCTTCTTCTTGCAGGAACGCGAAATAGTTCTTCGCGTCTCTTTATAGTTTAAGAATGAAAGGCATAAGCACTACCTATCATACACAAACATTAAGCGGTCTAGTTGTGTATTTCAGATTGCTTGCCGATTTTTCAGACCAAATTCTGCTTCTGCGCACCTTCATTCGAAATTCGTCACTTCCCTGTCACGTATTGTCCCGTGTTCCGCCGCACTTTGTGCGCGCCGGGCGCGATCACTTTCGATTTCGCCCTTGACATTCGGTGATGAGTATCTCGAACTACGTGCAACTTTCGTGATTTCTAAAATATGGGTGTTCCATATTTGGCCCGCACGACACTAATATAAACACCTGCCCTCAAGTCAGTCATTAAAACGATAATTAACGAGTTTTTCTTAATTAGTGACAACAGAGTCATTTTAACTGCGGCAAACAAACTTTTTCCGTCTCGACATAGTGTTCATGTGCGAAAACGGCAAGAGGCTTACTGTGATATGATTTTTATAAAAAATCTGCATTTTCTAAAAAGAAACACCATATATATATATATATATATATATATATATATATATATATATATATATATATATATATATATATACAGGGTGCTTATATACAGGCAACAATTATTACAGTACTTGTGCCAAGAGCAAGCCTGTCGTTTTGTCAGATCGATTTCATCTTCAATATCGCGAAGGAGGCATTACAAATTTTTTTCGTATTTTCCATATTAAAAGCCATCGCTATCACCGACGCTAAACACTCAGAGCACTGCCAGCCAAAAATGTCTCCTACTGCTTCTATTTCAGATATTCAGTTGGTAGTTTCATTGTAACTGGCACTGCTTTTATGCTGGTCGCTGCGTCGCACTTGCATGATACGACTACTAATATACTTTAATTAATGTGAAACATTTCTTCGCGGTCCAAATGACTTTGAGCGTATCTATCTATCTATCTATCTATCTATCTATCTATCTATCTATCTATCTATCTATCTATCTATCTATCTATCTATCTATCTATCTATCTATCTATCTATCTATCTATCTATCTATCTAGCCGCCTACGTGTGGAGGTTCTCGTGGTCGTCTGCTAAATTGGCACATACCAAAATTAGCATAGGAGGACATGAGTGTACGCCGAACACGATTAACAGGTCATCACATGAATAACCCGTTATGGCTATCGCGTGCATCTTCAAAACCTTTCTCTCAATCACGTGTGGTGCATACCCGCTTACAATGGGCCTTGGAAGATGGGCATGCGCCACACATACTATACAGTCAATACGAGCTCGTTACAGGGTCTTTACCCGACCCAATTACAAGCACTAGCGGGGCTCTGCCGTACAATACACGACGGGCACTTAGCAAAATGGCTGGGTTCGATTCCAGCTGAAACCGTTATGTTTATTCTTTGCGCCTTTCTGATTTTTCCCTCACCAACAACGCTTCCGACGCAGGTACCACATCTTCTTAGACACGAGCTCCTTGACACTATCCCGTTAAGCGGGTCATCTCCTATGTACGTGTAGTTCGCAATGTTTTCATTGGAAAGCTGCACACGTGTTTCCAGCATAGCTAGTCCCGTTCCTTGCGGACGATGCTCGTGAAGGTGCTTAGAAACGTCGTCCGAAAAAGATCCCAGGTCTCTAGTGCGGATTATCGTTTCTCGAACCACGTCCTCGCGGCGTGTTCTAGGTAGAAGTAGACGTGACACAGTTTTTGTTTGGCTTTTTGTGGGCGTCTGCAACATGAACAAACCAGCACCTTCACCAGATCTCACGTGGCTGTGACGCTAAATAAGGCAGCAGCCCGCGTGTTTAAGACAAAACTTTTTATTTGGTCGAACGTTTGCTCGGGAATCGAAAAGTCAATGTATAAGCAATACACGGTTTAACACTGATAGCGGCGAACAGAGCGTCGGCCGTCGGTAGTCTGATCATCGGCGGAGTGCGTCGTCTTTTATAAAGCAGTAATCGAGCCTTGTCACGTTTTCGCTCATGCTCGAGTAAGCTCTAGGATAAACTTGACTATTTGTGTCCGCGTAATCTTAACAGAATTACCTCAAGTACTCGCGAAGCTTTTCAAGCATTGCGGTGTGGTCTCCGCCGAGCGTTCCTAACAGTTTTTGTGGCCGCAACCCGGATACATTAAAATGATGTTTATAAACGCGCGTGGCAATATGCCTACTATAATAATAATAATAATAATAATAATAATAATAATAATAATAATAATAATAATAATAATAATAATAATAATAATAATAATAATATCTGGGGTTTGACGTGCCAAAACCACGACATGATTATGAGAGACGCCGTAGGGGAGGGCTTCGGAAATTTGGACTACCTGGGGTTCTCTGACGTGCACCTAAATCTAAGCACATGGGCCTCAAACATTTTCGCCTCCATCGAAATTGCAGCCGCCGCAGCCGGGAATCGATCCCGCAACCATCGGGTCAGCCGTCGAGCTCCATAACCACTAGACCACCGTGGCGGGGCGGAGCCCGTACCGAGTTTCGACGCGGGAACGGGAGGCCGTTAAGAAACAAGTCGATGAAATGCTACGCGACATCATCTAGCCGTCCAGCAGCCCGTGGGCGTGTCCCGTGGTGTTAGCGAAGAAGAAGGATGGGACTCTACGTTTCTGCGTCGTCTATTGTCGCCTGAACAAAATCACGAAGAAGAACGTGTACCCTCTCCCACTGATAGACGACGCACAGGATCGACTGCACAACGCAAAGTACTTTTCAGCGATGGACCTGAAGACCGACTATTGGTAATTCGAAGTTGGCGAGGGAGACCGAAAAAAGACTGCCTTTATAACACCAGACGGTCTGTCCGAGTTCAAGGTCATGCCCTTAGGTCTTTGCTCGGCACCTGGGACTTTACAACGCGCTATGGATACAGTACTGCTGGACTGAAGTAGCAGACGTGCGTAGTGTACTTGGATGACGTAATAGTGTTTGCCTCAAACTTCGACGAACAGTTCCGGCGACTCGAAGCTGTACTTCAAGCAATCAAGACCTCCGGACTGACCCTGAAGCCAGAAAAGCGCCGCTTCGCATACGCAGAGCTCCTGTTCTTGGGCTACGTCATTAGCAAGCCTGGAGTTGACTCCGAGCCGCGTGAAACAGCTGTTATAGCTGCCTTACGGCCGCCCACCGATAAGAAGGCCGTACGCCGATTTCTCGGCGTGTACGCCTATTACAGACGCTTCGTCAAGGATTTTTCTCGGATCGCCGAGCCACTTACTTACCTCACGAAGAATGGCGTGGAATTTAAGTGGGAAACGGAGCATGTCGAGGCAAGCACTGAAACGACGCCTGCAGACGCCTCCAATACTTGCGAATTTCGACGAATACGCTGATACGGAAACCCACACGGACGCAAGCAGCGTAGAACTCGGCGCCGCGCTTGTACAGAGATCTGACTGACTGGAAATGTTTATGAGTTATGCTCTCAGGTCGCTATCCACGGCGGAAGCCAACTATGCCACAATGGAAAAGGAGTGTCACGCCATGATCTAGCTGGGCTACATGCATGTTTCGCCCCTACCTCTACGGCAGGCCCTTCAAAGTTGTGAGCAACCACCGCGCTCTACGTTGACTAGCTGACTTGAAGAACCCTTCTGGTCGCGTCGTACGGTGGAGCTTGAGACTTCAAGAATTCGACATTAGCGTCATTTACAAGTCCGGAAGAAAACACTCCGACGATGACTGCTTGTCTCGTGCCCCCGCCGGCCCACCGCCGTAGGACGACCAAGATGATGGCTGCTTCTTGGCAAGCATAAGTGCCGACGACTTCGCTGAACGACAGTGGGCCGACGCGGAATAAGGACCTTGTTTAATGCCTCGAGGGCAGGACCGCGGTTATTCCGAAGCTGTTCAAGCAAGCACTGGCGTCGTTTTTCTTGCAAAACTGCGTTCTTCGTGTACCTTCTCCTGGTGTCTTCAGCATTGTGACCTGAAGTCCTTGAGGCCCTGCACGACGACCCGGCGGCGGGACACCTCGGTGTTTCCCGCACGCTCGCAAGAATACAGGAAAGATACTGCTGGCTGCGCCTTGCCGCCGACATCACTGGCTACGTAAGGGCATGCCGAGATTTCAGCGACGCAAGCCACCACCAACAAGACTAGCAGGCTTTCTTTAGGGGATCGAGCCACCTCGGCGACCCCTCAAGCAAATGAGGATGGACCTACTGGGGACGTCTCCAGCGTCGCCTTGCGGAAATAAATTGATCGTCATTGCTACCGACTACTACCGCTACACCGAAACAAGAGTCCTGCTTAAAGCCTGTGCCGCCGAGGTTGCCAAGTTTTTCGTTAAGAACATCGTCCTCCGTCATGGCGCCCCAGAAGTCCTCATCTCCGACAGAGGTACGGCTTTTACTGCTGACCTTACTCAGGCGATCTTGGGATACAGGCAGACAAGTCAACGCCGATCCACTGCCTACTACCCACAGAACAATGACCTCACGGAGCGTCTAAATAAGGCCATCCGCGACATGATGGCCATGTACGACGACGTCGAATGCAAGACGTGGGATGCCATCCTTCCGTACGTAAATTTCGCATACAGCACGGACGTGCAAGAAACGGCGCAGATGATCCCGTACAAGTTGGTGTATGGAAGGAACCCGGCAACGACGCTCTGCGCCATGCTATACCCAACATCACCAGCGAAGAAAACCTTGACGTCACCATCTAACTTCAGCGCGCCGAAAAAGCCAGACAACTCGCCCGCCTGCGCATCAAGAACCACCAAACGAATGACAGCCGTCACTACAATCTTCGAGGACACCACATGAAATACCAACCCGGCGACCTTGTTTGGATCTGGGCGCCAATACGCCGACACGACCTAGCGAGAAGCTTCTTCGACGATACTTCAGACCGTACAGGGTGCTTCGACGTGTCGGCGCACTAGACTACGAAGTTGTCCGCGACGGCATCTCAAACTCCCAGCGACGCCGGGCACATCCCGAGGTTGTGCATGTGGTGCGCCTTAAGCCATTCTATTCGCTTTGAAGAACCTGGGGGCTCTAGTTCTTGCTTACTTTATTATTCTTTCGTATTGCATGCTTTTTTAACTTCCATGTTCTGTTTTAAGCATCGGGTTGAGGCTTTTTCAGAGGAGGGCGTTGCCATGCGCGTTTGTAAGCTGTATATTGAGGTTTCGGCCACAAAAATTGTTAGCAACACTCGGCGCAGACCGCACCGCAACGATTGAGAAGCTTCGCGATCATTTGAAATCATTATGTTAAGATCACGCGCAGGACGCGAATAGTGGAGTTTATTCTAGAGCTTACGCGAGCACCAGCTATAATGGTGGCAGGTTCGATGACTGCTTTATAAAAGACGGCGCGCTCCGCCAGTGATCAGATTATCGACGGTCAACGCTCTGTTCGCCGCTCTCAGTGTAAATCGTGTGTGGCGGCCTCACGGTCGCATAGCATAAGCCAGAGACCCTTTCCCAGCTTTGACTGTCGGTGAAATCGTATCGCGTTTTGTGCGGGAAAGGGAAGTGCTGCGAGGCCGTGCAACCGAGCCGTAGAGGCTGAACGATCACGGAAGTAAAGTTAGTTGTTGCTTGTCCTTCAGGGACGCACTACTCGCTTCCGTATGCTGATTCCCAGCTGCGCTCGCGTCCCGCATAGCACGTGCATTGCTTTTACAGCCGCCCAAATGTTGAACTGGCGTGCGTGAGTGGAGACGTTTTAGGGGCGTAGCTCCTCTTAGGGCTCGTTCACACAGCCGTCAAACGCTCCGTCACGTCAACGTCACGGCGCCGATTTCCGTCACGGGAGAGGGTTTTCGAGACGTTTTCTCCGGAAAAACGGTTGAAGGCGTCGTAGAGCAGTGCTCTACGTTTCCGTCGCCGGCACGGGGACGGAGCCCTGCCCCTAGAAAACGGACAAATCAGAAGTTTGCGCTTGGAGTTCCGAGTTCTGAGAAGAGCCACGCGTCGGGCATACGGTCCCCGGGTCCGTGGCCTTGGAACACTGTACGCGCGCCTGACTGAATGGGCCATAAAACGGGGGGACAACTGGTTGTTTGTGTGTGTGTGTGTTTGTGGTGCGAGGAGGAGAGCCCAGTGGAGTCGGGAGAGCACCAGCGAACCATTTGAGCTGCGTGGACAATTCCTATTTTGGTGCATCAGTCAGTCAACACTGCACAAAAACGTGCTGCTGTCGACGCTGCAACCGCCGTCGTCTGTTCGTACACTGCTACGTCGCGTCTGCTGTACGTTTTTTTGACGTGACGGTGACGGGACGGGTGGTTTCACGGCTGTGTGAACGAGCACTTAGTCTAACCTTGTCACGTCTGCGTTGTCCGGCGTATCTCCCGGCAGCCGGCAGTAAACGGCAGTAACTGTCCGGTGGTGGTGGTGGTGTGCGGCGTGACCACCCTTACTGCGCATGCGCACACCCTCTCCACACACCTCCTCTCCACTCCCCCTCACCATTCCCCATGTCCTCTACCCCTCTTCCTTTTCCCTTTCCACTCACTCTCTCCCCTTCCCCTCCCCCTTTCCCAGTTTTAAAAACGGAGGGGGCGTGTACACATGAAGGCTCCCTAAAGACAATGCGCTGCGACACTACGTGATATGTATCGCCCTCTCCTCTCGTACGCTTCCCCCTCTTTCTCCTCTCCTACGGTACCCCCCCCCCCCCTATCTTGCCTCGCGGCGCAGCGGCGCCGACGCAGGCAGCGTCGCGAGGCAGCGTGGCGGCAGCGTCTTGATTGAAAAAACCGACCGCTCGCGCTGCACAACCGTTCACTGACCGCCCCGTATATATAGGCACTGGATTTTGACCTCCAAAGCAGTGCGTGTGTGCGATTTCTCCTGTGCGTGATTAAACAATGAAAATTCACAGCGTACATGTAAAATTAAAGTGAGCTGCAAGTCGTCATAACTCTCATCGAACCTTTAGTATAAAGGCGCCCGATCTCACGTCAGTGACGATGTACTGGGCAGAATTCACGGAAGATCCACGGTTTACCGATGAACCTCCGCAGCTTCGCCCACTCATCATTATTCACTCCGTGGATATGCTGTGATTTTCTGTGCGTCAGCTCCGTACGACGGAGCCAAGTTGCAAATAGGGCGAGGGTAAGCGTATGCCCACAAAGCACGTTCAGCTGGGCCCATTGTCAGCCACCTGTTCCTTTTTTAGGACGATGTCGCATATTGGTGCACTTCACACGAACTATGTTCATTGGCTTATCTAAGGAGTGGTGGCGTGTGGCGTATCCTTCAATTTTATTTCCTCGATCGCTTGCTGCAACATTGATCTTCTGGGGGTTTAACGTCCCAAAACCACGATATGATTGTGAGGCACGTCGTTGTGGAAGGCTCCCGAAATTTCGACAACCTGGGATTCTTTAACGTGCACCTAAATTCAAGTACATGGGCCTCAGATATTTGGCCTCCATCGAAAATGCGGCTGCGGCGACCGGGAGCAACGTTGATTTGGAAACATAAAATACGAACAAAAACATTCGCCTGCTCACGCTGCCTGCTCGTCTGAAGTGCACTATTATTTGGTGTCGTAAAAAGCACGCAATACAAAATCGTAGCAGACGATGGGCGCAGATGGGGGCGCTTCGTGGACATGCGCATGCCCTAGCCCTGGTTGCAACTAAGCTCCGTCGTACAGCGCTGACGCGCAAAAAAGTCGCCGCTCGTGCAAGCTAGTGAAACATTTAGGCGGCATTACATTGACTTTTCGGCTCCTGTTCACAAGTTCGCCCACATAAAGAGATTCGTGTTAAACTCGCCGAGTTCTGCCTTCTTCAACGTGAAAAACAACAAAAACGCGGTCAACTTATCAACTTTGCTTTGGATGGAAAGTGTGTGCGGAACTCCAATGCGTCTCTTCATAACATCACGGGGTTCTTTCGCGCTACAGTAACATGTGAAGGTATACACCAACTCGCTCAATAAGTGTTGCGGCCCTTTTAAGTCACATGGGTCCCACTATCTGACGTTGTAGTCGTGTACACGAATGCGCTGAAAAAAGCTTCAGAGCAAAAAATGGTACACCAGTTCATGGATGAAGTCAGTAGGATGGAAACATTTAGCAAACTTGCGGGGCGTGATAATGACGCCATCACATGAATGCGTCGCCTGGCCAGATAGGGGCCTAATGCCGGAAGCAGTGAAACATGGGGTGAGCGGCAGTAAGCTTTGGTGTGTGGACGGCGACATTGCAGTCGACTGAGGACGTAAAATTAATAATTGCGTGTCTCTGTTGTTGCGTTATTGTTGCAGAGGCACTACGAGATTTCGCTGATCCTTTCACGCAGAACCCTACCCGGATGCACCGCTGGACATACCATTGTTCCCGACATGGATAAAGGCTCTGGGTCTCTTAACTCGGTATATGTGGATAGACACGACGACCCCGATGTACGATGAAACTCGGTACAGTCCGCTTTATATGGACACCTTCAACGATTTTACTATACCGACAGTATCCATGCTTCGCCCGTTCATGTATCCATATGGTTTGAAATCACTGAACTATGGTGGCCTCGGAACGGTACGCACACATTCCTTCATTACGTATCGCGAGTGTTGTACTTATTTTCATCCAATCATTCTTTAGGAATCAGTCGTGCAAGAGTGCAATAGCACCTGTACAAGAATACTGCATACAGTTCAGGACGCTAAATCATGAATTGGGAACACCGCCCACAGACGCTTGTCAGGAAAAAAATGACTCATTTTTTCACGTTACACATAAGTAAATTATCGAGCAGCATCGTAAGTATCACCACACACACGCACATTTAATTTGTCAAGATAGCTGCTCTTGTGTGACAGCAGCAATAAATTGTTGCTTGAAAGATGTTTCATTGGTGCAAAAGGGGCACGGAGTATATATATTGTTGTAAAACATTGATAGCGAAACGGAATCAATTATCGCAGCGGCGCGTACGCCTCAAACACTTTAGGAATGAATCTTACTCAATAGTCTGCCAGAGGATAATACATATTGATTCACTTCTCTTGGAAAATCTTTGCATTTCTGGCACGTAATCAAGACATTACGCGATATTCATGCTGTGCTTTGTATGAAATTGACTGAGTTCATTGAAAAAGGAATAGCGACTGAAGCAGCCAACAAATCGACGGATATGCTTGTGTTCGTCAGACAAAGCATCCATGGCGAACGAAAAAATCTATCTATCTATCTATCTATCTATCTATCTATCTATCTATCTATCTATCTATCTATCTATCTATCTATCTATCTATCTATCTATCTATCTATCTATCTATCTATCTATCTATCTATCTATCTATCTATCTATCTATCTATCTATCTTGGCCTTCTTAGCGCTCTTATGGTGGTCTCCTTTTCTTCGTATATAACGAAATTGGTATAGGAGGAGTGAGTGTATGACCAACACGGGTGAGATGTCATGACAAGAATAGCTTGGCATGCCTGTCGCATGCGTCACGAAAGCCTCTCTCCCGCTTCCACGTGGAGTATACCCGCGCACCACGTGATATGCTGGTATGCGCCAAACGTGATTCACAGTAAAATATTAACAGAAGAACGCCGAGATGAGACGTTAGAAATTTATAGCTCATTTTTCGGGGGCCGAATCTCACGACACAATGCACATAGACGCGGCCAAGTAGGATAAGAGAGACGCCCACGTGATCAGCGACGTGGGCGACGCCCTCCGTGAGATCCCTGCGGCAACGGTACTGTACAGGTGCTGAAGAACCGGCCATAGCCATAGACCTGGTTCAACGCAGCTAACCTGCCTTAAACACTCACAACAGTATAGACGCCAGCATTCGATTTTCTCTCTCACACCCATAGGGCCAACGCCTCGGTTCGAGCGCACACTCACCGACCCTCACACTGAAACAAATGTGACGAGGAAAGTTCTGAATCAATACCAAAGCAATTTCACTCAATAATTCAACACGACAGTGTTCGGCGCAGAATATATGCCCGACCGCATGACTCTCACGCGCGCAGAAGTAACTCTACGGAGGCAGCTACAAACCAACACTTTTCGGCACTGCCGGCTGTATAACCCCGCACAATACCAGCCGTAATGTCCACATTGCAAAGCCTCGGCTGCGTTCTACTACACCGCTTATGCTTGTGAGCTCACGTGCGGCGACCTGTCAATGGCACGCCCAACCGTAGAACTGTTGGAAGCCTCGCTGTCTTCCGTAAACAGCCGGTAGCAGCTCCATCTGGTCGCGAGAGCGTGCAGGGCGGCGGCGACTCATGGTGTCCTGTAGTGAGGACTGAGCCTAATGACCCTGAGCTTCCTGCTTATTAAAAATAAGCAGGAAGCTCAGGGTCATTAGACCAGATGCGAATCAGCTTTTCCTCGGGGCTGTGTCCGTCGTCGGTGGTGGCGTCCGCGCTCCACTGCGCATGCGCCTACTCTCTCTCCCGCTTTCCTCCTTTACGCAAGTGTTCGGTCGCCTTCTCTCCTCTCCTCCCCCGCGCTGTAGCCGCGGCGCAGCCTCTCCTCCCACGTGATGCAGCCACGCCGAAGCCAAATACAGTCTGTAACCCACTTTCTCCACAACCACCCCCATTTCATGTGTATATACGAGCGTGCGCTCAGTCGGCCTCCGTCATTCTCGCTTCGCTCCCGGTCAGATGAGTTGTAACGTCAGCGTCGGCGCCACTCGTTCACTCCGCGCTCATGGAAAGCAACGCACAAACACAACGTAATGATAATACAAACACTAAATACAAACCTCACACACTAACGGAAACGCCGAGTTAACCTAGCGAAAACTTGGTGTGCGCTCCCAA